>NC_044050.1:14653298-14923298 GCF_902167405.1 Gadus morhua
CCCGCATGTAGAATATTTTTGTAGGTCTTGACGTCTTTAGTCGCCCCGGGTCGACTTCAAGACGGTTCTGAAAAGGATTTGATTTGGACAAGAGCACAGGTAAAAATGTAAAATAGGTTTAAGTATTAGAATTTGGTGTGCTGTTGTTCGTGACGTATTCAAGAGCAGCTAGGGACATGTGTGGTTTAGTAACCAGTTCCTGTTATTCGGAAATGTGTTATTTTAAAAAGTGATACCACAGCTACGCTACTTTTGTAGCGCTACATCACAACTATAGACTTAAATGAAGCTTACATTCTGTAAGCTTATCCTATCTTTTAACTGTTTGACAGGAGAGATTGAGAAGAGGAGATACATCATCGAGATGAGGAGAGAAATCAGGTGAAAACCGCCGTTCTTGAAGGAAATCCAACCAGCCAAACGAGGACGTCTCCCACAGCTGTTTATTCAATTATTTTATGTCTTGGGTCCATTTGAATTGTTAATACAACCTGACAGAGGGCTTTAAGCGAGTATTGCGCTATGAGCAACAACTGGCAAATAATTCAGGCATTAAACATTGTGTTGTCGAGTTAATGAGCCAAGGAGGAGATGTTTAGAAAAGAGCCAGGAGCAATATTAAAGGGCCTCTATTTCAACCCTGAGGCAAGTCATTGCAAGCCATTGCAAAAGCTATCTACTAGTGACATCTCAAGTGGGCGTGTCAAATCAAATGTATGATGGATGAATCCAAGTCCAGCCTAGGAGTTGCTACGACCCACCAGGGAGGTCCACTGTAGAGTTTGTCTATCCATCATACATATAGTCTAGCCTAACACATGGCTGGAAAATAGGAGCCTTTTGAAGCCAGTGAAGCCACAGTTGGTAACCAAACCTTAAAACAACTTATTCAATGAAAAGTGATGTAGTGGGTTACATAGAAGTGACACGAGCCCCAAACTGACCTCATAAAACCACATTGTTTTAAAAGTGTAGGATTAGATGTCATGGATTGAAATTGCCAGATACTACAACAGCATGTTTTTTTTTAATGTTGATAGTGTGCTAGGACTAGCTCGACCTGGCTAATCCTCTCCAAACCCTCTGGGTTTGTCTGAAATTAACCCAACAGCCTCAAAGTCTCTGTCTCTCTAACTCTCTGTGCTGATTATATTCACTCTCACTCTTCCCTTCCTATCCGCCCTCTCCATCTCTATTTTCCATTGTCCTGTAGTTCCTGTCCTTCCCAACACCTCTTTCCATCTCTATTCTCTCTGTAGGCAGTGGGCTCTGTGTTGTTGTGATGTCATGTCACAAAACAGCAGCATCCCCTCCCCCGCGACCACATTAGCCACAGCCCAACAATGTGGGCCTCGCCCCCCGCCTCGTTGACCATGCATCCCGTTCAAGTCCTGCCCATGTGCTGACACATTCTAAGCCACACCCTGAGCCTAGTTGACCACACCTCCTATAATGTCAGCAGTGACCCGCACATGTTTGCCCCACCACAACTCTACAAACCCCGCCCACAACTACACGATCCACAGCAACAGCATGTGGACCCCTAAATGTGTAGACTATGCCCAAAGTAGGTCACAACAGGGGGAAGAGGAGCAAAGAAAAAAAAGGCTTGGAAGTGGGATTGCCCAACCTTTTGCTGTGTCAATGTGTAGTAAAAATACACATTAGGGCAGTAGGTCTTGGGGTGGCTGTGGGGGAGAGAGGCTCCAGGGCATATTTAGTCTGTTGGATCCAGGAACAGTTGTTCCTGTATCCCCCCCCTCCCACAAACCTCTTCGTGAACCTGGCTAGCGTTTCACGCTATAGCGCCTAGCTAAAAATACCCCGCTATCGCTCAGAGGGCCACAGTGCTGCTCTACTTTAAAGCAGACAGCTCACACACACACACACACACACACACACACACACACACACACACACACACACACACACACACACACACACACACACACACACACACACACACACACACACACACACACACACACACACGCAGGCACACACACACAGAGCTTACACATACACACACAAACATATTCACACACAAACGCAAACACACACACACAGATGTGCACACATGCGCACATACACGGCAGAGTGCCTGGTGTAGGCGTGGAACGTGTAGGCTAGGCAACTTCTGGGGTCATCCGTCTGGTGGGTGAAGCCCACATGGAGTGTTTGAGGGAAAGAGGGAGGGAAGGAGAGGGAGGGAGGGAGGGAGGGAGGGAGGGAAGGAAGGAGGGAGGGAGGCGAGGCAAGGAGCTGTATATCGAGTGTAGAAATATTAATGATTTTGGTGAAGTGTTACTTATAATTGTTAGTCATTATTGTAATTATTTTTGTTGTATGTTATTATTGTGATTGTGGAGATGGCTGTGGAACTCTCCACTTGTCTGTGTGTGCGTGTGCGTGTGCGTGGGTAGCACACGAGGAAGTGTGGAGAGACAGTATGAATGAACATGCACAAACACACATGGGACAGAGCTCTTTCTGTCTGTCTGTCTGTCTATATTAACCCCAACTTCCCCCTCCTGGGACTGGGATCTCATTACCAAAATGTACTTATTTGCAAATCCTCATTTTACTAAGCTGGACATAATACCCACAGTCCCACACTCACACACACTCACAAACACAAAACCCGTCACCTGCTATGAGCGATATGTCTATTTGCAACCCCACGGAAGGCTGAAGGACAGCGTTGTTGAGTGGGCGTTGGAGCAACTTGCTCTGAACTAAACACTGCAGTATCCTTCAGCCTCCGTCTCTCCTCTCATAGCCTGCTAGGTAAGAAAGGCACATGAGGTGTGTGCGTGCCCGTGTAGAGGAGGCATTGCTCACATTAGGACTGGAAGTGATCGAAGACAAGCTGTTACTTTATTAATCCCAGACCGGAAATGTGGGGGTGCTGTGGGTTAAGGATGAGAGAGAGAGAGAGAGAGAGAGAGAGAGAGAGAGAGAGAGAGAGAGAGAGAGGTTGAGAATGGGAGATCGAGGTAAAGAGATATGGAGGTGGAGAGAGATGGAGAGCGAGAAGGATAGGAGGAGAGAGATAAAGGAGGCAGAGAGGAAATTGTTGGAAAGAGGGAGAGATAGGAGAGAGGGATGGAGATGGAGAGATAGAGGTGGCGAGACGGAGAGTGAGATAAGGGATGGAGAGACAGGTGAAAGAGAGTCAGCTGGAATGAAAAATATCGAGTTGAACAGAGGAAGAGGGGGAGAGGAAGGTACAAGATTAAGGGATAGAGAGAGAGAGATAGAGGCAGGATAAAAACGGGTGAGGAGGAGAGAAATGAAGGAAGAGGAGCAGACGGGGGGGGGGGGGGGGGGGGGGCATGTTTATCAGAATCCTCCTGCAGTGTTGAATCACATCATCATTCAAAAGACCACTGATGAGAACGCACACACACACACACACACAGTATTTGTGTACGTGTTTTCTCTCTAAATGTGTCACAGCTGAGGTATGTGAGTGTGTGGTTCTGGATGAAGGCCTCTCAATATTTAATAAAAACTCGCACATTTAGTATGCAGTGGTGAGTGTTTAGCCTCTGTGCACATTGATGGAGAACAGGCGGGTCAAGCAGAGGTCTCAGCAGGCGTGAAAAAACAACAAATCACTAGCAAACGGCCATGCTAATGAGCTTAGCAACCAATGGCCAACAGCGTGTTGACTTCCAAGCGACACGGCCCATAATGGCGTCGCTGTGAAAATGTGAAAACAGGTTGACTACGGGGCTAGGTGTCTTTATCTCTCTTTGTCCTGCCCTGTGGACTGGGTATCTATGTGTATCTCTGTGTGTGTGTTTGTGTGTGGCTCTCATTTTAAGTGATTTGAAAATCCCAGTATCCGCCGATGGATTTGATCAAATAAATAGAAGATCCAACCGACAGCATTCTGGGAGACTGAAGTGAACCCGGCTGGTCAGGGACAGGAGCGGCGTGAACCTTCGCCTGAGGAGGGGATCAATAAGTGTGCTTAAGAGAGAAGAGAGCTCACGTAAAGCACTCACAAGGTCCTGTTAGCTCTCACTCCACTAAATGTTCTTTTATCTGAGCGGTTCTACCCCATAACATGTAGGGAAGGGTTTGTATGTTGTAAACATATCCATGTTAGCCTAGCTATCTCGCTGAAGACATAGCCCTGCTTGGCCTAGCTATCTCTCTAGAGTCTAATACTTAGCTTTGTTTTCCCAGCCCCCTGTTTATGTATTAAAATATAGCTCTGTTAGCATAGCTGTCTCTCCGCATCTTTGAACAAAGCCCTGCTAGCCTAGCTGTTTCTCTGTATCTGAAATGCTAGCCTAGATTTCTTTCTATTGAGTCAAACAAAGCCAGAACTGCACCCTGAGCAATAGTGTGTACTACTAATGCAGTGTAGGATGTTTGACTTGAAAGGTGCTGGGTTTGTATCCCAGGTAGGCAGTCTACCGGTAGGGATAGCTTATTTTATTCTAAGATGTCTAGCCCTAGGCCATCCCTTTAATGACATGTTCACTATTGGTCTCTTTGTCTTAAAATTCAACTAAAAAACTCATTGCAAATATTAGTGAACACAAAAAAATATGAATACCTTAAATTGTATTAAAACACTAGGAACAGAAAACCGGCTTAATCACAGCAATATGTCAGACAGGGGATGCTGGAAATGCTGATGTGATGTGATACCTTGTGAACTGGCAGCCTACCTGCTCTCCCACCACTCACCTGGCATAATTCTGCTCACTTGAGACCAGGGGACCGAGATGGGAAACACAAGCCTTACCCTGGGACTGCCCCAACCATTGAGTTTCACAGCTTCACACAACCCCAGCACCCTGCCCCTCCATCTGGGACACTTGTGTGTCCCAGATGGAGTACTGTTTTCCTAGCTGGGAGCCCATATTGAACAGGTGTCTTGTTTGCGATTCAATTCATTTTTCCTCCTCAATCTGGGACACTCATACACAATGTCCTGGGTACTCTTCATCTGGAAGCCCCAAACTGGGGCTGATATTTATCATAGTTTTCCCTTTACAATTCACTGATTCATTATTCTTGGCGGGGAAAGGTTTTGCAACCAGAGCGGCCTGCCAGGGTCAGTGTTAGGGTTAGGGTTGCCAAACTCTCGACTTCTTCCCAGACCATGGGATACTCTACCACCGAGACCACCCAGGGGGGTCTAGAATCTGACGAACCTGCTGGATTCGCTCTGTGAGAAGGTCAGGGGAATTTCCGATGGATCTGCTTGTCAACGACTATAGCATTTGAACAACAGCGACATGAAACTGAAGCTTTATTACCCGGGATGAGGTAATGCTGGTTTCCAGGGGTAACGCACACCCTTCCCTAGCACCTGTTTAACGGAGGTGTGGAGAAGATGCACATTGTTGTCCTGGGTGCATCAATGGCGTAAACAGGGTATCCGGTGTCTGTCTTGTAGCCTTCATGAAAGCATCGGTAGATGTTTGTTGTTCTTCTCATGTGGGCGAAGTCTTGTCATTCTTTTGTACGGGAAGATGATTACCGTCATCACACAGATGGAGGCTGTTTCTGTTACCCAGGCTGCTCCTGGCGAGGATTGTACCCCTACTCAGCTCTGTTATGGTAATTATGTTGATGATGGATGTCATGGCCAATGGAAATCTTAGCTAGTGTTAGTGTGTTTTCTGTTTCCCACCAAACGTATGTGTCTCTGTGTCTGTGACTGTGTTGGGTCTATGGTTTGTTCTAGGGATCGACCGATACGGATTTTTTAGGGCCGATACGATACCGATATTTTTTCATCAGCCTTAGCCGATACGCCGATACGGCGATACCGATATTTAGAGCCGATACTACTTTTTTTTTTTTTGCTCCCTCAATCATAAAAATGACACTGATAACAAATGTTACAAGTCTCAATTAAAAAAAAGGAACATTTATTGAACTTCAATATAAAAAACTATATTTAACAAATAGTAAAAACAGGTGAGGTAGAACAAGTTAAAAAAAAAAAAAAAAAAAAAAAAAAAAAATCGGCGAAAATCGGCCGCGTATCGGCCGATACCGATACACGTAAAAAACGCGAATATCGGCCGATAATATCGGCCGACCGATATATCGGTCGATCCCTAGTTTGTTCAGTATATTTTAGTGCATATTATATATACTGCATGTATTTATAATGCATGATGCACTTCTTCAATCCCAGATGTGAAAGAAGGGTGTCACAGCACAG
Source organism: Gadus morhua (assembly GCF_902167405.1). Taxonomy (NCBI): domain Eukaryota; kingdom Metazoa; phylum Chordata; class Actinopteri; order Gadiformes; family Gadidae; genus Gadus; species Gadus morhua. The sequence goes on from NC_044050.1 coordinate 14,659,498, forward strand.
AGTACAGGAGAGTAAGCATAAAAAAAATGGGCCATTATTTTTTTAAAACACTTCTTTGACATGGGGACATGACGTTTTACCTTCATGTTTTATAGAATTTTAAACCATAGAATCGTAAAACATTAGATCTTGATGATTCTTAATCCACAAAGCTTCACGCAAAAATTAAATACATCGGGCTGCATATGTCGCCACCGAAAATAATGATAATTAAATCATAGCAAAAGGTACTAGGTTTATCCCCAGTGTCTATGGCCTAAACCCTACCTGCTCCGTAAGGCGGCCATATCTTAACTCATTGTGAGTCACTTTGGATAAAGTGCTGCTAGGAACTGAATAGTTGGGGTGGCTCAAGCCACGACCACATAGCCATTGTCTTGTTCCAGCACAGATTAGATTCTGACCCGCTGTCATAGTCTATATGCCATTCTCTCTCTCAGCTGACATCCCTGTGTTTCCCTCTACCCTGTTCTTTAAGGCACAAAACCCCATAAATACTAAATAATGAATAGCATTCATCCATGTTATGTGTGTTTTTGGCATCATATTGAGATAAGAAGAGTTTGGTGGCCACAAGGTGCTTTCAATCCGCGTTGCTTGACATGTTGTTGTGGTGTTGTGAAAAAGCCTGCCATGGCGGCAGAGCGATGATGTGTTGTAGTGCTATGACTTCCGTGACTTAAAGCCTTGACACCCTGATGCAGCATGATGCCCATACGTCAAACAGCTAGCCGTGCGGCATGCTGGTGCATGGTGGTCGAGTGCACTGGTTTCCAACCTTTGATTTTGGGTGGGCCACTAAATAAGACATATTGCGGACCACCTCATATGCAAACAGTGAAACGGTTAGGATTGCCAGCGCCCCTTAAATACAAAAATATAACTGCAGGACAGCAAATGGGTTTATTTAGAAAACTTATGATGGATGTCTTTCATTATAGTTAATGAACAATAATTATAATACATTTATTTTCAATAATCTTTATTATTATTTTTATTTTTTTGTAAATCGATCTAACAATCTGTTTAAATCCCAAGTACAACCTGCATTACCCTACGCGTACCACCAGGGATACAAAACTGTCTAGTGGTTGGGGTTCTGTACTTCCCGCCAATAGGTTCTTGGTTCTAACCCCAATGTCCGGTCACACAGAATTCTTTTTTTTATTTTCATTTTCGAAAGAATTACATTCAATGTTGCATAATAGATAAAGCTTGCAGTCAACATTATGTTTTCATGTTTAAAAACCCAGCACACTGCCTGTGCCGGAAGGCGTCTCTGGGACAGACACAAAGGCCTACAAACACTAACTTACTCATTCACAAGCACAAAAACAAACACACACATACACGCACACACACACACACACACAATCATGTTCCCATGGTATGTCCAAGACATACGATCACAACTCTTAACCCCCCCCCCACTCACCACCCAAGCCCACAAAGCTTCTACTGACTCTAGATTTCAGAACTCTGTCTCCCATACAGACAACAACCATGGAGACAATGGGGAGCACTATGCTAGAGTTCCGCTTCTTCATTGGCCGGACAGGCCCATGTCCCTCCCCGTCTCCCAGAAGCCTCTCATCCTAAAGGATTGTTTATTTCTAGATGTAAACAAGCCATTTTGTGCAACTCACACCTTCTAGCACTTTATGCGCATTGATCTTGTTTTGTCCAACACAAGTAAGCACATACAAACCCCCCCGGCTAGGTATTTTTCTCCAATAGTGCCCACAAACAAACCATAAGTTTAGATATTATGTTAACCACTGTGCATGCTCATGGATTTAGAAACATCGTACATTGCAATGGTAAGCACTTGAAAGTGTGGACCATTCCAAATTCAAATGAGACAATAACATTTTAATACTATAATAACTGAAAACTTCAGTTACTATATTTCCAGCAGTATAAACACAACAAACTGTCTAGTCTGTAGTTACTCCACATCCAAGATAGCCCTTTTCCTCGGTTTGATGACTTTATGAATCCATTTATTCCCCAGGTGGGATCTGTTTTTCACAGGGAAGGTGTAACACTCAATGTTATGGCTGTCTGGTTTGTTTTGTTCAGTGGAGACTCCTGAAATGCCAACCCAGAATATTCACTACAGGCCTGAAAATTATGGGTCTTGACGCCACTTATCTCACAATGGGTATATACTGTGACAAACTGGCTTTTACATTCATTATCCTCTTCCTCATTTGCATTTTCTTTGCATTCTTGAGCCTCATAAATTATATTTACCCAAAATTATACATTTGGTATTCTTCATGGGGATGAAATATTCACACACATACATGAAATAATGTATGGGGACGATGGTTCCTTAAACTATGCCGGATTTGATCCCCCCTGATGGTGTCTAGACCCTGGTGGGGCTGAGACACCATCACCTGGATGCCTCGGCCCAGGAGGCTCTAATCTCTTCCTCCGTAGACAGGTGAAGCTTAGTCCCAGAGGTGAAGGGCGTAGGATGAAGGAGGATTGCAATCAGTCTCAATGAAAACAACAACCAAGCGACAAGCATAAATGAGAGATGTTTATATCCTCGTTTTGCGTTGGAGCGCAATTGTATTCCGGTTAATGTAAGAGGTCCTGATCGGTTAAGAGAGTACGAGGGGCGCTGTGATGAACGCGGGGGAGTTTTGAACCCAACATAGAGCCATGGGAAATAGAAGGGGAATGCCGTCTTCACTATTGAACTTTTGCTTCAGGTACATATCAGAGAGGGCACCTACGTGATGTGCCCTTACATGAACCTAGCTAACCCATATACTTGCTAAACACGTCTTCCTACTCTTACAGGTATGTGATGAGTGATTCCTTGTTTTGTACCATATATATCGAAGGAGAGACGGGATCGGAATAATGTACGTTGAGTGATCATTTTTTCAGTGTTGCGTCACTACTTTATCCTTTCTATTAGGTGTTAAATAAATTGTATAAGGTGTTAAATAAAGGAAAGATTAGAGGAAGAGGCAGGCAGTTTTTGACCTTGGTTGGGTGTTCAAACCTCCCACCCAGCTCCTTATCGCTCCCATCAGAGACACAATTCCCCTGTTCACTGTTCCTCCCGCTTTTTACCCCCCTCACCCTTCTTTCATCTGTCTGTCCCTCTTTCTCTAGCATCTCTCCACCCCTTTCTGGTCTCTCTCCCTCTTTATCTACTCCTTTCTCCACCTCTCTTTCTATCCCTCCTACCTGTGTGTCGTAGTTTTTCTCTCTGCTTGTCTCTCTCTCCGGTATCTTAATCCTTCCCCCGGCGTGGCTCCAGGAGGCTAGCATGCAGTCCTTCCTCCCATGCCTCTCATGCCTGGCTAGGGTTTCCTCACCACCTCCACCACCAGAAACCCTTCTTATCTACAAACTGGTTTCTACACCCACGCACACTCTCACCTGAATTGGTTGGGTGTGGTGTGTTTTTTGTTTTTTTGCTAGCTTCAATGTGAGAACACTTGTTAATCAATGCTGGATTTACTTTAAAATATATAATAATATTTTACTTCTTTCACATTTAGCAGACACATTTATCCAAAGCGACTTGCAACCATTCACACACCTCGACACTCGGCTAGAAAGGAGCAGGGGATCGAACTAGCAACCCTCCGGTTACAAGTCAACAACGTCATTGACATTGGTCCTGTTAGTATCATCTGACCCGTTTGTCATTGTTTTTTATCTATGGCGGAAGAAGTCCCCATTCAGGCAATAACACAAAGCCCTTCTAAGTTTTACTGAGAAGGGCCATGACTTTCGTCACTTGGTCGCATTGAGAGAGATAGAGAAGCCGCCCTGTTGCTCTGACACGCTGGACTGTTGTGGAGTTTCAATAGGTCTCCTCTATGTGAATCTGCACACAGACCCACCGGACACCCACACAGACCCAGCACACAGGCCCAGGACACAAAGGGGAAACTGCGACACACTGTCAACAGCAGCATAGAAGGGCGTTGTATGAGGCAGGATAGTGTAGGGGGGAGCGAGGGTGTTGGATGTCCAGCTGAAAGGTTTTGGTTTTCCATTCTCAACAAACTGTATCTGAATTCACTCTAAGTTGTTTTGGAGGAAAGCCTCTGCTAAATGACTACATAGTCAAATGGGTGGGGAATAGCAGGGCTGTTCTCGGCAGCAGAGCCGCTGTTTTGAATATTGGCTCTATCAGTGTATCACTCAACAGTGATCAATGATAAACTAAATTAATGTTTAACTCAGTCATCATTGTTATATCATATTTTCTTATCCCTGTTGGAACCTTGATCAAAGGGCAACTATGGGATGACTGGCAATGAGGGCTAATAAAGTTCCAACTGAAAAAGTTATTAATCGAATTGTTCCAGTAAAACAAGATTATGATCATTTTCCAGTGGCTGGAGATAAGAGCTGTTAAACAAAAATCAACCCCATAGTGACCGCCTACCAATTGGTTCATGCCACTTGGTAGGCTTGGTTTGTGTTTGCGCACCTTCGTACTGACATGGCATCCACTTTGAAATGTTTTGTCATAGCCCTTTAACATCCAGGTTATTAAAAGACTTTAGATTAAATCAATTCAATCAACGAATCCTCCACTACTAGACATTCAAACGCACATGCAGGGTTTATGTGGATGATCAGAATTAGAATGTCATAATAATAGACCTCTGAACAATAATTACCGCCTCCGAGTCTCCTGGTTCCGTCGGTTAAAAGTCTATTGGAAACAACATGTGGTTTTTGAATGATCGTGCATAACATACTCTGTAGGTGGCAAAGAAGTAAAAGATGCTCACGTTTTGAAACTAAACACTCTTTCGATCTAGATTCCACTTGGGTTTTGGATTGACGATTATAAATGCTACTTTAACGGCACAGACGATCCAAAACCCAAGTGGAATCTAGATGGAAAGAGTGTTCAGTCCTAACGTAGTTCAAAACGTGAGCAGCTTTTACTTCTTCGCCACCTACAGAGTTTATTATGTACGATCATTCAGAAACCCCATGTTGTTTCCCATAGACTTTTGACCGATGGAACCAGGAGCCTCGGAGGGGGACTTATTCTTCAGAGGTCTATAAACCCTTTTTTGCGTTTGTGTTTGTTGCGACTAGCCGTCTATATATTTACATGCGTCCATTCCCCTGCTCTGGGCGACGCAGTGATGGTTAACTTGTTTTCTCGCCAGGTACTACAAGCCGTTGTTCTCTCCTCCACACCCCTCCCCCCCACCCACCCTCCTCATTTCCCTTTTAACGACATCCATGGCGGCACCATAATGCAAAAACGTTCTCCACGTCCTAGCAGGCATGGATGCAGCAGCATGTGCATGGATCTGTAGACGATGATGCCTGACGTTGTCATTGATTTCGATTCTCCATTTAAAAGATAGAAATGGAGCTCTTTCTTCTCTGATTTCTTTTTTTATATGCCTTGTTGTGAGTGCTGTCTGGGGATGAACGGAAGAAACTAGGAGATTTGTTTGCTTCTTTTCTTTCCTGCTTAAAGTTTGTTTTATTGGGCAGACACACACTTTATTCTCTGAACAGAGCAATTGTCAGAACACATTGCAGGTTTGTTTGTTTACATAAGAAACGCTGTGAATGCACAACGTTTTTTTTATTCCTTCAAGGCAGTTTGCAGTGCCGGCGTTGTTGTGGATTTACCACAAGACTGCAAGAAATTGTTGGTTTGTGGGGGAGATCAGAACCAGCATCTGTCACGGAGTATAAAAACATAAATTTTTCACGATGACTTATGACAAATGCTGAAATGGGAGAAAAGGGTACTCCTTTAGGATAATGTCATCTCATGGTTCCAGAAGTTTTTCCATGCCAGGAAACATTGGAGTGCCTTACTAGAGAGACTATAGCTGCAGCAGGAAAATCGAATCTGTTCTGGTTCATGAAAGCCCAGTAGCGGGGGAGGAGGGGGGGAGAGGGGGGTTGAGACTGGGAGAGGATGGAAGCAAGAGGGGGAGCAGGAAATGGAAGGAGGAGGGGAGGGAAGAGATGCAGAGGATGAGTGTTTGAACGAGGGCAATGGTGGACCATCTTTGGGGTCAGTACTCGCTGACCCTGAGATGACCCTAGTTATTTAAAGGAGAAACAAGTAAAAATACAACTCAGGAATAAAATGCACTTTGAGAAGATAAAATCAAGGTGTGTGTGTGTGTGTGTGTGTGTGTGTGTGTGTGTGTGTGTGTGTGTGTGTGTGTGTGTGTGTGTGTGTGTGTGTGTGTGTGTCAGATCCAAGAGGGGTGTGGCTGGGAGGGGAGCAGCTTGTACTCCTCTTCTATTGACACGTTCTTTAATCTCTCCAGCGAAACAAGGCCTGAGCACCCTGGAAACACACACACACACACACACACACACACACACACACACACACACACACACACACACACACACACACACACACACACACACACACCTATGAATCATCACGCAAAAACACACATACTAGATACATATAGCGTCTGGGATAGTAGCTTAGCTTAGCATGATTTCATCAAAGTGGAGGATCTTATCAGGTGATGCTAGCTGAGCCGGCCATGATCAAAGTCAATGCATTTCCCCAGGAAATGCTGGGGTAGCTCAGCATGATATAATCCAAGTGAAGGCATTTATGAGGAGAGGCTAGTTTAGCATAGTATCTCCAAGCGCAGGCTTTTATCAGGGGCTGATAGCTTAGTTCAGCATGCTATGATCCAAATCGAGGCTATTATCAGGGGCAAACAGGCTGACTAGAAAATTAAGTGTGTTGCTTCGCCATAATACTGTTATACAACTTGACATGACAACTTGACATAAAACAGGTGCTAATGGGCTTTATCAGAGCCTTTGTAAAAGAGCTGACTCTTACATGTCATACAACAGAGAGAACAATAACTTGCCAACAACAGTTACTTTTATTTGTATAACAGCATCGTTCGTCAGCAGGTTGCAAAGGGCTTTACAAGACCTTAAGAAGAAATAACAAATCGAGAAAAATGTATCTAGGATGCTAAACGCTAAAAATAGACAAATGTAGTGTGGCAGGATAAAACATCACAGCCTGGACAAACAGTCTTAACGGCGACAGCGGCTGATCTCCCTCGGCGGGCCGCTGCGATGCCTTAGGGTCGCCGTGGACACAGCTTGGCCTCCACTGACATGACACTATCCTAACAAATGATGTTGTTTAGTTATGTTGAGCCCACAGCGGGTCGCTGAACAGATGTAGCCCAGGTTTTTACCCCTAGAACCAAAATACCCAGTGTAGCCGTTGACCTCTTCCCCAAGGAGGGAGGGAGGGGGAGAGAGAGAGAGAGAGAGAGAGAGAGAGAGAGAGAGAGAGAGAGAGAGAGAGAGAGAGAGAGAGAGAGAGAGAGAGAGAGAGAGAGAGAGAGAGAGAGAGAGAGAGAGAGAGAGAGAGAGAGAGGGAGGGAGGGAGGGAGGGAGGGAGGGAGGGAGGGAGGGAGAGATCCCATACAAGACACACCTCACCATAATCCCTCAAAACAACATGGCGGTTTCCTTTGCATGGCTGATGCCGTTGATGGTGAATGTGTTCATGAAGGGGTGAATGTAAGGCAATCATTGTAAAGCGCTTTGAGTAGCCGCCGATCGGAGTTAATTTACCACTTGCCATTCAACCAACCTTACACAACATGATTGCTGTTCATTGAACGTTGTCACAATGACATTTTTTCCCCATAAGGTCGTTGTTGTGATTTATTGAATTTGAATGTGTGATTATGCAGGGAAACATCCTGGGGGACTGAATCTGTACATGTCTTGTCACTACACATCTTATTGAAACAGAAGTTTGATGACCGTGGTGTGTGTGTGTGTGTGTGTGTGTGTGTGTGTGTGTGTGTGTGTGTGTGTGTGTGTGTGTGTGTGTGTGTGTGTGTGTGTGTGTGTGTGTGTGTGTGTGTGTGTGTGTGTGTGTGTGTGTGTGCTCGTACCTCTTAATGATTTCAGCCCATTAAAAATTGAGAGGGCAGATTTAAATGTTATTGTGTCATTGTCTTTCTGCCTTTCTCCATCGATCTCCATCTCTCGGCCCCTCCCTTGCTCTCTCTCTCTCTCTCTCTCTCTCTCTCTCTCTCTCTCTCTCTCTCTCTCTCTCTCTCTCTCTCTCTCTCTCTCTCTCTCTCTCTCTCTCTCTCTCTCTTTCTCTAGAATGCATTCATTGTCCTCCCTCTACTTCCGAATCCTCTTTCTCTATGTGCTGCTGTTGTTGTTGTTGTTGTTACATTTCTCGGTGTTCCACCTACCAAATTCTTCCTACCAGATTCTTCCTTGATGATGAAGAGTGGTTTTACTTTTCCTTTTAGAGGGCTTAGGGTCGTATTATGTGGGGACTGTGAAGCCCTTTGAGACTGGAACTGGGATTAAAGGCCATACAAATAAAGCAGACTTGATTGTGTACCAAGTATGAGTAGCAGGAGAATTTAGAAGTATCAGTATGCCAAGTGCAAGGGAGAAGGCTTTAATATTCAGGTAGAGGATGTAAGAAGACAGGTATATAATTATTACAGTTGTTTCGTGCAACATGATCTCCAACCTAAACAGAATTGGTTGTTCATCAATATCACCCAAAACAAAAACGACAATTTTTATTGGGATTTATTTCGAGTTTTTATTTCCATTTTGCACAGTGTTGAATCATTTGCCCAATAGTAATAATTGGAAATGTATCATTGGGACGAATAAATTGAGCCCAAACTGCATTTGATGTATTAAAAAATCATAAATAACCAATTCACACGCAACATTGTGTGTGCATTTGTTTTTTGAGTCATGTGCAAACACACACACTGCATGCCTGTACAACTGCTAAACGGAGCTAAGACATCTTGCCTGGACCTGCTCTCACATCCACACCATCACAAACACAAGCATTGTGTACTACACACACACTCTTAACACAAGCACACACAGATACCCCAACACACACACACACACACATACACACACACACACACACACACACACACACACACACACACACACACACACACACACACACATGCAGGGCCCCCTGGATGTACAGGGACAGCTGGGCCTGGGAGAACACACACACTGTTGCTGTTTTTGGGCATGCAGGGGCTGTGTGTGTGTGTGAGGTGAGATGAGATGGGGTGAGGAGAGTCATTATGGTATTGACGTGCTCTTGTTGAAAGTAGTTTGAAACGGGTCGCTTTTAACTCTAACTTTTTTTTAACTTTATTTGTTAAAGTATTTCGGTATGGTAACTATGAAGCAAAAGGGAGGGAATTGTATCTAACAGCGTAGAGAGAAATACCGAGAGCTACTTCGAGCCCCGGGGCTCAGGCCCGAGGCTCTCTGCCGGTCCGCCTATGATTCTCTGGCCTCCTCTGGCTCTGGGCGCTGCGAATGGACTAAGTGGGCGTGGTCGATGTGAAGTGGGCGTGGCCTATGTGACGTCTTAGCTGCGGCTTCCGCGTCTCTCTTAAAGATGCTGCCTTCTGTGGCTGGGGTAGATATTACAGCTTGTATGTTTGATCCTGTTTCCTTGTGGCTATGTGGGGGCAGCTTATGTGCTTAAAATACGTAACAGTATGTGTCAGACAGATAACTGAGTTAGAGATGACTGGGGTCCAGTGCTAACCTGCACAATGTGAGTGTTGAGCCCATAAACTTCTGTATACCTCCATCCTTCTGCTGTCAATGGGCCTCTCTGCGCTCGGCAACATCACTGAACCCGGGGCCAGCAAGTGTTTGGTTACTTCTGGAACTCCATTACATGTTTAACGTGCTTTTAAGCTCATCGTCTTATCCACAGAGCAAAGATTTCTTTAATCAGGTTTGGAATACTTGAGGGTTCTGGAGCCTCATATGCCTAAGTTGTAATGGTTCTAGATCCTAATTGGCCCAATCTCGTGCACTTCTAGTTCCCCAATGGAGCAGCCTGTGGTGGTTCTGCTTTGACTTTTCACTGTCACATGTATAAAACAAGGTACAAGCTACAAAACTGGATGCTAGCCAAGTGCTAATGCATCCTTTCCCGCAGGGCCTGCCATGAATTTAGCAGAGTTGCTTCAAGGTGCGGCTCCTCATCTTTCACCGTTTGCTAATCGGATGAGGCTTCAGTAGGAAATGGACAAAAACCAACGCACACTGGAAATGCTCAACACTGAATGAGGGATTTATCAATGCTTCATTTGAGCTAGTTAACATTTCTTAATGTAAACAAGGAAGGTTTGTGTTCGAGGCACTGAAAGAAGACATACTCATTTGCAAGTCAAATAAGAAGTTTGATGACCACATGGTTGTACGTGTGTGTTTGATTATGTGTGTGAGCGTGTGTGTGGTGTGCATCCACCAGCTAATGATTTCAGTCCATTCGTATTTCTCAATCTATCCATTCTCCATCTCTCTGTCTCCCACTCTCCCTGGCTCTCTCTCTCTGTCTCTGTCTCATTACAGAAGTTCTTCATTCTCCTCCCTCTTCTTCCTTCAGTGTTGGTGTGTATCCATAGTGTCCTCTTTCTCTCTATGTGCTGCTGTTGTTGCTGTTGGATACGTAAGCTAATCACTTCATCTGGTGCTGGTCTCAGATCTGCGTTGTCCACACTGGAACACTACCTGCCGCTTCAGCCCCGACAAGGAAGTAGCAGTAGCCTTGATTGTTCGTTTTTTTAGCTGTCCTAGTATTTTAAGCAACTTATGAACCTGGGTTTAAGCATTGTGTCATGGTACCATTAACCTTCATGTCACATTTTACATTCCTCACCATCCTTGGAAGGAGGGATCCATTTCTCAGTGTTCCTCCTACCAGATTCTTCCTTGATGATTAGGAGGGTTTTTCCTTGTACTTTTAGAGGGCTTAGGGTCACATTATGTAGGGCCTGCAGTGAAGCCCTTTGAGACTGGAACTTGGAATAAAGGCCATACAAATAAAGCAGACTTGATTGACGAGTAGGAGATGAAGGAGGAAGCAGAAGTCCTAGTATGAGAATTTAAGTCATGACTGAAGGATACGAGTAGCAGGAGAAACTACATGTACTAGTATGCCAAGTGCAAGTAAGAAGGCTTTAATATTTAAAGTAGAGGATGTAAGAAGAAAGGGATATATTTACAGTTGATTTGTGACCCACCACTTCCTTATACTCTATTGTTTCCCAAAAGAAACAGTATCTGTGATCATATCAATGAGCCTTTCTCCCCTTGATCGTTCCTTCCCTCATATCACATAGCTAGGAGCTTCATGAGAGCCGGGGTCAGCTCCGCCCCTTGGCACAACTTGAAAAGAATATCAAAGTATTAGTGGGGCGGGGACTGTGCTGAGGCGTGTGTGTGTGCGTGTGTGCGTGCGTGTGTGTGTGTGTGTGTGCGTGCGTGCGTGCGTGCGTGCGTGTGTGTGTGTGTTCTTTTTCACGTCAAATGTATAAAACAATTTACAACTGGATGCTAGCCAAGTGCTAATGTAGCATTTGCCGCAGGTCCTAGCATGACTATAGCAGAGTAGCTAGAAAGTGCAGCTTCTCATCTTCCCCGTATGCTAATCCGATGAACCTTCAGTAGGAAGTGGGCAAAAACCAACACACACTGTTTCTAATTTTGATGAAATGCTCAACACTGAATAATGGCATGAGAATTGCTCATTTTGAGCTACTTAACATTTCCTAACGTACACAAAGAAGGTTGGTGCTTTTTGTCTGAGGCAATTAAAGTCATACTCATTTGCAAGTCAAAACAACTCACCTACTTTGTAAATTCTCACAACCTCTTAGACCTAGTGTTCACCTCCTGGGCCTCTTCCTCCATAAACTTACGTTACGGACAAGGCATTGTGGTTAAGGTGTTTAGGCCAAGTGATTGATCCAACAACTGAAGTTTACCTTGTCTCATCCGTCATAAGGTTGCTTGTCCCATCCAAACTAAAGCTTGGGTCCTTTCCAGTTGAACAGCTACAGCATACCTTTAACAATGCTAGGATTACCTGAAAAGGTTTGATTCCCTTTTCAGCTCAACTTATTGAGCAAGGCATATACACTACCGGGGGTCAACAACAAATTTTCCAGCGTAGAGTAAGTGTGAACGGAAGATTAACGATCTCGCGGTCTTGTCTTCACACAGAGGCACATTTGACCACACGCAGAATTACTCATTGAGGACATTTGAATTATCAGCGGCTGAAACCATAGCAAGGCAGAAGGGAGGCAGAATAAATAGACCCTAGGCCAAAATATACACGCTCTGCCTCGCAGAGCGCCTCAGCTCTGTCCGCGGTGTCAGCGCTCATTGGTTAACAGGGGGGCAGGATAAGGCCATGCATGCTTTACCATAGCCATCTCGGCTTGAGCATTGCTGTGTAACCGCAGACGGGGGTTTGATTCCCTGTCTATCTCAACTTGCAGAGCAAGGCTTTGACACACAATAAATAAATGAATTCAATTGAATCATTGAGTTGTATCTTGTATTTGCGTGGAACGCCCTGAAACCACACCATTTACATTCAATGCAAAACAACTCATGGTGAACTTTACTTCATCTTCAAACCTGCATATTTTCTTTACTAACTTCCCTCCTCCGACCGACCCACCTGCTTTTACACCCAGCAGATTATAACGGGTAAGGTGGCTTCTATTTTTCTATTTGCCAATTTGATCCTGTTTACCGTCAAGTAAATGTAGGGTCACAAAGATATGTTGAGGGCAACTCGTCAGCCCAGCCTCTGTCTGTCTTCCTTCTCTGTCGTTCTCTTTCTCTACTTTCTGTGTCTCTCTCTTTCTCTTTCTGTCTGTCTGTTTTTCTTTTTCCCTCTGTCTCCAGCTAAAAGATATCTGCGTGTGAGTGGAGGTCCTCTCTCACTTTCACAACCGCTCGCATCTCTCTCTCCCTGTCAGCCCGACTTTCTGCTCTTTCCCCCTTGCTGTCTTCACTTCTAATCTGAAATCGTCTTTCAATCTCTGTCTTACTTGCTTTCTCTCTTTCTCTATCTCTCTCTCTTTCTCTCTCTCCCAGGAGCCCTGGCTGTGGCTAATGACTGCCTGCTCGTTCCCCTCTCCCCATGTGTCATCTCTCCATCTGTCTCTCCTTCCCCTTGCCGGGGTACACCCATTAACCTGTGATTAGTGCGGGCTAGCTGGTGCTAAACGCGTTCCGTTTGGTGTTTCGCAGATTTTAGCGCTGGCTTGCGCTCCAACCTTCTGTTAGTCGTTAGCCACCTGAACATCATCCAACAGCTGGCCAGTAAACGTAACATAATCTGAACTTTGTTCTTTTGCATCGTCACCCTAAAGAAGTACCGGATGTGTCGTGTGATTTGCTAGTGAGCAGGATGTTTTTCACAGTGATAGGTATGCTCGGTGTGTTCCTGACGGTATCTCCTCCACCGTTGCATCAGTGGTTTTCACTTTTTTAATCGGTTCCATTACGATCCTTAATAGGATCTGTCCATGGTTTCATTAGAACCCCATCGCCAGCCCATCATTCCTGAGACATCTAATGTGGTATCTTCCTGACCTATACCAAGTCTAATTGGATGAGTCCATTATGCTGGCTTTTAATGGGATTATTTCCTTGACAAAGGGATCACAACGATTTCCCGCTTCTAAGCATCCGGGCCGAATGCAAGTCTCACCTGTGTACTTAGACAGCGAGAGGTTTTGTAAGAGAGGCCATAGCTGTCTGCGAGCCATCTCTTCCGGGCATGTCTGTTCATTGTTGAGTTCGACACTGTGGGTGCATTCCAATATTAACTCCTACGTACTCCGTTCTATTGCTGGTTCACAATACCCTCGAAGAGAAAAGTATTCAGTAGCAGTTCATTGTGAAGGCGGACAGTGAGCACTGTCGAGAGGAGACAGCTGAGCGTCTTCTGCGTCATTAAAGGCCATGTCAACTGTTGATGATGTAGGGCCCACAACTTCAGAATCCTGGGCGTGTGTAAAGACATCATCGCAAAATCCCTAGAGCACTTCTTCTGTTGGATACACCAAGACAGTTGATCAGAGCTGCTTCGCCGACCACTTTAAGCTGCTTTCTTTACCATACTTTGTTATTGGACAGCGGGTGTAATGCTATTGTGCGGAACCTCTGGAGGCTTAGGAAGCAAGGGCTAGCGTCTACAGCGACTATCGTAACACTTTGAGGGTTCTTATGGTGCTATGGTTTCCCTTTCCCTCTGGGATTGCATCAGTAAGGAGGTCACAGATGCTCTGAAATTTATTTCACCCTGTCTCAAGGCTTTTTTTGTTGTTGTTTTTGTTTGTTTGTGACTTTCTAAGACCCACAAACGAAACAACAACACCCAAAATATGGACTACTTTCCTTATATCACACTTGCTTTTAACCCCCACACACACACACACACACACACACACACACACACACACACACACACACACACACACACACACACACACACTTCATGCCTTCACAAGGCAACTTCAATAGTTGCGACATAAATGAAAGCGGCATTTCTTGCCATTGCGTGTTCCCGACTCTGTCCTCGAAAAATACATGGCGAAAGATACAAGAAGCGCTTAACACATTCACTTTTTTTTCATTGGTTTAGAAGATAATGGTGCACCTGGGGACAGCAATGCCCTAGAGGAGGTCCTTACTCGGTTACAAAGTGGGGGCCGCCCGGTCCCCTGTGATTACAGCTGGTCTTAACCCAAACTAATAGCTTGGCTCCACAACCGCTACACTAACCGCTATGGAGCTAGTGCCAGTGAAATTAGCGGAAAGGCTCCCGATGCTATCTGGATCACAGAGAGAGCAGAACCGCTACGTGGATCATTAGGTGGGCCAAGCCGGTAAAGTCGTGGCTTGGCCTACCCTGCAATTTCACTGTCTTGCCTCTGTAAAACCGAGGGGGGGTATATTCTGCTTTTGTCAAGGAGACGGCTTTCTTGGTTCAATGGAGAAGGCGGGGCTACGCATGGAGAGTTGACCTATTTAGAATAATTTGCATAATCTGAGTGTAGGCTACAAGATTAACTATTTTGCAAGTGCAAAAACGCTGTCATATTCTTTATTTTGCTTTATTTTTCCCCCGTCTTCGTTAAATGCAAATGCATCACCTTCTCTCCAATGATGGTCAGCAGTACGCGGATTTCACCGTCTCTCCAGTGAGAACTACTCATGTTGATGTTGCTGCTTGTCTCTGTTGTAGAGACAACACAGCAACCTCTACCAAAGTCCCGCCCCTGGTACCGCAATGCCGTCACATCACATTTACATGAAAATGAATCCCGATTCAAGAGGGGAAATTGGGGTGCAAAATCAAGCCGGTATATTATCTTGGTCAGTGTAAACGCGCGGACCATGCCGTGAAAAAGGCGGGTATAAAACAGGCATATTTGGCAGTGTAAGAACGACTTCAGACCTTCAGACTTGCTAATGGATGGATTTTTTTTTTAAATGCTTGGTTACTTCCTTTAGAAACAGATCTATAAAGCATCTTGTAAAGTTGTACTCACACATCGTATTTGTGAGTGTTATATAAGCATCCCGTCAAGTTCCCACTGCTGCTAGCAAGTTGTGCTCATGGTTGAGCAGATCTGTGACTTAAGTAATAGCTTAACACCCTAATAGCAAACCACACATACTCATCAGCCTACCCTTATTGCTCTCAGCATGCAGAAGCGATTTGGCTAATCCAACATTTAACACATTAGCATCTCAACACAAAGGCGATTGATGGGTTTCATCACGTGAACTATTCCACGGCAGCTTTTCATTTGTGGTAAACGTTAATATAAAAGCAGGTGTGTTCAAATTAAGAACACAGGGGAATTAAATTATAAGTTCAACCCGCGACCTAATGACCTACACTCGTGGTAGGCTTTAGGACTGGGGTATAGTGACTGTAGTCGAACCGCACACAAGGGATTTCTTGATGGGAAGTGAATAGGACAACAGTAGACTAATGAGTTGTTGTTGTTAGCTCTGGAGTCTCAAGGACATAGCAATAAAAAAACGGTGAGAGCAGTGGAGTACCAGGCAAAGAACCATCCTGCCTTGTAAATAACCTCAAATATTTACACAGATGTGCTAGAAAGACCTCTACATGAATCGTCTTGAATCCCAACAAAGTCCCACCAAAATAAAATAATGTGTGTAATTATCTCATGGTCAAAGAAAGAAAGAAACATAGTAAATAAGAACACTGAGCCAGACTGCGCTTATGCCTTGAACTGTGGGCGCATCACAACAGCATTAGAGGATGGACCCTGCAATAAAACGATCAGTGCAGAGGAGCCGGGAACAAAGTGTTCTTATTGAGGATTGTCTGAGTCGGCCTCTGGGAATGGGATATGGGAAACGTTGGGCAAACGCAAGACTAAACAATTCACTGTTAATGCACCTACATTTTACTAGAATCACCACAAACCACTCTCCACCACTAATATGGAGATGTTGGGGTGAATGGATGAAGAGATGGATCTATTAACGGATAGATGGACAGGTAGATGAATGAATGAATCTTAAAGGAGAATTATCCTTTTCATACAAGGCAGTGAGACACTCCAAAACTAGGTTCAGTAGGAGCGGAGAGAGAGAGAGAGAGAGAGAGAGAGAGAGAGAGAGAGAGAGAGAGAGAGAGAGAGAGAGAGAGAGAGAGAGAGAGAGAGAGAGAGAGAGAGAGAGAGAGAGAGAGAGAGAGAGAGAGAGAGAGGGAGGGAGGGAGGGAGGGAGGGAGGGAGCGAGGGAGCGAGGGAGGGAGGGAGGGAGGGAGGGAGGGAGGGAGGGAGGGAGAGAGAGAGAGATTTAAGTGCTGACTGAGGTGGGGAGTTCTCCTTCTGTCGGAGCGGGGTGCTGAATTATAGATGAGGTCAGAGAGGTGGAGGTGGCTTTCCAACCCCATCAGCCCCACCACGCCCAAACTCTCTTCCTAAACTCCCTAGCACAGACCCCCCTGTTTGTTTTCTGATCTCAGACATGAAACCATGTACAGTACACACACACACACACACACACACACACACACACACACACACACACACACACACACACACACACACACACACACACACACACACACACACACACAAACACACACAAACAGTTTGCTGGTCCCAAACACCTGCTTCCTAGTTATCATCAGCTCTTCCTTTGGGGACACACTGCACATCAGCATGGTCTGTAGGTGCAACTCAAAGGATGTATGAGCACCGATAGTGGCACTTACGGTAAACTACTGGGAGGCACAGGCAAATACGTTTTGGGAGTAAGAGATGTATGTCAAGAGTCTTTGCTTATCGACACAGAAACTCTCACACCTTTGTTTGCTGTCTGACAGAGTTAAGTTCCACATTGTGAAATGAAAAAAGAAGTGGTGAAAGACTAACGGCTCCAAAACAAGTGGTTGGACAAATAAGGAAGTTTCTCTGTGTATAAACAAGGAAATCAATCTTAAGCCAGGAAAACCAGCAAACACTGCGTGCTAGGTGAGCTGCACTTCGGTAAAACAAATTTACATGGGTAGTAAATATTTGATAAGTCGAATAGCTTATGCGACTACCGTCTTGTCTTGAAAAGTACTTTTCTCCTCGTTTTCATAGCCCCCGTTCTGCACTGGGGTAATATAGCATTTGCTACACCGCTGTTATCTAGATGCCTCTGTACAAACATTGGAAAAATACAAAGAATTGGGGTTCAAACATGTACTCGTAAACGAATAATGGTCTAATTGTCCTGATCGTGTGGCTTATTCAACAAGAGTTTATTTGGTTTTCGCTACTCAGCTATGAAGATTTGTACGCGTGGTGAGTGGGATTAGCCATTACAAGCTGTTTTAATATCAGACCTGCCCTGTGACTTAGTGCCATCACAAGTTGAAGTGTCCACCTAGATGTACGATGGCTAAATAAGACTACCGGTTGCTACGGTCCACTGGTAAACTGATCTGTCCAGCATACATCTGTATTCCGGGGGGAGAAAGGATTCTCTTAAGGTGGATTGAGAGGCGAGGGGATCCCTTCACATCGACCCAATAGCACACAGTTATTTTTCGGCCAGTACCACATAGGATGCGGCCCTGTTAAGGCCACTAGCCAATAGGATGCTCCCCTGCTGATACACGTAGCCAATTGGATGCACTCCTGGTGAGGCCAGTAGCCAATAGAATGCAGTTCTGCTGAGGCCAGTAGCCAATAGTATGCGCTCTTGCTGAGGCCAGCAGAAAATGGAACTGTATCATTTTCTGCAGCTACTCAGATGTTTTGTGTGTGCGTGCATGGGCGTGTGTGTGGCAGTGGAGCACACATCATCTACGTATATGTAGGGGCTCATCTTTTAATGGCCACGAAGCAATTAAGAAAGTGGACTGACGTAGCAAATCTAATCCAACTGTGCCCCCCACTGACCCAAATTCCCGCCCCCCCACACACATACACACTCACTCACTCAATCTCTCTGTCAAACACACACACTCACTCAATCTCTCTCTGTCACACACACACACTCACTCTTTAACACACAGCACGCACAACACAACACACTCGTCTTTCTCTTGCACAGACACGCACATTCACCTCCATCTTAGAGCGAGTCCGAGCAGGGCATGCACTGCCTAACAAAGAGGCCTACAGTGAGGGATAAAATGGCAGGTGGGAATCAGGGGACAGCTTCCTCACTGGTCATTGACAGACAGCAGAGCCATGGGAAGCAGACCCCAAAGGGCCCAGGTTGGGTATGTGTGTTGACTGTTTGGAATAGGGGACTGCTGACATGCATAGATAGATAGATAGATAGATATATACTTTATTAATCCCGGGGGAAATTCAAGTATCCAGTAGCAGCCGAAAACATACATAAAAACAGTGCAGATGGATGTGCAAAAATACAGATATAAATAAATATAAATAAATAAATAAATAAAATGTCCATTGTTGTTATCTATTGTCCTCCCTGCCTTTACTGGGAGCTGTTGTACAGTCTGATGGCCAGGGGGACGAAAGAGTTTTTTAGTCTATTAGTGGAGCTGGACTGGGACAGCAGGCGGCCACTGAAAACACTCCAGCCTGGTGAAGGTGTCGTGCAGAGGGTGGTGGGTGTTGTCCAGGATGGACAGCAGTTTGTCCAGGGTCCTTCTCTCTGCCACCGTCACCAGAGAGTCCAGGGGTCTCATTTATAACCGTTGCGTACGCACAAAACGGGGCTGAAAGTTGCGTACGTGACTTTTCACGCCAAGGTTGTGATCTATAAAAAACCAACTTGACGGGAAAATGTGCGCAGCCCTAAGCAAACTCTGACCCATGCGTACGCATGGTTTGGAGGAAAAGGAGAATTGGCGACACAGACGGTGTGGTGGTGAACTGAAGTCAGACCGAAGAATTGCAGAGTGAGAAGAACGATTATGTTTTATCATCGCCCTTCATCAATTTAATTTCAACCCGTATCATGCGTTAAATCCTAATCAGAATAATTTAAGTCCACTGCGTTATTTCTCAGTTATAACTCCAGAAATATCTCCTTAGAATAGAAATAAAAAGAAATTCTCTATATTTAATCCCGTCACTCCATACTGTCCACTGACGGCGCGACTGCATGGAATAAAGCATCTGTCCAACATGTGTCAATAACATAATATTTTTATGTGACACTGTAAACACATGATCAAATGTCAATTAAATCCCAAGTGTGAAAAACCAAGCCACACTCATCACAATCGTTGTCCGTTACTCTTGATGCTTTTCATGACAAATCAGGCATTAAAAAGGGGTTATGTTCAAGAACATTTTACGTGGGTAATTACAAACTGATTATCCAAGGCGTTCTCGTCAGTCTTATTACCGTAACCCTATAAATACAGAGGTGAGCGCCGTGGTAATGCTGCAACATATGGCACTTCTGGCGGACCATGCAGGATTCGGAGGGAGAGGGTATTTAGGGACCATAACGATTTATTGGTAGGCTACATAAAAATATGTAACTCTATGTCAGACCACTTCTTTTTTAATTCTGGGACTGTGCGCTCCGTGCTACTGACAGAGTTCACTGCTGCAGCAACATGTTGCCACTCACTCTGCTTTTTGTTGTTGGCGATCCCAATCCCGTGACCGCCGAACAAAACTACCTTTCGGGCCTCCATCTCACCCACAAGTGTCTCCACTTCAACCTCCGTGAAATTTCGCTTTTTTGATTTTCTCAGTACTTCTGCCATTGTTTCCAACAAGACATAATACCGGCATCTGAGTCTGTTTTATATGCAGATCGCATTCATGAGGTCATTTGCATTGACCATTTATGGTTAAAAAGGGGCGTGTAGAGGGCGGAACGTGAAGCTGATTCAGCTGCGCACAATTATAGTCAGTATGTGATTTATAAAGCAAAGATTGCGTGCAAGTGTGCGTACGCAGTGTTTTATAAATCTGAATATTTTTTGGCGCACGCAAAACTTGGCTTCTGGGCGTACGCACATTTTTAGTAACGATCCTACGCACAGTTTTATAAATGAGACCCCTGCTCTGTGCCCACTACTGAGCCAGCACTCCTCACCAGTCTGTCCATTCGACCAGCGTCTCTCCTCCTGCTGCTTCCTCCTCAGCAAACCACAGCATAAAAGAGCACGCTGGCCACCACAGACTGGTAAAACATGCATGTGATGACATTGGAAAGGACACTGTTTGCTTCTTCTTTTTGTTCTGTTTGCATGTTGGGATATGAGACATACTAGATTTGGGCACATTTTCTTATATTTACACATATGGTGTCCCACCTCTGCTTAGTCCTGTTTTACCAACCTGTCCAAAGGTCAGGATAGTCTTGTGGTGATGAGGCTTGTGTAACTCTCAGCCGAAAGGTTCCCAAGTAAGGTCTTCAAACCCTACCTGCTCCTGAAGGACATTTTAAAATACCATGACTTGATGACTAGAAATAGCCGTTAGCTGCTTTGGATGAAAATGTGTGCTAAATGACTTAATCGTCAAATGTGCCGTGTTCCTCACACTAAATTACATTGTGATGGTGAAGCCAATAGTGTCTGAGTGCTGATGTGAACATCTCTTTTGTACGCAACTTCTCTGCAACATTTTACGGCCAGACCCTTGCAACATACATGGAGGCAGCGGGTGGGTTGAGAAGCCAACATGTACACATGATGAACCTGTGCCTAGAGAGTGGCGTGTTAAGCACTGGATAAGCCATGAATAATGTATCACTCCATTTATGAGGAAGTGAAGCTAAGATTGCAACATTTGTTACTAGAAAATGTGTTCTCTGTTGGATATTGGTAAGGAGCAGATTTGAAATTTGATAATTGTCTGTAACCCAATTTACTTTCATTTCCGCTCCCCATGCCACACCCTCCATGCTGCCATGACAACAGACAATGGCTAGACTATTTCAATACCCACCCCCAGACAGTCCTCTCTGGTGCTCAGCCAAAAAGACACACACGCACAGAAACAAAAGTTGTTTGTGTGTGTGTGTGTGTGTGTGTGTATAACAGTGTCTGAAAGATGAAGTCCTAATTCCTCTTCCTGGCTTCCAAACTGACCGTATGTTGCAGTTGTCGGGTAGGATTCAGGCGATGCGTTCTAAACATGGCTGTGCATGCTACACGCCAGCCAGATGCCTTATACTGGGCTCCCCAAAACAAAAGACACAGGGTGGGGATGTTTAAAGCCATTTTACTGTAGAAGTTTGTAGCTAATGATCCATGGCCCTGGTGGTCCATGTTGCAATTCAGGAGATCTCTCCCTGAGCGTTTGTGTGGTTATGGCTGGTTTAACCTGTGCACACTGATCAATTAATGCACAACAGGTGTGTGGCCTCACCCAGCCCCAGAGTCCAATCAGACCGACTCCGGCCAGGTGAGGCTGCTCGCCAGGTTAGCTGCTCGCCAATGAGATGGTCCGGCCAATGGAATAGTACAGCCTCACAGGAAGTAATGTAGCTGGATTGCGTTACCAAGGGTTACTAACCTCTCTGTGATTTCTCTGTTATTACTAAACAAGAAACAACACAAGGGCTAAGAAAACGAGATTAACTGATTTCACACCAAGTAAGTAAGACTGACACCCTGGAAGCCAAGGTATTGATGTAGTTATCTTAGCTTAGTAAATACCTTACCTAATGGACCATAAACCTTGATTTCACTTGATTGAGGCGTTTATAATTCACAAATATTATGTTTGATATGATTTGATATTTGGTCTAATAAAAAAACAAAAAAACATACTGAAAGCGTAGGGCCAATGCTGACAAGGAAGAGGTATATTTTCACCGGCCAGAGGGTAGAAATCGACTGGAGAATAGATTTTTTTTGCACGTCCTTTCTCAAAGATACAATCATGCAACAAAGACTAGCTAGACCGGTTATCCAAATGTTTTTTTGCCCCTCCTCTTTTTTCTATTTTTTCTTTCCGTTGCACACCGTTTTGTCATATAGACAACCCCTGCAGTCAGGGATCTGTACACTACCAAGTAGGAGATTAGAGGGATAGTGACAGCTAAGGACCAGAAAATGGCCTGCTTGTGACAGAGAATGGACTGATAGTGACCAGAGAATGGCCTGCTAGGGACAGGGAGTGACCAGCTAGTGACCAGAGAGAATACTCCAACCATGTGTTTTTCTTCGTATATGTGAGTAATGGGGCATGATTTTTTACTGTGTGTGTGTGTGTGTGTGTGTGTGTGTGTGGGTGTGGGTGTGTTTTGTGCTGGATGGATAGTGGTTAGGGTGATCCCTGAGTAAGATGCCGCCTGACCCAGCCTGATCTTATAAGAACCTAACCTCCAATTAATAAAAGATTCACTTTGGATTTAAGCATGTAGTGTTTCCTAGTTTCCAGGCCAATGAAAAAGTCATTTTATTAACACAGAGTCTCTATTGGCTAAAAGACTATCTTGTTTGCCTAAGCATCCTGTTTGCAGTGCATCGTGGTCTTTAACAACCGCCTTTGACATTTCATCTTGTGACAACTGCTCTACTGTAAGCAGCAAGTAATATGAAGAACATGTTCCACAATCGGTGTTTACACATCCTTTTGAGTTGCACATACCTGTGTGTGTGTGTGTGTGTGTGTGTGTGTGTGTGTGTGTGTGTGTGTGTGTGTGTGTGTGTGTGTGTGTGTGTGTGTGTGTGTGTGTGTGTGTGTGTGTGTGTGTGTGTCCACCTAGATGTGTGACGCTAGATGGGCAACGTTTGCTACAGTCCACTGGGTAGGCTGGTAGGCTGATCTATCCAGCACACATCTAGGTGGACACGCCCACCTGTGGTGTGATAAGGGAGAGATTTCCAAAACGGCTTGTAACGGCTAATCACACCCCACCTGGTGGCATATCATGTGACTTTAAAATACCCAAACCTTTAGAGAATGCCTTAACCCAATGTGAGGCCATTGAGCTGCTCAATAAGAAATGTTGTGTTATTTTATCAAGCATGGGTGTGTTAATGATGAGAGGACATGTGAAAGGAGAATTGTGTGTGTGTGTCATTGTGTGCGTGCGTGTGTGTGTGTGTGCGTGTGTGTGTGTGTGTGTGTGTGCGTGTGTGTGTGTGTGTGTGTGTGTGTCTGTGTGGTGTACGGCCACGCTGCTGGTGGTGTGCGCATTGGAGGAAACAAGCAGGTTTCTGATTGCCGACCCCATATCATCATAGCCCGCTCTGACTCTTACCCATGTCACCCCTCTCTCTCTCTCTCTCTCCCCTCTACCCCCCCCCCCGCCGTGCAGGATGAAAATGCGAAGGCACCGGGTGTTCCTGCTCTGCACGGTGGGCCTGTGCGTCATCTCCTTCCTGCACTACTACAAGGCGCTGCACTACGTGTCGCTGCTGCGGGAGCTGTCGGCGCCGTACCCCAACATCAAGTCCTTCATCATGGTCACCGGCTTCTTCTGGCGGGAGCAGGGCATGGCCGCCACCCCGCTCAGCCCCGCCCCGCCCGAGGAAGCCCCGCCTCTCAGGCCCCACCAACGCCCGCCCGATGCCAAAGTCCACCGAGGGGCGGGGGCAGCAGCAGCAGCAGGAGGTGGAGGAGGAGGAGGAGGAGGAGGGGGAGATGGGGGGGTTGGAGGAGGAGGAGGAGGGGGAGTTGGGGATGAGCTGGCCGGGGCAAAGGATGCCATGGGGGGCCGCGAGGGTATGGGGGTGGTGGGCCGGGCGGGGCTGGAGATGAGGCTCAGGGAGGAGCCGGCGCCGCCCCCTCGGCCCTGGAGGAGACCGGAGCAGGAGAACGTCGGAGTGGGAGACGCAACGTCGCAGGTGCGTTCCCCGGCGGAGAGCATCCTTAGGCAGGTTAGCTGGTGAACCACGGCCCTACAGCACCTGCAAGGTGGGGGGGGGGGGGGGGGGTGATTAGGGATTCAATCCAAGCTTTAATGTTCTTGGTTTGAACCCCAGCACTCCGCCTGTAGACATCCTTGAGCGAAGATTCCCCCTGACCCATTCCTGCTCCACTATCACAGCAGGCCTGTCGAACCAGTGACGCAAGTTATTAATGTGCGCATCATGTGCCAAGCCGCCTGCCGCTCACACACACCCACAAAGCACGTACGAAGAGTTCATACACCGCGGAGCACGCACATGCGCGTCAACACACACGGACACTCACACAGACGCGCACACAGACACACACGCTCGCGCACACACCGCACGTCAAGACAAAGGCAGCGACACGGAAGCGCACACACTCGCGCACACGCACACACACACACGCTCGCGCACATACCGCACGTCAAGACAAAGGCAGCGACACATACACGGAAGCGCACACACTCGCGCACACGCTCGCGCACACACCGCACGTCAAGACAAAGGCAGCGACACACTCACCGAGGTAACGCCACCCGCTCAGGTATGCTATGTGTGACTGCCGGCTACTGCTAACTGTCTTGGCCAGGACACTGGAAGAGTTATTTGATCCCAATGATGATTATTATTTTCAGAAATTTGTTACATTATCAACTGGGGTTTCCACATTAATGCTATGGATTTAATCACAAACTCTAGTTTGGATAAAAGCGTAATTTAAATGAGTAAATAGTGTATAGAATGTTGACTGTATATTAACGTCACAAACGATTGTTAGCTATCTGGAAACAGATCAGGTTTGCTGAGTGGGCCTGGGTTCCACAGTGGTATTGTAAAGCAGCACAAGCACCAGGTTGTGTTATCTCTTGGGTAGACTTGGAGATGTGTACACGGGATGTATTCAATACCTGCTGAATGCGGTTACGGCGTGACTTCCTGCTCCAGCTTAGTTCAACCCCCTGCGCTGTTTCTGACCCCTGTCCGTCTTCCCCAGGAGAGAGCTGAGGACCGCCTCAGGCGGTGGGACCTGGGCCTCAATCCGGACCCGCCAGCCAGGCCGGACCCCGTAGCAGAGAAGCCCCTAGTGGAGCACCCGGCGGGCTTCCCCAAGGGGGGATCCTCAGACCCCCTGGAGACCATGGGAGACCTACACACCCGGACCTACCAGCTCAAGGACGACCGCACCTCCTACTTCGTGCGGACCAAGGCCGGAGCCCTCTGCTTCCGCCAGGGCACGGAGGTCACCCTGAAGGAGGAGCCTGGGAACGGGAGGGCCCCCGGAGGAGGGCCCCCGGGCCCCGGCCAGAGGCGGCCCCTGGAGGCCCCGCAGCAGCAGCAGCAGCAGCCGGCAGGGTCGGCCTCCACGGCGGGCCCTCTGCGGGTCAAGCCCCGGGCTCGCGGCGGGAAGCGGCTGGTGAAGTGTGTGTGCCGGCCGGGCTGGCACGGGCCCTACTGCGGGGTGCCCACCATGGTGTACCACTCCAACCTGCCCACCAAGGAGCGGCTGACGCCCAGGGAGACCCCGCGCCGGGTCATCAACGCCATCAACGTCAACCACGAGTTCGACCTGCTGCACGCGCGCTTCCACGAGCTGCGGCAGGCCGTCGACCTCTTCCTGATCTGCGAGTCCAACTTCACCGCCTACGGCGAGAGACGCCCCCTCAGGTGTGTGTGTGTGTGTGTGTGTGTGTGTGTGTGTGTGTGTGTGTGTGTGTGTGTGTGTGTGTGTGTGTGTGTGTGTGTGTGTGTGTGTGTGTGTGTGTGTGTGTGTGTGTGTGTGGACTGGGTTTTCTTTCGTTCCTTCCCTCTTTCAGCCCTTCAGTACATCACATCATCTCCGTTCATCCTTTGAACGCTGATGAATAGAGAGCTCCACATTATTAGAATTGTATTGTTTTCAGCCAGCCTTTCTTGGCTGTAAACCCGTGTCATTTGTCCGTGCGCGTCCGTCTTCAGTAAGCATCCAGTAGCATATTATCAGTTGTTGAATATCACGCGCTCCGTCAACGGTGTGACTCTTTATCACAGTCGTCGTTGTGTCACCGGCGTGACCTTGTATCTGTTGTTTACTTCTCACTGTCACGGAATTGGATGCCTTCTTCTGTGACACCCGCTATATGAACATGGCGGGTCATTTTGGCACCCGCATGAAACAGAATGTCTTGTTGGAGTTGCAGAACGGTGCGAGGCAAGCGGCTCGGAGATGCCTGTACCTCACGGCAGGCCATAGTGTTGAGGAGGCGGGGGGGCGGCAAATCAGTCCTTTGTTTTGAATGATTGCTGAGTTGATTAGGATTATCCAAGAATCTTTATGGAGTTTGTAGAGTTTGGAGTTTATATCATTTCATATCAAAATGTATATTGCAATGGCCTTGGAACTAATATCATCCTACCATCTATTCATATTCTGGTTGCCTTTTAGAATGGAAGAAGGCAAGAAGAAATAGGAGGAAGTTAAGACTTCCTCCAATTTCTGGTCTTAACTTTGTATTGATATATATTATATTGATCAGCATCAATCACCATGAAGGAGGAAGCGCCAGTAGAAAGTCAATAATTGGATATCTGTTGGAGAGCTCGAATTTGGCCCTTCAGCATGTGCTGTGTGGCCCGGCCCATGGTTTTTAAAACTCTGCCCAAGGGCCCCAATAACCCTGTCATGTTTTTCTTGTATATCATGTATATGTATGATGTTTGTATGTGTGTCATGTGCAGAGGTGACAAACATATTCACATTCATTACTCAAGTAGAAGTATAGATACTAGCGTTTAAAGATACTTCTGTAGAAGTTGAAGTATCAACTCAAGCTTTTTACTTAAGTAAAAGTATAAAAGTACTGGTTTCAAAACTACTTAAAGTATTAAAGTAAAAGTAATGCAAGGGTAAAAAAATGCCATTAAGGACAAAAGCTTAGCCCGTGCGACAGGGGCCTATAGAATTACAATCAGCTTTTTTGCCAAGAATGCTCACACATACAAGTAATTTGCTCTCTGCATTTATCCCATCCATGAATTAGTGACACACACACAGCACACCTCTATAGTAGCCTGGTTCTACCAGACTCTCGTACTTCACTTCATTTCATTTCATTTGTACAGAGAGTCTGGACCTAATCAATTGACAAACGTTAACTCACTTGAAGGCGGGTGTCTGTTGAAGTTTAAAATGATTGCACATTGTAAATCAACTACCGACCTACAACAACAACTCAAACTGGCGTACGACTTTATCGTCATTGTTCTCAGACACGCCCTCTGTTCGCTGATTGGGGGCCGCTGTAGCGGCACCAGAAAACCAAATTACATACAGCAGGTCCAGACCTAGTACTGAAGGGAAATTCAAATTGAGCGGAAGTACTTAGGCGGGCGGAGCCAGGCTACCTCTATAGCACACTGCCCCACTTCCCCCAAAATATTTTTTTTCTAAAGGCCATCCAATGACTATAATGTTAATGTTGAAAGAATTGGGATGCACCTGTTTCAGACACATTTATGCCCATTGAAAATGAACGCATATTAGTGCAATGCAAATACATTAAAGAACCATATACTGTATGTGTACTACTGAGAATTAACATGTGTTTCATGGAGCGGAAGATATGATGACTAGTTTCCTGTAAGTATTGGAATGGTGCAAAAAGTCAAAATTCAGAGGCATGTTATCAAAAGCCTTTATTGGGAATGTAAATGTATGTATCCAAGCTTAGCTGCAGGAATTTAAGATGTAACGAGTAAGAACTGAGTTGTTTTTGCATCCAACCATTTCAAAAAATTCTTCCAGGTATGGCCAGGGATGTAGAAGGGTTGGCTGGTCTTCTTGGCTACCAACCTCCTCACTGGTGCTTGGTTGGGACATTTCGCTCATCTACGTGTGCTATTTTGTAGCTGGAATGTGGAGCAATTTATGTCATGTCAGAGAATGTAGACGGGCTCTGGTCAGGCGCAGGTGCCATGGATCGCGTATAAACCAATAGGGTGTAAGAATGGTATATGTTTCTATTCTCATCCAACCAATCAAATTCACTCAATTCAATCTGGATAGGTTTTTTGGTTTGTATTTTTTTGAACGCCGGCGGAATAAAAACAAGCCGAAATTAAATAGGAGCAACGAGGCCATTTTTAAATAGTAAGGAGTAGAAAGTACAGATAAGTGTGTGAAAATGTAAGAAGTAGAAGTAAAAAGTAGGCTGAAAAATAATGACTCCAGTAAAGTATAGATACCCAAAATTTCTACTGAAGTAAGGTAACGAAGTATTTGTACTTTGTTACTTGACACCTCTGGTCATGTGTATGTGTCCAGCACAAAACGTCTCCCCCGGGTGACCATGAAGTGTATCTCAGATTTCAGACTTTATTGTCATTGTGCAAACTTGTACAACGAAATTGGGGTGGTGCTCCCTACCCACAGTGCAAAATAAAAAAATCTGATCTGATCTGATTGGCTAAACGCTAATCCCTTCTGGTTGCTCCTGCCCCTCCCGACTCAATCAGGGCACTATTAATGTGCCTCCAACTTCCTTCCTGTACTCCAACGTCCTCCCTGATCCCCAACTTCCTGTCTGATCCCCAACTTCCTGCCTGATCCCCAACTTCCTCCCCGATCCTCCCCGTGCGTCCAGCACCGAATGTCTGTGTGTATTGATGTGTATTGATCTGATTGGCTTACGTGGTTCCCCTCCCGCCCCTCCCAGCTTTCTGCAGCGGCTGCTGAACGGGACGTACGACTATGTGCGGCACAAGATCGTGTACGTGTTCCTGGACCACTTCCCCGAGGGCGGGCGGCAGGACGGCTGGATCGCAGACGACTACCTGCGCACGTACCTTACGCGCGACGGCATGGCGCGAGTGGGTGGGGTCCGGCCCGACGACGTGTTTGTCATCAACGACGCCGACGAGATCCCCGCGCACGAGGGGCTGCTCTTCCTCAAGCTCTTCGACGGCTGGACCGAGCCCTTTGCCATACACATGCGCAAGGTCTGTGGGAGAGAGAGGGGTTCAGGACGGGCCCAAGTGTGTGTGTGGGCACGCGGTGGTCCGTATTTCAGTGTGGATTTAAGGTTGTGTGTGCTTATGTGTATGTATGGGCATGTGGTGAGATTAAGCGAGTACCTGTGTGTGTGTGTGTGTGTGTGTGTGTGTGTGTGTGTGTGTGTGTGTGTGTGTGTGTGTGTGTGTGTGTGTGTGTGTGTGTGTGTGTGTGTGTGTGTGTGTGTGTGTGTGTGTGTGTGTGTGTGTGTGTTTGCTGAACTCACCGAGGGGTGGTGTGGGTTTGTTTTGGCGTGATGTAATCCCATGTGACTGGTGTTGTGTATCTGTGGTGCCAACGCCTCGGTTATTTGGAGCAGCAGATGGAAAACTGTCGCATTAAAAACAGAATGAAAACGGAATAAAATTCTCATCCTCTTCCAACACAGAGAGAGAGAGAGAGAGAGAGAGAGAGAGAGAGAGAGAGAGAGAGAGAGAGAGAGAGAGAGAGAGAGAGAGAGAGAGAGAGAGAGAGAGAGAGAGAGAGAGAGAGAGAGAGAGAGAGAGAGAGAGAGAGAGAGTGGGGGGCGAGAGAGAGAGAGAGAGAGAGAGAGAGAGAGAGAGAGAGAGAGAGAGAGAGAGAGAGAGAGAGAGAGAGAGAGAGAGAGAGAGAGAGAGAGAGAGAGAGAGAGAGAGATGTCCCGGAAACGCAGACATATTTCCCCTAGGTAAGATAATTAGTATAAACAATAGAATTGAAAACCACGATGCACCATACATAGTGCAGAAGTGCTTCCCCGACTTCCTGCCTTTTATTAAACTTCCTTACTGTACGCCAACTTCCTCCCCGATCCCCCACTTCCTCCCCGATCCCCCACTTCCTCCCTGATCCCCAACTTGCTCCCCATTTTCCCGACCTCCTTCCTGCCCACTAACCCTTTTGTAACCCCCCCCCCCCCTTTTCCCTCCAGTCCCTGTACGGGTTCTTCTGGAAGCAGCTGGGCTCCCTGGAGGTGGTGTCGGGCTGCACGGTGGGCATGCTGCGCCAGGTGTACGACGGCGACGGCATCCGCCTGCGCCGCCGCGAGTACTACACCATGCCGGGCTTCCGGCGCTACGAGAACGACACGGGCCACATCCTGGTGCAGTGGTCGGTCGGCAGCCCCTTCCACTTCGCCGGCTGGCACTGCTCCTGGTGCTTCTCGCCGCACGGCATCCACCTCAAGCTGGTGTCGGCGCAGAACGGGGACTTCCCGCGCTGGGGGGACTACGAGGACAAGCGGGACCTGGGCTACATCAAGGACCTGATCCGCACGGGGGGCTGGTTCGACGGCTCGTTGCAGGAGTACCCCCCCACGGACCCCAAAGAGCACATGTACGCGCCTAAGTACATGCTGGAGCACTACGAGCACTTCGGATACCTCCTTGACAACCCCTATGCCCGGTCGGACGCCGCCGCCCCCGCCGGATAGGGGGCAGGGCTCGGCTTGGAGGGGGTGTGGGGTGGAGGGGGGGGGGGGGGGGGGGTGGCTCCGTCCGGGGTACGCCTTGGTGCGGGACGGGGCTCTGTGGGCTCGGAGGGTGGGGCTTACAGGGTTTGGAGGCGATGGCGGGCGAGGACCCCATGTGAGTTCTGGGACCCCGCTTCGTACAGACAGGGACACCTGACTGTAAGCCTCGCTCTGATTGGTCCCAGGAACAACGGACCAACGCTGTGAGTGGTCCCTCCGATGACCGCCCCCACCGAGCTCAGAGTGCTAATGGTCGCCGTTAGCGCTCGTGCTAATCTAAAGAACCGACACAAAAGGTGTTGCCATAAAGGGAATCAACAGATCACATCCAGCGTGGAATGTTTTTGTTTTGTTTTGTTTGTTATGGCAGGGATCTATGGAGAAGGAGCGAGAGAGCCCCATGCGAGTGCATCCACTGGATTTAAAAGCTGTCACTGACCACAACGACTATAAATGAACGCCATGAGTTAGTGGTGGTGGAGGCGAGGGGATCTTTAGGGTGCTTGGGGCGTCTCTGTGCTCCGAGCAGCGGACATTTTTGTAGGCATGACGAAAAACCTCTGGAGGGAAACCAGTGACATAGATCACACATCCAAATCAGAGAGTCAATCACTGCAAGCTTTGAGGTAGCTATACCGCCCCTCTGGTCATAATAAGGGAATTGTTGTCTGTTAAGTGTGTGTGTGTGTGTGCTCAAAGCCCTCCTTGCCGCATGACTGGTCATGTCCTGCCACAGAATTTGTCACCTCTATGTTTTTGTATTTTTATTATGTTTTTTTGTTTTGAAAAATGACAACAAACTTACTACACTGTGTGTGTGTGTGTGTGTGTGTGTGTGTGTGTGTGTGTGTGTGTGTGTGTGTGTGTGTGTGTGTGCATTCTCCTGTGTGTGGAGATGATGCTCTCAGCAGGGGTCTGGGATACACAGTGGAGAGGGAAGACAGTAATAAAGGAGGAGAGATAGTAGGCGATCGCAATCTCACACTTTCACTCTTACCCCCTCTCATTCTGACTCGGTTTCCCTTCCTTCTTCGACGGTTTCTCATACATAAATGTATTGTGTGTGTGTGTGTGTGTGTGTGTGTGTGTGTGTGTGTGCAAATATCTCAGAACAGACATAGCATCTATAAATAAGTGATTCCTCTGCCATTCACGTTCCAAGACAAAGTTAGTGTCTGGCACGGTATCGGTCTTTCTTTCTGTCTTCTTTCCTTCCCCGGGAGGTCGGGCGGATTTGTGGGAGGAAATGGATGTGGTCTAAAGATCAGGAGGGGTAGCGCATTATCACGCCATCCAGTGTATGTACTGTACATGCGTGTATCCAGTGTGTGTACTGTACA
This sequence comes from Gadus morhua, assembly GCF_902167405.1. NCBI lineage: Eukaryota > Metazoa > Chordata > Actinopteri > Gadiformes > Gadidae > Gadus > Gadus morhua. Next base: position 14,691,522 of record NC_044050.1, read on the forward strand.
TGCGTGTTTCCAGCGTATGTACAGTCCATGTTCATTTGTGTATTCTGTGCATGGTAAGTTCATGGAAAGTACATTTGTGTATTTTGTGTATGTTACTCATCAGTACATACATACATACATGCTCTGTCTTTCTTTGTCCATCACCTCTTCTCTCTCCCTCTCTTCTAAGCAGTAACACTGCAAGGCGGACACTAAGTCAGTACTACCCAGCATGTAGTTCCACTAGTCACTTCTGGTTGGTGTGTAAATCTGTTTTCAAAGGGCTTCCCCTCTCATTTGGCATCCATCTCAGAGTCTCGGCTCAGTACTCTGCCCCGCTATTTATTCCCTAATTTATTCATGGTTTCATTATGAAATGAAATGTTTGTGTGGGATTGTGATGCAGAGAGTCGCAGCAGAACACGCTGAAACCAGCTCTTTCTGGCTATTTCTCGTCCTGTAACCATGACGACATGGATGACATAAATACTCTGTGAGGTCATCGGTGATCATCTGCACACACACGCGCACAAGCAAGCATGCACAAACACACGCGCAATCAGGCAAACACACGAGCAAACACACACGCAGGAAGGCAGGCATACAGACATAAACAGGAAGACAAACAAACACATGAAAACACACAAACACATGAAAACACACAAACAAACACACACCCACACATACACAGGCAAGCACATGCACTCTGTATACACATGCTAGTCCATTACACAGTCCAAGGTTTTTGCTGAAACCTCAGATTTATTTCCATCTGCTCATCCGGTATCTTGCATATCCCCAGTACATGGAAGTACAAATAAATCCAAAATTAAATACATAAATAAGTACATAACACTCCTCCGCAGCCGTAACCGCCAAGACAGACTGGGCTGGCTTCTGCTATATACAAAACTCTTAAGTGTGGAGCTTTCAATTTATCACCGCCCAAATGGATGAATGGGGATGATTCGAGCAGTGGCAAGTGCACAAAAGAGCAAGAATGAATGCATGACCGAGAGAGCCAGTCCACCTTGTCCTCTTTCAATCAATCGCCCCTGCATTTCACATCTGAGGGAGGACGTGGGTGATGACGGGCGCATGGCTGACGGCTGTTGAAACCAAGGCAGGCAAACCCAGCAGGAAGTGACTTCCTGACTCTGAGAGCGTTTTCTCTGGGCAGGGTGCGGGGAGGCTGTAGTGCACGTGACGATCATCCGGACGTGCACGGCCGGGGAAGACGACTGTAAACAACTCTGTGTTTAGGTATTTTTAATGATTGTTTGTATGTGTGGGTGAGTTTAGCTGTGTGCGTGTTTTTTAGGTTTGCTTGCGTATGCGTGTGTGTTTAGGTTTGCATGCGTGTGTGTGGGTTGTCGTGATGGTGAGGGCGTGATTCAGGGGTCAGGGGAGGTAATTTGATCTTTTTTTCTTTTTCCCTTTTCTTCTCTATCTGTCCTTTCACGCCACACGCCCACACAATCTGCCTGAATCTGATTTTAACTTCACATGTCATGGGTTCTGCTTAGAATACAATGACTGTGTGGGTGTGGGTGTGTCTGTATGTTTGTGTGGGAGAGTGAGTGTGTCACCACTATGTGTACCCAGAATCCCTCTGAGTAAAGATTTTTGGCCTGTGGAGAGAGATGGCGAGTCTCGAGGGGGATATATGGTGAGAGAGAGAGAGAGAGAGAGAGAAGCGAGGGTGAGTCTCATAGAGTGGGATAGAGAGAGAGAGAGCGATAGATGGGGCGAGAGAATGCTCTGTGTTCTCCATGCTGTGACACTATGGATCAAAGAGATGAAAGGTGCTGGCATGCTGGGGAGACAGATGGACTCACATGCACACGCAAACACATGCACTCACACAAACACACACACACACACGAGCACCCTCACCGTGGCAAACGGACTCACCAACACCTGGCTATGAATCAAATGCCATCAGAGGAGAGGGGGAGAAAGTGTGTGTGACCACCTGTAAATGGCCACTTATACACCCTACCTGTATCCCCTATAGACTCATACAATCCATTACCCTAGACTCAACTGGAGCGGGAGAGGTAGATGCAGATAAAAAGAGAAAGAAAGGGTCAGAGAGAGAGAGAGAGAGAGAGACAGTCTAAGAGAAGACGCTCTCTCTCAGACCCTGAGAGAGAGAGGAAATATGAGCCGGCAAAGGGAGGGGAGGGAGGCGTATACAAGCTGCCATTTACACGTTTTTCGGGGCTTTTGGATTATTTTATTACTGTATTGTATTACTGTATTCTTTGTTCATGAGAGCACTTTGGTCACATGTGGAATCCCTTGGTGTATTTATCCTTTATAGTCTGTACAGTTTTTATTGTTTTGTTTCCTTGTCTTTATCCAAAATGCAGCTTCATATTTAATGCCTTTAAAAGGGTGTGTGTGTGTGTGTGTGTGTGTGTGTGTGTGTGTGTGTGTGTGTGTGTGTGTGTGTGTGTGTGTGTGTGTGTGTGTGTGTGTGTGTGTGTGTGTGTGTGTTGAACAAGCTCTTAACCACTGTCATATCCTACTGTAAGAATGTGGTTTGGTTCCACTCTCCCAACACTAGGCAGGTAACGAAACCAAACACAGGCAGGTCAGGGTCACGGCGGGGTCATGGCGGGGTCACCACTCCACCTCGCCCAATCTCACTGTGTGTGTGTGTGTGTGTGTACATGACATGTGGGTGTACTGCCCCCCCAACACCATCCATCTGTTCTTCGCTACCACAAACTGTAAAATGAGTTGCATCTTACTGTCCAAATATTTCCCATGATTCTTTGACCCTCTCGTCCCACGTGCGCTCTCCTCACGCCGTGCGTGAGCGTGCGTGGATCCCCGACCCTGCTCTCCCTCCCGTACACAGAGCTCTGCTTTGTGCTCGCTCTGGGTTCCAGTCCAGTCCCTCAAAACCAAACTACACTTTGGGTCTTTGTCCGCAGTGGAGCAGGGGGTCTTCCCAGACAGATGCCCATTGTGAGGGTCGGCCCACCCAACCTGGCTCATTGGAAGCCCCCCAACTATTGTTGTTCATCCAGACACTGAGACCCAAGGGTTTTGGACCCCCACATTCACCTCCCCATCACCCCCCCCACCCCACCCCCGCTCCTGTCCTATTGGTCAACGGCCTGGGTACATCCGGTTCAGAACACTGACTGTTTTTTTTTGTTTTTTTCGTGTTAATTTTGATGATTGAGTTTTATTTTATACACACTATTTATTATGCTCAAATACTCCTGGCAGGGCATGGACATGTTCAGAACTTTAAGTCTTAAAAAGTGATTATTGTTGTTTTTCCTCTGTTGGGTTTGGGATTTATATTCTTCTTTGTTTTGTACCACAATAACGACAACAATAATCTTTTTGAGTTGCATGCTGAACGTGAGCTATGATTTGCACCTTATCAGGAGTTGTGCTTCTGGTTTGTCTCTTCCTGATTTACTCCGTCTGCTGTTTATCAGCATCTCATTTCCATTTCCAGGTGACCTGATCTGTAGTGTGTGTGTGTGTGTGTGTGTGTGTGTGTGTGTGGCACACACCAAATTAAATAATATAGAGGGGTCATTATACACACCATTCCATCTATTACACGCACACGCACACACACACACTTCCTTGCGCTTGTCCTTGAGACAATTAAAAGCAAATCATTGAAAGACAATTGACTCACAAAGCAACACGCATGCGTGCACACATACACATGAACGTACACACACATACTCACTGCGACCTTGGCAGCTCAATGGCACTGGGCAGGGGCTGTGTGTGTGTGTGTGTGTGTGTGTGTGTGTGTGTGTGTGTGTGTGTGTGTGTGTGTGTGTGTGTGTGTGTGTGTGTGTGTGTGTGTGTGTGAGGTGGGGGGTTGTTGACTGTAGCCAATTAAACCAGCAGGGCTGGTTGCCAGGTCTGCAGCCATTTAATCCTCTCCACTTTCCAGCCGGGTTGCCAGATTTGCCCTTCCCCCCCCTTTTCACACAGACTGTCCGCCTCAGAGGGGGGGGGGCGGGGGTCGGACACACGGAAGCAACGTTTAAATACCGTTCAGAATTGTGTCATGTGGGCGAGCTCATGAAAACACATTTGAGTGCTTCGAGTAAAAGAGGCTTTCTGCAAACTCCTCTGGATGAAATGTGAGCCAAGGTGCAGCATCTAACAGGATATGAGCAAAGACCCCCTCCCCCTACTCTTTCAGCACACCTTCTCTCTCTCTCTCCGTGGCGGAGAGAGAGAGAGAGAAGGGAGGGAGGAGAGACCCATGATGGACCCGCCCCCTCAGCAGCAGAGAACAAAGTTAGAATCAAGACCAAACGGACCACCATAGATTCTTCTTCCTGGAAGACAGGATTATTTTTGTTTCCCTCTCCAGGAATCGCAAAGAAGAGTAACTTTCACGGGAAAAGTTGGCTGAAAAACTAAATTAAAAAGAAATCTAATTTGTTCTCTATATGAATGGCTGTATGTTAACCACAAACAGAAAAAAAACATTTAAATGAGTTCTGTGAAAAAGAAATCTAATAAATTAATTTAAAAATTTTGAATACAGCTGTGTCATTCGCTGTGAAGTGGATAAGAAGGTATCCTGTTCATTTGATCTCGTATACTTTTTTTTCTTTACACACAAACATTTTCTGTTCCTGGGATGTGTATTCCCTCACTGTTCACTGAGCGTCAGTGTGTCATGCTCTTGTCAAGTACATTTGAGTTGAATAGCCTTTAATCACAGTTCCAATATCCAAGGGCTTGAAATGCTATATTAAACCACACTGCACTAACCCCTCAAAAGAGGGAGGAAAGCTCCCTTTAGCGTCAAGGAAGGACCCCTGAGAGGGAAACACAGAAGACAGCTCCCTCCTCCCAGCGGCGGTTCGGAGTGCAATATGTGCCAAAAATGGTTGGACAGAATGGTAGCATAACAAGCAAACAATTTTAAATTACACACAACAGTTTACATAAAATTAAGTTGTAAAAAATGTGAAATGCAACGCCTTTCCTGAAAACCTTCCCCATATTCCGCTAGAGGGCAGCACTTTAGCAGGCATAACACGTTCAGCAGGATTCAGCGATGGAAATTCTCATAGGACTCTCAAGTCAACCCAAATGTCAGACATTGATGCTGGGCGCGAGGAAGGAAGCATTTCACTGATGTCTCCGAGATAGGCCTACTACACAAAGACGCAATAAAACACCAGGGCCCGTCTTAAAACTCGCAAATCATATGGGCCACAATTAATCGAAGGCGTAATTAGGTTTCAACCGACCACCGCTGCATCTGCAATACGCAGTCTTGTGTATAGAGACCGGGCCAAGCAGTCCTACCCACCCCATGAACAAACTCATCATTGAGCTGTTTACGTTTTTTGCAATATGTGATGCAGAAAGTAAATAGCCTATGGGGTGTTGTCCGAAGAAACTGGTGGATCTCTTGTGTAACACGGTAGAAAAGTGTCCCCAATCGACCGCATCCCGTGCTAAGTAGGCGTCTATGTTTAGACGTCCACTCTGGTTTTAATGTCCGCTTGTTTGCGCCAGTCCAGCCGCAGCGGAGGAGGGCGGGACTGACTGCGCACGGACCGCGTCGACTCCAGAATGCCTGGCGCATACAATTATGGGACCGGGTGCACTGAGTCACAGACAATAGCTCTTTAAATACCTCGTACGAAAACACTGAGCTCAGACACGTATGAAAACAAACACAAGATGAATACAGAAACATAGCATGGATAGCACGCACACGCACAGGAATTTGGAGGGGCAGTTGCTCTGACCTGAACACCCCCCTCCCCCCCCCTCACATCACTTTGAAGGACTGAGAAGGCTCTTTAACCCTGTATTTTCTAGCATGGTCCTCTCATCTCATATTTGGTGATCAGCACTGTGATCATGTGCCTCCTGGTCCACATTTTCCTCGTGTCTGGAGGCTTGTGGCTGCTCCTCATCTTAAATGTAATGAAATTATGAAAAATTGCCATTAGTAGGCTAAACTATGAGTGATTAATCGATCATTTAGCCTACACAGTGTCATCTTTATCACAATGCAAAGTCTCTGTCTCACCTGCTAGTTGGCTTTTTCGTAGCCAACCCATCAGTGATGTGCTCCTTGCTGCCTCATTGAGTTGTCTGTCTGTCTGTCTGTCTGTCTGTCTGTCTGTCTGTCTGTCTGTCTGTCTGTCTGTCTGTCTGTCTGTCTGTCTGTCTCTCTCTCTCTCTCTCTCTCTCTCTCTCTCTCTCTCTCTCTCTCTCTCTCTCTCTCTCTCTCTCTCTCTCTCTCTCTCTCTCTCTCTCTCTCTCTCTCTCTCTCTCTCTCTCTCTCCTGAATCCGCCGCTTTTCAGTGGGCATTTCGGCTTCACTTAACAATAACAAACAATACCCAAAATAGTGATAAGATTTGGCCATTTGACCATTTTGAATTAAAGAATTCATGTGATGCATTACTTTCATCATTCATCCTTCTTTCTAAAACGAAATGTTAGAAACTAACCATCAGCAGACATGTAGCTTAGTTTGCCTACCAAAAAAGTAGGAAAATGATAACGGGCTGCATGTCTGCAAGCTAGCTAGCTATCTGATTATTTATGCTAAACGTTACCAGGCAAACTGAGCCTGGATTTATGAAGATTTTAATTCATTTCATAAAACTTGATGATGATTGTTTGTTTGTTATACATCTCAAACTCACCTTTTCCGACAACGTCAAAGTCGTCTCACAAGACAATCGCGACAATCTCTTTGGTCTAGGCAGTAGGCACTAGGCAGGCATATCATGCAGGCTCAGGTGCCGGTCGCGTGCAGCGCTGCAGCTACGTAAACAGAGTTTTCCCTCCCCCTACTGACTTTCACTCTCGGTGCCCGAATGGAAGTGAATGAGGCTACGTTTACTTTATGAATTGTTTCGAGTGGCGATTTCTTTTTTATCTAGGCCTACATGAAATTCTGCATCCATTGTAGGCTATGATTTAATTTTTATTTTATTTTTTTCTCGGGAGGGCAACGTGAGTCGAGGAGGGCATATGGGCAGTTGCCCGGGCAACCTGAGCAACCCCCCTGTGCACGTCGCACACACACACACACACACACACACACACACACACACACACACACACACACACACACACACACACACACACACACACACACACACACACACATACACATGCACATGAAGAGCACCGACTCCTCCTCTGGAATGCCGTCGAAGCTTCGGCGGCAGTCCGAAGGAGGAGACATGGAGGAGAAAGGGATTATACTCCTGGAGCTGAGCTGGAGTTCATGGACTTCAGAGAGTCAAGGCCAAAGTTCCTTTCCCCTAATTCCTCTCAACCATGGCCGAGATAACCCCCACTACGAGTCTTTACTTGTTGTGGAAGTGCCAGAGACGTCAGACGCAGTCTTTATGATGCATAATATCATCCAAGGCGCACATATTTTCTGGCCGTGATATTAGATATAATATTATATAAATATACCCATACATAATAATAATATTATTATTATATTATATAATATTATATAGATATAGAGCTCCAGGAGTCCGCAAACGGCAAAAAATCTCTTCTCTTCCATGCTGTGGTTCAGTCTGACAGCTCATTGGTCAATGGGCAGCAGCTCATTTGCATTAAAGCTACAGACACCAGAAACAGCGCATTCTGAAGGGACTGAAACAGAAGATAATAGCGGTAGGCGAGATTTTTTTTCTAAAAGCTATTTCCAGAAAAAAGTTTCAAAAACATGTTTTCTGGAACTCAAATACTATGTTTACTTGTTGGGAAAACACCATAATATATCTCCTTTAAGCACACGAATTGTTGAATTCGTTCTCAAGAATTTATGACCTTTACCTCTGAGGCTTTCAAGGGCAAAAAAAACGTATGCGCTGCCTCTATTGGCTACGTCCCTCCAGAAAACATCTATTTGCAATGTGCTCCGTGAGAGAAATAATCAAATGTGCGTTAGTGTTTCATGCTCAGCTGCCTTTGACATTTCTGTCTTGAATAAAGTCCACAATCCGTCATCCCTCCACTCTCCTTCCCGGGTGTGCGCAGCGGCCTAACGTGAAGGACATCGTTCTGATGCTGAGGCAAAACGAGCGGCGGACGTCATCTCAGGGGCGTTTTGCATCAAAGGGGTCTGTGTTTTTGATGTCAGTAATCAGCTTCCTCTAACTGCATCGAAACACTTCGGCAACATATCCAAGCCTGCAGCTGAATCAGCATTCAAATATCAGCCATAGGGCTGTGTGTGTGAGTGTGTGTGTGTGTGTGTGTGTGTGTGTGTGTGGGGGGGGGGGGGGGGGGGGGTCCTCTGAATGATGATCATTGCATCATTCAGAAGACTCTTCAAGCACATCAACTATTCAGTCACACTGTAATCAGCTGGGCCCCACAGTCTGTATCGACATATGTATCAATCAATACTGAATTAATTATACAGAGTTATTAATTAGAAATAAAGAGTAAAGAGCAAAGAGAGAGAGAGAAAAGAGTTTAAAAGCGCTGTAAGTGACATGTATTTCTTAAAATAATTGTTACATAGCTCTATATTCTAAAAAGACCCACTGGTATAGGGAGTATAGTCAGGAAAAGGCTCTTACAGTGCCTCGCTCTGCAGTAAACACACTCTGGTATCCCGTTCCCACTTTATCCATTCAGGAGAGAGAACTCAACAAGAGGCGGTCCTCTCTAGTTCACTGAATCAGGGCTTCAATGTTGACTGACAATGGCAATGACTTAAAAATGACAAGCAAAATTCAACGGCTGAAAGTGAAAAAGAAGGCTGACAGGACCAAGGTTTCAGCGTCATGACGTGGGGAGGGGGATACGAGTGCATACTGAAAAAACGGACAGGAAGTTAGCCAAAACGACGACATCTCTCACAGCGCCTTTAAGGCAAGTTGAGAGGTGTCTACTCTAAATGTGATTGGCCGTTGGTAAGGTAGCACCATGACCCTCTCTCCTGTTTGTCCTGATGGGGGCGGGCAGAGGATAAGGGCCTGAATTACCGATCCATCGTCACTGACCCCAAACTCACACTTCTACACTCCAAAGAATGTATTTGGAGTAATATTTAATATTAAAACGCCCTACCCCAAATGTTGTTTTTTCGATGAAGAATAACGTTTTGTTTTGTTGGATATCAAATGTTAAAACAGATTACTCACAGAACAGGCCGTGTTCCCTCCACCCATCTTGCAGAGTGTGGCCTTTACAAGGTGACCACACCTCGTGATACCAGTGGTTGGAGATACCTGAAGTATTGTTAGGAGTTTAAACCAGGTTTTGGTTTTATACAACAAAAAATGCAGTGTTTGACAGGTTTTTGTACTGGTGTTATGCACCTCAACAACTGCAGTATTGACAGGTTTTGTGTACTGGTGTTATGCACCTCAACAACTGCGGTACTTGACACGTTCTGTGAACTGGTTTTATGCACCACAATTTGACAGACTTTGTGAACTAGTTTCATGCAAAAACTGGAGTATTTAGCATATTTTGTGTACTGGCTTTATGCACCACAAAACTGCAGTATTTGACAGGTTTTGTGAACTGGTTTTATGCTATTCAACAACTGCGGTATTTGACAGGTTTTGTGTGCTGGTTTTATGCACCACGACGACTGCAGTATTTCACAGAGGAGAATAACAGTTTCACATTCAGGACTCCCTTTTCAACTCATCACAGTAAATGCTATTTCAGGATATCAGGTCAGGCAGAACGCCGCTGGATGGAAGCATAAAGGCATTTAGAAGTGCCACAGCGTTTAAATGTATAGTATAAAATATGTGTTTACGTGGATTTTGGAGGCAGGATCTAGTTTAGACCAAAATACTTATTAAGACTCAACTGAATGATAACTGGCTTCTGCGTCTCATCATGTCTACACTGTCCTTTGTGCTCCAGTTTGGAACATGTATTTTCTGTCACCTGGGGATCATTTGTTCCAACTGAAACTGAAGTCCGTCACCGAGACCGCTGGATTAGCTCCTCACTGTAAGAATGTTCCCCTGAGAGCTGAAGTTAAACAGGTCTGTAACATATTTGGGGATCCCACATTTAGACTTAGCAAAAAGCGAGGGGGGGACTGTTTAATATAAACGAGTACTGCTTCATATGTGTGTTTGGCCGAAATGGTAGACTTTCATTGTTTCTTTTTTTAGACCAATGGGGATGTTGAGTGAGAGAGAGAGAGATGATATAATGCACCGGCTTTTAACTGGAATATTCCGTCCTCTCACCTGGCTCCTAGCAACATTTTCAAGTGCTTTTTATTTTTTTTATTTTCTTTTAAATCTCGTTTGACTTTGGCACTTTATGTGATGCATCTCCCTTCTAAAGAGCACTTTGAACTTCTGGGCACTGTAGTCCTTTTATGCTTTTCAAATTAAAAGCTCTGCCAAGCTCTGGGTTGATCAAGAGACCAAACAGAAAGTGCCGGTCGTTATTCGTGCTACTTTTTACCATATGTTTCCACAATTAATGTTTCCCCCACACACTCACATACACGCACAACCACACACAGACACATACACACACACACACACACACACACACACACACACACACACACACACACACACACACACACACACACACACACACACACACACACACACACACACACACACACACACCACAACCTTCTTTTTGGCATCATCAGCTCAGCGTGCATTCAGCCTTTCATGTTTAGGTATCGTCCTGGGGATTTAGCAACATCAGACTGGAAGTCAGCTCATAGATTCATATCTTCATGCGTCTCTCTTGTTGGGTGTGGATGGCTTCAGAGGGGTTGATGGTGGTGGTGGTCGCGGTGCTAGTAGTGCGGGTGGTGGGGGTGATGTTTGGGGTTGGTGAGGTGTTGTCGCTGGTGGTAGTGGTGGTGATAGAGATTGTGTGGTGGGGTTGGAGATGGTATGAGTAATGTTGGTGAGGGAGATTGTGGTAATGGAGATGTTGGTGGTGGGTGTAGTGAGGCTGGAGGTGACGGTGTAGAAGGGAGGGATGCAGACAGCAGGTGTTACCTTCTATTTATGATCTAGGATGCGGGGCGGGGAGGGACCGCCCCTGCCTCCAACAGGGACCCGGCAAAACATTCATCATAAAATAATCCAAAAATAAATAATCTGGTGTATGTGTGCGTGTCTTCACACACACACACACACACACACACACACACACACACACACACACACACACACACACACACACACACACACACACACACACACACAGTTCAGGTCCTCTATTTATGATCTACTGTATCCCTCCCCGCACATCTGTCTCTAGCAGATGAGAGAGAGAGAGAGAGAGAGAGAGAGAGAGAGAGAGAGAGAGAGAGAGAGAGAGAGAGAGAGAGAGAGAGAGAGAGAGAGAGAGGGAGAGAGAGAGAGGGACCCTGAAATGGAATTAGGTTGGGAGAGGGAGAGAGAGGTAGAGAGGGGGCGTGCAGGGAAGATAAAACCTTGAGACAGCCGTGGAATACACTTGTTAGCCCGTGGTGTCCGCCCCCCCCCCCCCCCCCCCCCCCTCCCAGACAAACCTCCCTCCTAATAAAACAGAGCAAGCACAGCCCCTAACCTGTCATGATTGTCTCATAAAACATGCCACTAACCTCTCCTCTCTCTTGCTCTCTCCCTCCCCTCCTTGCTCCCTGCCTCCTCCCCGACTCACCCCCTCCCTCCTCTTTCAACCTCCCTCCTCTCCACCTTTCCTCTCTCCCTCCCTCCCTCAAGCCTCCCTCCTCCCCAAAACTCCCTCTTTCTCCCTCGTTTCATCCCTCCATAACTGCGGAAGGTTGACCCCCCCACCACCCCCATGCGCGCACGCTCATACTCGCTAGAATATTTCCTGGCTTGTAGACTGTCTTGATTGGTTGGACTGGAGCTAGGTGGAGGAATTTGCAGGAAGAAACTGCTTTGATTTAGTTTCTTTCCTCCTCCTCTCTGAATTCATATTTGAGGGAATGTAAAAATCCACGGAAGCATGTTAGATAATTGATGACACCTCCCGACAGAGAGCACTATGTTGTAGTGTATTTGCATATAGCCCTATTTGCATCCATTACACTGTGTTCTGTTCATTTCAAAACTCACCATATTTACAGAATCACAACATTTGCAGGATCGCAGTACATATATTAGCCCCTTCTTTATATCGCATTGTGAGGCCCTTGCCAATTCCCTTTCCTACCGGACAACAGCAGATAGCCTTCTGGGCTAGTCTGAGCTGTCTCGTTAGTCAGAGTGGAGATGATTCCAGCCCTGAGATGTTTATGGAGGGTTTCATCAGGGCTGACGATAGTGCCTCGTACTGCTCTGTTCATTGTATTACCGGCGTTTAATGTGCGGCTGCAGGGACAATTGAAAGCACAACAGTTGTTCGTTTGTTTTTTTCGGAATTAAGACTAATGGCATCATGGTGGACCAGTGGCTTAACCGAGCTTGAGGGGAGATGAAAAGATGCATGAGGGAGAGTGAGGGAGAAAGCCAGAGATGGAGGGAGAGAGAATAGGGGGGCGGGGAGAGAGCCAGATAGTGAGTCACGGAAAGAGAGAGAAGAGATAGAGAGGGGTTTGAGGGAGAAGGAGTAGAGGACAAGGGGGAGATGGAGAGCCAGAGAGGAGGAGGGAGAGGCATTTTGGTTTCTGTGGTCAGGAGAATCAAATCGAGAAGGGTAAGGGAGTCTCCGAGGGTTTCTAAAAAACATACTCCCATCCCCTCACTGCTCCTAAATTCTTCATTTCTTTCTTTTTTCACCTCCCTTGAACGTTGGCTTGTTGTATTTGTAATCACTTATCGCGAGACTTCTTTCACAATCTGGTATTTTAAACCTTTTCTTCTTCAGATACATTAAACGCTTTGTTTCCCCCACTAAATGACACTCCCTGCTGCTGCACCTCACTGCGTTTATTAGTATTATTGTTTGGTGAGTCGTTTTTTTGTGTGTTTGTTTTCTGCATCGCTTGTGGCTAGTCTTCACTTCCTCCTTCTTCTCTCGCCATCGTCCCCTTGTCTTCTCACACTCCCTCCCTCCTCTCTCTCTCTCCCCTCCTCCCTCCTCTTCCACTCCCTACTTCCCTCCTCCCTCCTCTACCACTTCCTCCTTCCCTTCTTCTCCTCCCTTCCCTCCCTCACTCTTTCCTCCCGCCATCCCTCCTCCCTCCCCTCCCGCTCCTCCCTCCTCTTCCACTCCCTCCTTTCCCCCTCGCCTCCCTCCCTCCCTCCCTCCCTTCTCCCTCTCTCTCTCTACTTCATAACAAAGTGGTTTGTAGCAGAAGGCATCACCCTGACGCTTAAGGACAACCCTGAGCTCTCGGTCAGAGCATGGGACGGTAACCCAACCGCCAGCAGGCTATTACTACACTGTGAGACCGGCGGCCTAAAGAAACGACAGCGAGCCGTTTAAAGAAACAAATGTCTTCTCACCAGAGTGTCCCTCTTCTCCTGTGGGCTGCTCCAGTATCTCCCCACCCCGGAGCCGTATTACTGCTAATAGAGGGGATGTGTCTGGGCAGATGGAGCTGGCAGCCAGCACGCCCTGCCTGTATCTGCCTCACCCAGGTTGTCTGTGTGTGTGTGTGTGTGTGTGTGTGTGTATGTGTGTGTGTGTGTGTGTGTGTGTGTGTGTGTGTGTGCGTGTGTGCGTGTGTGCGTGTGTGTGTGTGTGTGTGTGTGCGTGTGTGTGTGTGTGCGTGTGTGTGTGTTTTTAACACACAGATAACAGGGTTTTTCTCACAGGATGTGATGGATGAGCTGTGAGCCGCTGTTGGCTTGTGTTCTTTATTTATTTATAAGTCACGTATGTGTTTGTGTGTGTGGGAGGTGATGTTGAGGTCAAGTCTCTATGCTTCTGAGAGCTCATGCTCTCATGCACCGTTTTTTTAACAAAGATGGAATTATAAGAATTGCTTGCTAGCAGCTGTAGTTGCTGGTAAGCTAGATTGTTGAGTAGCTTATGTTTTAGATGGAATATTAATCTATTACTGAGCATTGTTGCATATAATGCAAGTTCACCGAATAATTTGACATGAAAGTATGCTGTACTTTTTAGTATTACTATATGTGGCGCTTTGATCGACAGCGACTTACAGTGAATTCAGACAATATACAGTATGTCATTAACGAGCAAGTATAGGGTCTTTGCTTACAGTTTAGGATGCAGAGATTGGGGATCGAACCTAGAAACCGTCACCCTCACCAATAAAATACCCTACATGCAGGATTGAAGACGAAAGCTTTTGTTTTATCAAAATTAAACATTAACATCATTTTATTAACAATAATTGCTCAAAAAACAAATAAGAATGACATCATGGTCTGGATCTGAATACTTTGATGCGCAGCCAGGCCTGAACGGCCTCCTTGATAGACAGGACATCAACAGCTCAGAAAGCCGTTGTGGAAGAGCTTTGGAAGATATGTACTGTACAGCTATGTACATGGTTTCATCTGCTCTGCAGTGAAGTGTCCTTATAGGAAAAACTCTAGTATTTTGTTACACTGCGCCTAGTGCAGCCATAGCACCTTATGTTTCTCTTTTAACATTGATTGCCTCGTTTTGCTAATTTGAATTGTCTCGTTTCTACGGAGGCCACTTTTATGTGTAGCACAACACTAATTGTTTTTATTGCTAAAAGTAAAGTTCCTCCCTGTCTCTTAACATTTCAAACAAACATTGATTAATGAGTGCACTCTAATTTAAGTTGTTTTCATGCACCACAAAACCCTGGGAGAGATGTTCAGTGAATCCCAGTTAATACTGTTTGCCATGAATCTTCTCAATGAACGTTGTTTTGTCGTCATTTCGGACAGATGATCATTGAGGTTTATAAAAGTATCTGCATAGATCATTTAGGTCAGGGGCTGGGCATTCTCCTATCTTAACTATCCGAAAATAAGAAAAAAATATAAAAAGAGAAAAAAATCGGTTTAGCACCAAACTCACGGCCCCCAACGCCCTTCTCCACCTCCTCCTCCATCTCCTCCATCTCCTCCACCAACGCCGTGAAGCGACCCCCCCCAGCTTAAACCCTGAGATCCTCTCCATCCGACCCTACACCCTCCCCCTGGCTCAGTGGCTCCCGGGCGCCACCAGGTACCCGTTGAAGGTGATGTAGACGTCGACGTCGTCGCTGTACACGGCGTTCTCCCGCTCGCGCTTGTACAAGCGCACCCACACCTCGTCGCCGGCCGCCAGGTCCAGCAGCACGCTCTGGCTCTGCATGATGGAGCGCTCGCTGGGCTGCGCGTACAGGATCACCTGCTCCTCGTCGTTGTGCATCAGGTGCAGGTAGGTCTCCTTGAAGTTCCACGTGTGGATGTTGACGTTGAAGTAGTACACGCCCGGCACGGAGCAGTAGAACTTGCCCTTGAACATGTTGAAGTGGCCCAGCAGGTTGACGAACACCGTGTCGAACACCAGCGGCTGGTAGTAGTCCACGCTGTGCAGCGCCTTGCGACGCCCCACCGAGAAGGAGGAGTGCGTTGTCTTGCAGGCGTCCCCCGGGGCCCCGGCCTGGCCCTTGCTGCCCTTGGGGCCGAAGGGGCCCCTGAAGCCGGGAGTGCCTTCCAGGCCAGGCTTGCCGAGCGTGCCTCTCTCTCCTCTGTCGCCCTTGTCACCTGGAAGCACGGGGGATTACGGTAGGGTTAATGCCGCGGGACAGCGTGCCAGACTCAGAGTTTAAAGGATTACCTTTGGAGGCTAAAGGATTGGTGCGTCCAAAGCGGAAATCGTGTATGAACAGAAATATGCTAGGGTAGGATTCTAACACCTCTTGACAAGCTTTTATCAAACACAATTGCGCACGCACGTGGGTGAGAAACGCACACAAAACGAACACACGCACGCATGCAAGCACACACACACACACACACACACACACACACACTACAACAAGCCAAATACTTCCAGATTAATCACAATAATAAGCTTGGTTTTGTATACTGAAACTGGTACAGATCGAAACAGTGTTTATGCCAAAACACCATTTTTTTTTTTTTATTAGTTTATTTCATTTCTTAAGAAATAGTTTAGACTTGCCTTGACACTTCCATATATTAAGGTAACCTACCTCACAAAGGTGTTGAGGACCCTGAACGAGTGCGAGCGAAGAACGGGCAGAGGGCAACATTATATCTTGATCCCCGTCATTATTCTGTTTCTACAAGTGTCGACGAGTCCTACCCTGTAAATTGATCAGCTAATGTATACCTTTGCAATTAATATATTGTTTGCAAATGATAAATTCGCTCATGTGGCATCCATCTTGAAATCCTTCTGGGCTCTAAGCTGTCTCCATCTTTTAAATCAGGGCTACTCCCAAGATTTACCCATGTTTTAGCAGGGCTGGTCATGGAGAAGGAGGATGAGGCGTTTGAGGTCGACAATCTCAGTTAATCGGGTTTGTTTTCTGGTTTCCATGGCTGCAGCACACTCTGTTTGTGTGCCAATGTTTTTAATATCTGGCAACTCGGGGTACTCTGAGGATAATGTATCATACACAGCCCTGTGTGTGTGCGTGTGTGTGTGTGTGCGTGTGTCTGTGCATGTGTGCGTGCATGTGCGTGCAAGTCCGTATGCGACTTATTGGTTGAGTCGTATGCACCCTACAGACCTTACTAAATATACTATATATCCCCACACAACTTGTGCAAATCATCTGTACTTCCCAAATAACGGGCCGGGTGGATGGCTCGGTGGCTCCACCCACTAACGTGTTCCCCAACTATGTCGGCAGTACGCCTTGTAGCCACTACAGGTTCGA
Source organism: Gadus morhua (assembly GCF_902167405.1). NCBI lineage: Eukaryota > Metazoa > Chordata > Actinopteri > Gadiformes > Gadidae > Gadus > Gadus morhua. The sequence goes on from NC_044050.1 coordinate 14,708,257, forward strand.
TTCCCACCTGTGTTGGGAATCGAACAACACAGGTGGGAACCAAAGCCCATCAAACAGGTTTTGTTGACCCAGGCTGACTAATGATATCTCACTGTTGCTGGTCTCTCTTTGCGTCTTCCAAAGTGCTTTAGGGACATAAAACCCTCTCAAAACAGAACCTAAATAGACTGGGGGACACCATCTTGTTTGCGTTAGTCCCCCCCCCCCCCCCCCCCCCCCCCTTTTCCTAGACAGAGAACTTTTTCCTAAACAAAGTCTTCTTCAGATTTCTCCAAGGATCATGACCGTAAATGGAGCCGAAGCTATTTGTAGTCACGTGACCAATGTTGATGCCCTGAATATTTCTTCCGTCTAACGCATCCCCAGTATCTTCATTATAAGACGTGCATACTATATGTTTATATGTCCAATGCCAAATCAAACTAGACTTGCATGTGCATGACATCACTAGCATAATGTAGTCAATAGTATAATTTGACAGACTGGCAACAACTCTGGTCTCTGGTCTACCAAGCAGGGAGGGATAGAATCCTTTTTAAACATCTGCAGACAATTGGTGTTTGTTCTAGTGCTTTAGTAAATCATAAGATAAGTCTGCCCCTACCAGTGATGAAAGTGGGATTGAGCGCAAGGGATTTAACTATGGAAATATATGTGTGTTGTATCTACAGTGTGTCCCCAGAGGAAACTGTGGTCTGGTCTAAATTATAGCCCCACAGATGGAAATTAAGGACTGTGTGTGTCTATATAACCATGTGTGTGGGTGTTGGCAGTATTCTGTGTGCACACTTGTTTGCAGTGAAGGATTTTTTGTGTTTGTGTGTGTGTGTGTGTGTGTGTGTGTGTGTGTGTGTGTGTGTGTGTGTGTGTGTGTGTGTGTGTGTGTGTGTGTGTGTGTGTGTGTGTGTGTGTGTCTGTGTGTGTGTGTGTGTGTGTCAGCTGGGACATCTTCTCTGGTTGGCTGGCTGCTGTTTCACCCTGAGCCTTACTCTGCAGATCCGTGTTGGAACAAAAGACTGTGCTTTCAACCGTGCACGTGCAAATACACGCATGGGCCAACACACACACACACACACACACACTGTCTTGGCAGCAGCCACACAGCATACACAAGAACTACATTCTTGTGTGTGATTAAAACTGTGAGCAAATGTGTGCGTGTGTGAGTATTTGAGGTTGTATGAATACAGGTGTGTTTTGTGTGTGTGTACAGGGTTCTGTGTGTGTGTGTGTGTGTGTGTGTGTGTGTGTGTGTGTGTGTGTGTGTGTGTGTGTGTGTGTGTGTGTGTGTGTGTGTGTGTGTGTGTGTGTGTGTGTGAGCGTGCGCATGCGCGTGTGCGTGTGTGTGTGTGTGTGCGTGAGAGGTTATATGAATGCAGGTGTGTGGAACAGTTGTTCCAAATCTGCGCAAGGTCACACTCAGGTAAGCTGACCGCGACCTCTCCTTCATGCACCGTGTCATCAGCATGGTAGGTCAGAGGTCAACACTTCTGGGGGCATGTGTGTGCACGTGAAAGGTTTATCAGGGACATATTAGTGTTGTATCGTCTGTGTGTGTGTGTATGTGGGTGGGTGTCGGTGTTATACAATAATGTGTGCCCCCGTGCATGCATATGGATAATTGTGCATTTGAAAATTGAACTGGGACTTGCAATATATGCATACTGCATGTGTCTTGTTCTATGATGTGTGTGTGTGTGTATGCATGCAGATGGAGGATTGCATGTGGGTCCCTTTTCTGCGTTTGTGTGTTCTCATATCAGAGGCTGTTACTATTAACCTAAAACTGTTCCTCGTTCTCTCCATGTTTGATGTGGTCGGGGTTCAGAACCACAGTCAGACTATCCAATGGCAGGCGGGGCCAACAGATTAGAGCAGATTGTTGCTGCTTGGACAGCTCCACCCGTTTGGGCTGCTAAGGTGACGATATTAAACTTCTTTGGTGGTGTGGCATCGGAGAGAATAAAATCCTTTTCTCACTTTCACCTCTCTCGCTCTTTCATGTCCTCTGCCTCTCCCTGTCAAATTTCTCTTTTTCTCACGGATAACACGCACACACGCACACAAACAAACACACACGGTTCCCCACGAACACACACAGTTGCTCTCACACGGACACACACACACAGTTCCTCAAAGACACACACACACACATACACAAAGTATCTCTCTCACACATGCCAGACCTCAGCAGTCGTCCACAATAAACAAACGCATCCCAGAACTAAGCGATTCTGTATGGTCCGAAACAAACAAACCGGTGGCCGGTTGTTCACCGGTGTACCAGCCAGCCAGCGCCGGCCAGGTCACGGCACCCATGAAGGAGCCAAGTGTGAAGCCAAGACACACGCTGACGCATTAATTAACGTGTGGTCCGCTTTGTTACGTCCATTGAGACGGTTGATTAGCGAACCTTCAAAAACCTTCTTTCCCTCTAAATGTTCATGCACGGGATGAGAGAAGTCTGAGTTCTACTTTTCAACGGGACTATGAAGGGATTGGATGTTAGTTGGATTAGTGAGACGGAGGCTTTTGTTGGATGTGTAACGTTAGAATTTCTTAAAAGACAACCGTCGCTGTTTTTCTCCACCAACACATTCAGTCTGGCTCCTGAGCTGCTAGTCTCTAAATATAGGGCTTATATATATATATATAATATAGGGCTCTGTGTTGTTCTCACAGAGAACAACACAGTGTGTGTGTGTGTGTGTGTGTGTGTGTGTGTGTGTGTGTGTGTGTGTGTGTGTGTGTGTGTGTGTGTGTGTGTGTGTGTGTGTGTGTGTGTGTTAGTGTGTATGCGTGTGCGTCTGTTACCTTTAAGGATGGTCATGTTGATGATGGTGTGGACCTCAGTGGCGGCCTGGTAGCGGGCGGGACTATCTGGGGGGGGCTGGGAGTGGGTAGAGCCGGCAGCTGGGGGCTCCAGGTGGTCACAGCAGCGTCTGCATGGGCGGGTCAGGGGCCGCGAGGGGGAGGGCACGCACGCCACGGGGACCAGCAACAGAAGAAACAACCACATTGCGCCGGAATCCTAGAAGGCAGGGGTTGCAAGGGATTGTGGGAAAGATACAAGTGAGGTATCAAGGGCTGTGGCTGAATTTGTTCACCTATTCAGTGCACTATTTAGTGCACTACCAGTGCTCTGTCCACAATCTCAGTGTACAAATCTGGTTCCATAAATAGGGCACTATTTATTGCACTGTTAAAGAAGTTGTTAAACAACTTTATCACATGATGCATGCGTTTTAATTGTCCTTGGATGCTAAGAGTACGTATGGTGCCATCCAACCCAAGTCGGGGTGTTTATCCAACCAATATACATCACATTTATAAATTCCGGATCATAATTAGTGTCCCAATTGCCCTTATCTCTGCATTATTTGTGCCCTAATTAGTTTTCTCTATAGTGTCGACTATGAAGGGATTAGGGAATGAGGCAAATCTGGATGGACCAGGCTTCCATCCTGATAAATCGGATTTAGCAGTTGGCCAGATTTATCCTGACCTTTTAAAAAGGTCATCAAATGAAAATGCTAATCAACTGCATGTTCTGCAAACATAATAAGTCTGCTCTAAATTGTTGCCAGGCAACAAGTGATCTGGTTTTACTTTCCTTACGGACACATGTGTGTGATAAATGTGTGTGTGTGTGTGTGTGTGTGTGTGTGTGTGTGTGTGTGTGTGTGTGTGTGTGTGTGTGTGTGTGTGTGTGTGTGTGTGTGTGTGTGTGTGTGTGTGTGTCAACCACATGTCAACAACATATATTTGTAAGAATTTATTTGAAATAATTAATCTATGGTTTATTGTGACCTCCAAAGTAATATGGAGGTTATGGGCAAGAGTGTGCAAGTGTAAATAATACTAATATTATAGAGCTCTGGTAGTGTGGTTCCACTGTGATTCCCCCCAGGTTAATTCCCTTTGTGAATCTCTCAATCAGTAATCACAGCCAAACCCTATCACACAAGTTCATAATCCATGAGGGAAGAGACACTTCTGGACACTAATGGATCTTTGAGGGACTGCGTGACTGCCCAGGTCTATTTAGGAGTGTGTGTGATTCAAAGACGGACAGGGTGTCCACTGAGGCTACCCCATCCAGAAATAAACTCATCTCGTAGAAAGATGCTAGCACTACCAGGGTTTAAGGTTAGACTCTGGACCCTGGCTGACTACATGGTTTTGTAGTGTCATTGTAGGATGTTGTATTGCTGGTGATAAACCAGGCTTTTGCCATACCTGCAACTCTCCATTCAAGTCTCCACTCAACTTTGGCATGATGGTTGTCCCAAGTTAACGCCTGCGGGGATAGTGAGTCAGAGTTATCCAGCCGTCTGGCTTCACGGCTGAAGAGTTGTAAACTGATGTGATTCAGTCTGATCAGCCCTTTCACATGCCTCTTCACTTGACACCGGCTCCTCCTTAGTGCCCTACGGTAGTCTGAAGAGGTGCTTTGGTTGGGCATTATAAGCAGTATAATCCAGTCCGGTCCCCTAGCCTCCTGACAGCATCCTGATTCACGGAGTAATCAAAATAGTGTTATCCCAAATAATGATAACAATGTTAAAAAGATTCAACAAAATGCATGGATGGCCTTTTCCTCTGATCAGCAGATTTTATTGCTTTGCTTTAAACCAGAATTGGAAAGATCAAAGAGGGAAAAGGCATCACACTGATTGGCTGGAGTTTTCAAACAATGTAATGCCACGGCATTACATTGCTGTCCAGCCAAGGCAAGCATGATGTTCCTTGTGAAACGCAAACCTGAATATTTTGATGGTCGAGCATTTTGTTGTTTTAACCCTTTCATCATCTGCTTGAAATAAAAGTACAGTGAGCGTGTGTACATCGCCCTGCACCAAGTGATGAGTCGTGGTTTGACTGTGGATGGGACCATGATTCAGTCTCTTTGTATAAACGGGAGGCATTCCAAGACCTTTCATACATTTAACTCCTTTTTTGTAATTAAACATTTTCCATAAAATATATATAGCTTATAAAAACAGCAATCTTCCAGGACCACACATACATATCAGCGGCCCAAGTTGGCTCCCAACTCCCAGGTTGGAGCCCTACATAATTTCTTCGGACAGGTTAACAAGTCCATACGTGTCATTTATAAAGTACTTATCTTCTGGTGATGTGTGAAGGGTTTGGTGTTTTCCCTGAAAGTTGCTTTACTGTCTAGAGACCAAAGTTAGGGTCCTCTTAGATTGTCCTTCAGCGCACACACAAACCAACTTACACACCAGCTCACAATGACACCAACCAACGCATACTCAACAACACATGAGCATCAACAAACACACACACATTCTAAACACATGCTTCAACTCTCACACACACACACGGACACACACACAAACACACACACAGCCACACACACACACACACACACACACACACACACACACAGACACATCAACATACACACCAACACACACACACACACACACACACATCAACATACACACCAACACACATATTGGTCCATTGCAAACACCAAAACACACACACACAAACACCAACTCACACACATTAAAGGTTGGGTAGGTGATTTGCGAAACGCCAGCAGATTTTGAAAATACACAACTCAAATGGTCCTCTCCTTCAACGCTGACTCTGACTCCACCCATTCCAAGTACCTGGACGCGCAATCATGCACGAGCGCGAACAGAGATTCGCGAGAGCGAGCCAGGCTAGCGTAGGTTTTCGTTTAACAACATGGCACTACATTCAGCTGTAAGTTGCACCCAGTACCGCGGGAAGTAGGAGTGCTGGGGGTGCTGCAACACCCCCTGTCCGAGGCCCTGTCTTATCACAGAAAACGATCATTTCTAAAAACTCCGGCCAAAGTGGAGATTTCTGAAAACGCCGGTTATGTGTTGTCGTGTCAACGGGGAGAAACGGGATTTTAGGTTCTGAAGCGTCACATTATGCACCAGGAAATGCTTAACGTCATGTGAGCGCCCGCTGTACCGTATTGGTCCGAATATAAACACAAACCCCATTGTAAGACGACCTATATTTGGAAAAAAGATTTGAAGACCAGATCCGTTTTTTATGAATAAATAAATTGTATTCATTGAAATAATATACGAAAATAAAAAGGCATCGAATAAAACACTGCATTGCCACTAAACAGTAGTGCAAATAGGCCGTACTGATGTGTACACCAAAGACTATTCCTGACACTCCTCTGCCCCGCTGTGTTCGCTCTGGCTGTGGTCGCTCCGAACTGTTTCGGCCCGTGGCAAAGCGAGTCATCCTCGCTGCTGTCCAAGGCATTTTGAGACGCAGCATTTATTTAATGCTCATATGACCTAGTGCTGAAGGTTATATGAAAAAGTGTGAGGGTAGCGGTGGTGCGCTAAACTTGTTCTGTGAGCAGCTGGATGTGAACGATCGATTTTCAACTGTCCGCGCATGCACTGGTGTAATTGAGCTGCGCTGCTATACATCTTTTTTTATCAATGTAACGAGTTGCGAGTCTAGTGCAGGAGTTTTTTTTTTTTCCCAGCACTCCCTGCTGAGAATACGTTCTCGCTGCAATGGTTGGACCAGATGTTATAAACATTAAACGGTCACATAAATCATTACTATTTTTAGAAAATGTTTTTTGTTTGTTTCATATAATTGTATTGGAAGTCCTGGTTTTCACTAGGGTTGCCGCGGTGTGGACATTTTCACACCGAGTAATACACTCGTCTCCACACCGGTATTACCGAGTATAAACGGTATAAACTTTGAAACTAGGTCAACCGCCACACAAGCATCGGTTTTTAGACCCTTCTCGTCCTTCAGTTGCCGCCAACGTTCGAAAGCAGCGCCTAGGATTATTCTTGATTTCAGTTTTTCTCTTTCAGCGTTTTTATTATCAATTACTCTCTGAAAAACAGTTTTCCTTCTCTTTGCTGGTGGTGGTGGTGGTGGTGGGGATGGTGGCGTCTTGTCTGCCATGGAAATTGTCTTCTACTGCTAGGTCCAAATGTGGATTAACTAGTTCCAGTAGCTACCGCAGGTTAACAACAAACAGGAGCTTGCTCTGGGTCACGAGCTCTGGGTCACGAGTACTGCACGAAGGGGTCGCGCGCGGGGCGCGGGGGAGGGGGACTGCAGTACGACCGTTTGATTGACGTACTTACTGTCCAATGCAACTCGGTGGCAATGGAAATGATTGGCTGGAGTTTTTCGAGCCCTGCCCGTTCCACAGATGATTGACTTGTTTAATTTTCATGTCAGTACTTCTAACTCAGTGGCTGTAAGCGGGTTATGATAAGGATTTCAAGTAATTTTGCAAAAATGGCCAAAAAAGCAAATCACCTATACAACCTTTAACTCACAGCTGGATGAAGCTGCATCCCAGCTGCGTTCACCGACCACTCTGCAGATGTGTTGGTGTTATATAACATTAAGCTGCATCCTTGGAGTTTCTCTCACTCATTCATACCCCCATTTACCTATTCTACTGTAATAGTCATTCAATCATTCATTGACTCCCCCACACACACATAGACACACAAAAAGCCTACAGCAGCTAAAAGCTAGAGGGAGGTATTCTGTAAAAAGAAAACAAAAGTGAGGCAGCAGATGTTGTCAGCTTGATGTGGAAGAGAGACAGGAGAAGAAGGGCTAGGCCATGTATGAATGAACTGTCACCAGAAACCGCCCACGGTGTTCAAGTCTCTCCTGCTGCCTTCAACCCCTTCTCTCTTACTCTCTTCCAACCCCCCCACCCCCCTCCCCAAACACACACACACACACTCTCTCTCTCTCTCTCTCTCTCTCTCTCTCTCTCTCTCTCTCTCTCTCTCTCTCTCTCTCTCTCTCCCTCTCCCTCTCCCTCTCCCTCTCTCTCTCTCTCTCTCTCTCTCTCTCTCTCTCTCTCTCTCTCTCTCTCTCTCTCTCTCTCTCTCTCTCTCTCTCTCTCTCTCTCTCTCTCCCTTCGTAAGTTAGGCGAGGCTACAAATAATTTGCATAGTGATACATGTACCGAGGTTGTATCAAGGATGCATTTCAATGTGTCGTCTAAAAATGTACTTACAATGTACCACAATAACATGTTTTTATCATATTTTAATCGAAACCAATGGCTGACATAATGTAGGCCTAGATACACATCGTTATCACCTCGCAGGAATGATTAGGATACGTCAAAACGAGTTGGGTTGTTTATAGGTGAGGATTTCATATAGTAGGTCTACAACTATAGTGACGATTCTGGCCAACCCACAATGACTCCATCCGACCGACAGCCACGTCTGCAAAACACCAAGTTTGGCTCGCAGCTGCCATCCGGTGAAATAAGACGCAAGGATCGTTTGCAAAAGCTCGTCAAGTAGTCAGTTCGTTAACAAAAAAAAAAAAAGAATACAACCCGATGTTCACTCGAGTTTTTTTAAGTCAGCAGTTGCATGCATGCTGCTGAATAGGCAGTTTCGGAGCAACTGACCAAAAAAGTGTCTTCTTCGTGCAGGCGATGCTTTATTTAACGTGCCCATAGGGCACTACGTGCAATACAAGCGCTGTTGTTTCGGGTTTTCCCGGCTCACGGCGCGCGCTTTAGGTGGCTTACCTCGAGGAGTTTCACACAGCTGTTGAGGATCCTCGCGGGCTGTGCTCTCACAGTAGAGTAGACTCCTCGTGTAAAACAGCTGGATGGGCGAATGAGTCAAGGAGCTTCTCTCTCTCTCTCTCTCTCTCTCTCTCTCTCTCTCTCCGTCTCCCAATTTCTCTCTCCCCCCCCCCCCCCTCTCTCTCTCTCTCTCTCTCTCTCTCTCTCTCTCTCTCTCTCTCTCTCTCTCTCTCTCTCTCTCTCTCTCTCTCTCTCTCTCTCTTCCCATTTTCCTTCTTTCTCTCTATCTCTCACTGTGTCTCTCTTTTTTTCTCTCTCCCCCTTTCTCTCCCGCTCTCTCTCTTTATTTGATTATTCTAGCTCTCTCTCAAGGTCTCTCTTTCCTTCACCCTTTCTCTAAAACTTAGCCATATTCCCTCCTGAGTCAGAATTTAATTCTTCCAGAAGAGAGCTCTCTCTCATCAATCACTCTCTGGGAAGCATACACTTGAGATTGACGCTACCAACAGAGCAAAAAAGGAGAACTAAATCAATGTCTAACGCTTGCAGCCAAACCCGACAGCTGTGATGTCGGTTCTCTTTGTTTTTCACAGATTCCGTTGCATTCTGGAAAGTTATCTGCACATTTTACAGTGCTGCTTGGTGCCAAAGATAACGGTCCCGCATCCGGTTGGTTGAGCCTGGTGTGTTGGCCTTGTGTCTTACTGTAATGTGGAACAAAAATATGCTGTCCCACTTTCATACATCCTCTTTAAATCTGTCAAACTTTGGCATAAAGTTCTCTCTTTCTCTTTCCATGAAGTTCTTTCGCAGCACTTTAAGCATAGGCTAGAAGACTATCCACCAAAGGTATAGTTAAGGCTTTATTGCACTTGTCTGCCAAACAAATGTCACTCTCTCCAGTTGATTACACCAAATAACCCCCCGAGGCTGCTCGTTTGCAGCCTTTCAGAATTCATTTAATTCGAAGAAAACGGCTAATCACAGAGAGCCAAACACCCTGTAGGCGTCTTAAAGCTGCGACGGCCAGCTGCACAAGAGTGTGCTCTGTTTTAAGGGGAACAACGCGCTACCGTTACAATTACCCTCCTGCATTGATGGGGTGCAATGGCGCCTTACAGCTTGCAGCGTTTTCCCAACACATTGCACAGCATAGGGCCGCGTGTGCACAGCTGTGCTCCATGTCATCGTATTCTATCCGGCGTATCAGGTTTCAAGTGTATTTGTCATATGTGCAATGGAGAACCAACAGTAGGCCTAGGTGTCATATAATGGAAATGAAATGTACGCCTAACTAATAAGAATGCAAATAAAATATGCAGATAAAATAATCAAACATAATTAGTGCTGCTGGAAAAACAAGGGATGAAGGGATGATAATTGTATCTGTGTTTTTGTTTTTGATTTTTGAGAGACCTTGGGATCGGTGGTTAACACATCTTCCACAATATCCATCATTCCCATGTGTTCTTTTCTGTTTGACTGTGTATACACAAAAAAAACACGGTGTGTGTGTGTGTGTGTGTGTGTGTGTGTGTGTGTGTGTGTGCGTGTGTGCGTGCGTGCGTGCGTGCGTGCGTGCGTGCGTGCGTGCGTGCGTGCGTGTGTGTGTGTGTATGTGTGTGTGTGTGTGTGTGTGTGTGTGTGTGTGTGTGCGTGCGTATGGCCAAAGATCAGATTGAAACGGACTGAAGACATCTCAGGTTTCCCACCGAGGAATGGCTGTTTTTCATTCAACCCAGTGGAAATGGTTAATTTCATTTCAGATTCACATTACACACACACACACACACACACACACACACACAAGCCTCACACCTACACACACACGCACACAAACAAACACACACAGTGCCCTCTTAACACACACGCATGTGTATTCATTGTATGTGCATATGTCTGTCTTTATATCTGTGCTCTGTGTGTGTGTGTGTGTGTGTGTGTGTGTGTGTGTGTGTGTGTGTGTGTGTGTGTGTGTGTGTGTGTGTGTGTGTGTGTGTGTGTGTGTGTGTCTGTGTGTCTGTGTGTCTGTGTGTGTGAGAGAGTGTGTGTGTCTGATTCAGCCCAGCTGCTCCCTGTTTTCATCAAATGTACTAATATAGTTACTGTGTCTCTGATAATCCAACACACACACACACACACACACACACACACACACACACACACACACACACACACACACACACACACACACACACACACACACACACACACACGTTTCATTATCAGAGCGTAGGGTTCAGTACCACTGACAGGTCCATAATCAGAGTGAAATGGACTGAAGACGTCTCGGGTTTCCCACAGGGGAATGGCTGTTTTTTATTAAACCCAGTGGAAATGGTTTCATTTCAGATTCACGTTACACACACACACAAGCACCCACCCAAGCAGGCATGCCCACGCCGCACACTCACAGCTCGCACAAACACACACACACAGTGCCCTATTAAAATAAAATGTATTTGTAAAAACAGATCTTGCATGCTAGTATAGCCTGGAAATCGGAGGTTATAGGGTAGGGGGGTATATTGCTTAAAGGTACACTTCACCCATTTGCAAAGGTCCCATGACATGCCACCAGGTGTGCTGTGATTAGCCGTTACAAGCCGTTTTGGAAATCTGCCCCTTATGACATCAGAGTTGGGCTGGACCACCTAGATGTCTGATGGATAGATGAGCAACGTTTGCTACAGTCTACTGGGTAGGCGTCCGACCTGACCCACATCCGTGTCCGACACAGTACATTATTTTTCACCTGTTTCATCTAAATTGTGCAGGTCACCTACCGTGCAGGACTCTGGCAGAGATCACCCCCACTACGAGTCTTTACTTGTTGGGCCACTACATACCCCCCCCCCCCCCCCCCCCCCCCCCCCCCGTCCCCGTCCCCATCCCGTCCCGTCCCGTCCCGTCAACAATCCTCTGCCTAGGGCCCCCACACTCCCTAGAATCGCCCCTGCTCGGAGTGAACGCTGATTGGCATTGTGAGAGTTGCATCTTCAATCCACAAGCGCCAAAAAGTCACTGTCTGCCTTTTCTCGGTCAAGAATGCACCAAATTTGAAATTTATGTTACTATTCAACTACATATATGACCCTATTTCAATGCAGATTCATGTCTCCACTGGTGAAATTCTCCTTTAAGGATGCCTGTATAGAGTTCGTAAGTCCGCCCCTTCCGGGAGACCCCATGGGACCTCTGGGCTAGGAAAATTAGAATGGGTTTCAATGGAGACAAAGTAATCATTTTCTGGTCCCAGTCTTTATATGCCCTGGATTACACATATGTTGTTTGTGGATTTAAAAGATAATTGTTCATGCAAAGAAAACAAAATAATTTCGCGAAGAATTTAAATAATGTTATCTTTTGTGTGAGGCCGCTTTTGGAACTAGAGCCCCTCGCTGCTCTCGACGCGAATGATATACGCCACCACCACTCTGGTACAGACATGGCGATCTTTCTGCTCCACCTCACCACTTTTTTCCAAGGGGAAGATAACAGCATCGAAAGAGGTGAAAACCATTATAAGTCGGGGCATGTTGAGAGTTTCAGTTATGCCGATGGGGAGATTGTCGGGCCACGCCAGTCGCAGGGAGCGTGACGTCACATACGAGACATGTAGTCTTTGTCATTGGTGTGAATGCTGTAGCATTCACAGCTTTGAAATCCTACATATTTGGTGTGAATGCTGGTAGCATTCACAGCTTTGAAATCCTACATATTTATTTTTCTTATTATTATTCCGCCGTTTTTTCTGCAAGCAACTCCTTCAACATACTTCAACGTAGAAACACCATTCAAACATTAAAACGTTCAGCTCCATTAGTTCTATTGTGCTATTATTTTTCTTATTGATAGTATTCATAATTCCCGAGATATTCAACTTTATTCACCGAAAATTGCCCCATTCATTCCTATTGGAAATTCAAAAAAACGCTGATTCACCCTTCATCTGATTCAACACTTCCAACATTCAAACCTTCATAACTTGGTCAAATTTCAACCGTTTACCATCATTCAAAGAATTAAACAGATCTACACATTTGTATCTTCAATAATCTTCAAACAGAATTTCGATATCATTTATAGTTTTTTCAGATTCACAGTTTTAGTTTTAATTCCGGATTCGTTTTCAGTTGCTCTCACTCTAACCGTTTGCCATGGCAACAGCTCGTTGACCAATCAGTGGTCTCCAACAGTCGATATTCAAATGAGGCAGATTCATCCTTGACTCGATTCAACCCTTCCAACATTCAAACCTTCATAACTTGGTCAAATTTCAACCGTTTACCATCATTCAAAGAATTAAACAGATTTACACATTTGTCTCTTCAATAATATTGAAACATAATTTCGATATCATTTATAGTTTTTTGAGATTCACAGTTTTAGTTTTATTCCGGATTCGTTAACCGTTTTCCACAGCTGTTGCTCGTTGACAATCAGTGGCGAGCGCACCACTCTGGAATCTGGTTAAAGCCAGTGTGGTGGAGGGTAGTGTAGTCTTTGTCATGGACTACAACAATGGACGTTAGCAGTGACGTTAGAGTTGACGTTAGCGCGGACGTTAGCGCTGACGTTAGTGTTGACGTTAGCGTTGACGTTAGCGCAGACGTTAGCATTAGCGTTAAAGTTAGCATTGACGGTACCATTAGCGCTGACGCTAGCGTTGACGTTAGCATTAGCACTGAAGTTAGCATTAGCGCTGAAATTAGCATTAGCGCTGAAGTTAGCATTAGCGCTAAGTTAGCATTGACGTTACCGTTAGAGTTGACGTTACCGTTAGCCCTGACGTTAGCATTAGCGCTGAATTAGCATTGACGTTAGCATTAGCGCTAACGTTGGAGTTGACGTTATCCCTGACGGTAGCATTAGCACTGAAGTTAGCGTTGACGTTAGCATTAGCGCTGAATTAGCATTGGCGTTAGCGTTAGCGCTAAAGTTAGGATTGACGTTACCATAAGCGCTGACGTTAGCGTTAGCGCTGACATTTGAGTTGACCTTAGCGTTAGCGCTGAGGTTAGCATACCATCTTGCTATTATATTTCCTAGATTCAGCGTCTTCATTCTACAGGCTTCATTCTACCTTCAAAATGTTCAGCAGATTTCCTAGATTCAGCGTCTTCATTCTACAGGCTTCATTCTACCTTCAAAATGTTCAGCAGATTTCCTAGATTCAGCGTCTTCATTCTTCAGGCTTCATTCTACCTTCAAAATGTTCATCAGATTTCCTAGATTCAGCGTCTTCATTCTACAGGCTTCATTCTACCTTCAAAATGTTCATCAGATTTCCTAGTTTCATCGTCTTCATTCTACAGGCTTCATTCTACCTTCAAAATGTTCAGCAGATTTCCTAGATTCAGGGTATTGATTCAAGATGCAGCTTCAGCAGTAGAGCGGAGCATTTCAGCGGCAGCAGATTTTAGCAGCATGACTTTAAAACCATTCAACTCATTCATAGTTCATTCTACAGACTTCATTCTACCTTCAAAATGTTCAGCCGATGTCCTAGATTCATTGCAACGATTCTTCAACGTGCAGCTTCAGCAGTAGAGTGGAGCATTTCAGCGTCAGCAGACTTTAGCAGGATGACTTCAAAACCATTCAGCTGATTCATAGTTTTTTCTACAGACTTCATTCTACATTCAAAATGTTCAGCAGATGTCCTAGATTCAGGGTATTGAATCTTCAACGTGCAGCTTCAGCAGTAGAGCGGAGCATTTCAGCGTTAGCATTCACACCGCAATACCTTCAGGGATTGCAATTCTAGTTAATTTTATTATTTTCGTTCTTCCGCCACTTTTTCTACGCGTATCTCCTTCAACATACTTCAACGTAGAAACATCATTCAAACATTAAAACGTTCAGCTCCATTAGTTCTATTGTGCTATTATTTTTCTTATTGATAGTATTCATAATTCCCGAGATATTCAACTTTATTCACCGAAAATTGCCCCATTCATTCCTATTGGAAATTCAAAAAAACGCTGATTCACCCTTCATCCGATTCAACACTTCCAACATTCAAACCTTCATAACTTGGTCAAATTTCAACCGTTTACCATCATTCAACGAATTAAACAGATCTACACATTTGTATCTTCAATAATCTTCAAACAGAATTTCGATATCATTTATAGTTTTTTCAGATTCACAGTTTTAGTTTTAATTCCGGATTCGTTTTCAGTTGCTCTCACTCTAACCGTTTGCCATGGCAACAGCTCGTTGACCAATCAGTGGTCTCCAACAGTCGATATTCAAATGAGGCTGATTCATCCTTGACTCGATTCAACCCTTCCTACATTCAAACCTTCATAACTTGGTCAAATTTCAACCGTTTACCATCATTCAACAAATTAAACAGATTTACACATTGGTCTCTTCAATAATATTCAAACATAATTTCGATATCATTTATAGTTTTTTGAGATTCACAGTTTTAGTTTTATTCCGGATTCGTTAACCGTTTTCCACAGGTGTTGCTCGTTGACAATCAGTGGCGAGCGCACCACTCTGGAGTCTGGTTAAAGCCAGTGTGGTGGAGGGTAGTGTAGTCTCTGTCATGGACTACAACAATGGACGTTAGCAGTGACGTTAGAGTTGACGTTAGCGCGGACGTTAGCGCTGACGTTAGCTCCGACGTTAGTGTTGACGTTAGCGTTGACGTTTGCGTTAGCGCAGACGTTAGCATTAGCGCTAAAGTTAGCATTGACGGTACCATTAGCGCTGACGTTAGCATTAGCACTGAAGTTAGCATTAGCGCTGAAGTTAGCATTAGCGCTGAAGTTAGCATTAGCGCTGAGTTAGCATTGACGTTACCGTTAGAGTTGACGTTACCGTTAGCCCTGACGTTAGCATTAGCGCTAAAGTTAGCATTGACGGTACCATTAGCGCTGACGTTAGCGTTGACGTTAGCATTAGCACTGAAGTTAGAATTAGCGCTGAAGTTAGCATTAGCGCTGAAGTTAGCATTAGCGCTGAGTTAGCATTGACGTTACCGTTAGAGTTGACGTTACCGTTAGCCCTGACGTAAGCATTAGCGCTGAATTAGCATTGACGTTAGCATTAGCGCTAACGTTGGAGTTGACGTTATCCCTGACGGTAGCATTAGCACTGAAGTTAGCGTTGACGTTAAGGTTAGCATTAGCGCTGAATTAGCATTGACGTTAGCGTTAGCGCTAAAGTTAGGATTGACGTCACCATAAGCGCTGACGTTAGCGTTGACGTCAGCGCTAGCGCTGACATTTGAGTTGACCTTAGCGTTAGCGCTGATGTTAGCATTCAAACATTAAAACGTTCAGCTGCATTGGTACCATCTTGCTATTATATTTCCTAGATTCAGCGTCTTCATTCTACAGGCTTCATTCTACCTTCAAAATGTTCAGCAGATTTCCTAGATTCAGCATCTTCATTCTACAGGCTTCATTCTACCTTCAAAATGTTCAGCAGATTTCCTAGATTCAGCGTCTTCATTCTACAGTCTTCATTCTACCTTCGAAATGTTCATCAGATTTCCTAGATTCAGCGTCTTCATTCTACAGGCTTCATTCTACCTTCAAAATGTTCAGCAGATTTCCTAGATTCAGGGTATTGATTCAACATGCAGCTTCAGCAGTAGAGCGGAGCATTTCAGCGTCAGCAGACTTTAGCAGTATGACTTCAAAGCCATTCAACTCATTCATAGTTCATTCTACAGACTTCATTCTACCTTCAAAATGTTCATCAGATTTCCTAGATTCAGCGTTTTCATTCTACAGGCTTCATTCTACCTTCAAAATGTTCAGCAGATTTCCTAGATTCAGGGTATTGATTCAACATGCAGCTTCAGCAGCAGAGCGGAGCATTTCAGCGTCAGCAGACTTTAGCATTCAACTCATTCATAGTTCATTCTACAGACTTCATTCTACCTTCAAAATGTTCCTCAGACTTCCTAGATTCAGCGTCTTCATTCTACAGGCTTCATCCTACCTTCAAAATGTTCAGCAGATTTCATAGATTCAGGGTATTGATTCAACATGCAGCTTCAGCAGTAGAGCGGAGCATTTCAGCGTCAGCAGACTTTAGCAGTATGACTTCAAAACCATTCAACTCATTCATAGTTCATTCTACAGACTTCATTCTACATTCAAAATGTTCAGCAGATGTCCTAGATTCATTGTAACGATTCTTCAACGTGCAGCTTCAGCAGTAGAGCGGAGCATTTCAGCGTTAGCATTCACACCGCAATACCTTCAGGGATTGCAATTCTAGTTGTGTTTGCTCTACAGCCTTTAACTGAACAATTGCACAATAAACAGTCAAACTCTTGACATGAAAAATTATCATTTTAATCCACAACATATGTTCAATCCAGGGCATAGACTGGGTCAAGAAAATAATTATTTTCTCTCCATTGAAACCCATCCATAATTTACGATCTCAAAGGTCCCATGGGGGTCTACCGGAAGGGGCGGACTTACGAGCTCTATAGGCTAGGCAGCACACACTTTGGATTGAAGCCAGTACCTGTCAGCTGGGCGTCAAAAACACCCTAGCCACGCCCCCTTCTTCTAATTGCGTTCCTGTGATGTCTCTTGGACCACCCTGTGTTTCGTAGAGCGTAGCTCCAGCACTAGGATCCAGAAGGATCCAAGGCATTTCAACCAATCACGACACAAAGCAAATGTGTGTGTGTGAAATAAATGTACATTACATTGGGCCAAATGCCTTGGATCCAGTTCTGGATTTCCGGAAACCGTCACTCAATGTTCAATTTAGCTCCCTATAGTGCCGATGTGTAGGCCGTAACCTCTTTTTTAAACTGCAAGCCAATTGTCTGTCGTGAGAGACTACCCCAGCCCTAACAAAGAACTGTAGTCCTTCTGTAATCCCATACACACCTCACTCCCTTCCCCCTGTAAGTCTATACCATTCTCTTATACATGAGCACATACTTCCTTTGGACAACATGATCTTGACCGCAAGGCTCAGGAAACTTGGGGGAAGGTACAGGGTGGATTTGGAGGTCGGTCTCTCCCCCCCCCCCCAACCCCTCTCCCTGTCCATGTCTGTCTAATCCAGGGTTTCACTGGTGAGATTGGTTCAATATGCCCAGGGAGAGTACAGTGAGCTGAGACCGGACAAGAGGGAACCCAGGGGGCTAGAGGTAGCCAGAAGAAGCGCGGTCCTGTAGGTTTGGGTGAAGGTAGATGGTGAGACCCTAACCCTACATTCTGGTCCTGCTGCTTTTTCATTTGTTTTTTGTTTTCTATTGTGTTGTGTGCTTGGTATTCCGTGAAAAGACCTCGGGACAAATGGGCCACTTCCTATAGTTTGTGATTTAATTATATAACTTAGCTTAAGGGTTGTTGTTGTATTCCACAATTTTCATGAATGCCATGTGTTTACATTAAGGAAAAAACATGGAAAATATACACGGATGCATGTGTACACAAAATGTACGTCCTAAACATATAATCAAATATATGTAGCTATAACTATAAAGTGGCTCAAACTATGTATTTCATTTGGCTTCACTCATTACAAATGGATTGGATTAGACTCCCATTGCTGCATATTAGATTCACAACTGCTGTACCATTCGGATTCTAGCTGGCCAAGGCAACATACAGTATATCGTGACAATTATATTTGTAATTATTAATTATTATGAATAAACACTTTTCCTGGGATTTGGGGTGTGGTTTTGGGTCTCTGGTGCTCCCACATGCATGCAAACTTTGAAATAAGTCTGTACATGATTTTTTGAGTGAGAGATGCATTTCTGAAAGTAACCGGCCTACAGTTAACCAACGAGAGAGTCCGTTAAGGCTCCCCCTCCTCCGAAGGAAGGGAGCCCATTTGAATATTACCACCCCTCACTATCATCTGATAGTGTTTGTTGGGGGTTTGGTTGGTATAGGGCTCGGTGGGTTCTGGTTGGGTTAGGGTCAGGGGGTCTGTAGAGCTAGGGTCAGGGTTAGGCTGAGTAAGGTTAGGGGGTATGGTTCGATAAGGGCTAGGTGGTCTGTGGCGTTAGTACGGTTCATTTTAGCACGGTAAGGGCCAGGTGGTCTGCAGGGTTAGAGGCAGGCTTAGGTTTAGTAGGATTAGGGGTTTGATGGTCTGTGGGGTCAGTATGGTTAGGTTTAGTACGGTAAGGGCTAGATGTTTTTGCTGACCACTAAATACCGTTAGTGGTCAGCACAATTTACATTGTGTGAACCTAGCTGTGCGGATTCAATACAATTTTGGATTCCATAGACAAAACATAATACACTGTTCAACGAAAGATAACTTTGCTTCTAAAGAAAGTACACATTCCATTATTTGTCTGTTAGGATGACTTTCGGAATGAGGGATTTTTTTATTGGTGGGTAAATACGCTTAGAGATATAAAGCGAAGTGGATGAGATTGAACGTATGGGATTTTCAAAACGCTTTAGTAAACACCACTTCCATTGAAATGGACAATGGTTTATTCCAATGGAGAGATGTTGTTTTGCCTTGCACTGTAGGTACCCACATAATTTCAGTTTCAAAGTCACATATTGTTATGAGTTGCGTTGGCTTAGCTGAATCCCTGGAGTTGAAATACATTTGAAACCTTCAAAATGACCATTTGACTGAAGAATGGTTGAAACACTGGATGAATAGTGTTTGCTGCTCGAACAGTTTGTTCAATGAATAATCAAGTGCCTCAATAGACCACACCTTCCAGAAAAGCAAAGTCTGTGTTCTTTCAGATTAATCAAATTCCAATAGGACGATAGTTGCATATCGCTCTAAAAGTTCAGCACAGGTAAAGCACAACTTTTCGTATAGTCCCAGTATGGTTTACCTAAAAATATAATATATTGCAACTATTTGAATAGTTCAAATATTGGTAGCAGCTATGTCTTCTAGTAGAAAAATACGGCAGTTCCTTACTGGATAGTCCTCAGGAGGAATGTTTGCATTTAAAACCCAAATAAAACAAATATTAAATAAGCAAAATAATGTATTCTTTACCATTAATATAAAACCAACAGTGCTCTGTGCTGCCTTGCAGCCACCGTATTAATATGAATAGGGTTGGGCGGTGGGCGGGCGCTCGTAAAATGTTGCCTGTAAAGCGTCATGACTGTGAAGGTCAAGGCAAATAAAAATCGATTTGACTTGAGATGTCATTGCAAGTGACCTTGCTGATCTTAGAGTCCTGATAGATATTGTTCAAGCACCCGGTGGGACAGCATGGTACTGGAACAGATTTAATCGTGGTTCAGTCTAATAAAATTCCAATTCTACTGAAACGCCCCCCGGGGCTGTTCTGGTTCATTTCTGGGGGAGTGATGGAAACAGAAAAGGGCTGTTTTGTAAACCTTTATTGACTAAGGGTTGTTGTGTTGCTTTGGTTAAACATGCTAGCTTTACATATAAATGCAGCAGTTAAACATGCTAACACCATACATGTACAAAGCAGTTAAACATACTTACACCATACATATACGGAGCAGTTAAACATGCTAACATCATGCATATACGCAGCAGTTAAATATGCTAACATATTACCCCTTTTTAGGGGTCCGAGCAGCGAAGCTGCTTGGCCCCCATTGTTTCTGTCGTTTTTTTTTTCCCTCAAATTCTGTAAAAGTCATACTGCAGCCCTTACCGTAAGTAGAAAACTCATAGAATTTGCAGGTATGGTTACCAATAACCCCCTCTACCCATAAACCCAAATTTGTGGTACTGCACCCAAAGGTGGCGCTATTGTAAACAATTATATTAGGCTTATTTCTCCTCACCAGATTGACCTGTGCCGTGTTCCCGTACTTCCATGAGTATACTTAAAGGAATATATACTATAGTATACTATCCGTACTATCATTTTTTCAGATGTGAGTGCTGTTCCAAATTGAGCCGGATGTCGTACTCAAAAATTGTGGTACTGCACTCAAAGGTGGCGCTATTTAAAAAAATTATGAACTAGCCTTATTTCTCCTTACAAGATTGACCTGGACTCAAAATTCTTTCATCATATTAATCTCTAAAATCAGATGCATCTTTTTCACCATTGAATGAGGCTTCATGCAGTTCAGGAATGTCAGTGGCTCAATGGGATAAACCCTTGTACTGACTTAGGTTGAGCGTTCGAATCCTGATTAGAGCATTATGAACAAGCTGAACATGACTTACTGTTGTGGCCACTCATTTAAGAAACACAACATTGAACAGCACCAGATATTCATTAGGCAATCAACATTCCGGCTCATTCGTTTCCAAGGATCCGACTGCCAAGACACAGTATTGCATTAAGGGGAACTTCTTCGTTAACCATTTTTCCTTCATAATGAACTCTGTCATATTAATATTACTTCCGTTAGTGATCTTGTCGACAACATTCCCCAGAATTTCAAAGATTATTCAGGTATTTGCTTTTAAGAAAGCCCTAAATTCATTTGAGAAATGTTTGCTTGGAGTTTTCTGGATGTTGTGTGCTTATCAATAGACAATCATTTTCACCATGTGAATGAGGCTACAGTTCAGGTTTGTCAGTGGCTCAATGGGATAATGCTTTGTACTAGTGATCCTTAGTTTGAGAGTTCGAATCCTGATTAGACAATTATAAACATGATAAACATGACATTCGGTCATTGCTCTGCAGCCCAGTCACCTGAAAGCCGAGGCACAGTATGGCATTAAGGGGAACATCAACATCTTTTCTTCATAATTATATGTCATATTTATGTATCTTCCATTAGTGTGTTCTTAACTTTTCATTTTGCTCGGACCCTATTAATCACCGCTTGCAGTTATATTTTTTATTTGGCTTTGTTTTGACACATCAAGATATTTGTCTCTGGACTATTACCAAAGAAATATTATCAGAAGCAAATTATTGTAAGATCTCCCATTCAGGTTTAGGCTGTGCGTGACTGATACACCAGAGTCACATACATGAAACTGTTATTACCAAACGTTAACCAGATATTTCCTATTGACTAGTCACAATGAGCAAGTCAGCTTACACACAGAGCTCCTGGCTGGATGGAAAGCCTTCTAAAACCAATTATACAGAGAGAAGCATCATTTTAAAGGAAGCCTGCATATTTATGATCCTGAGAAGCATCACCAATTGGTTAAAAACTTAGGCCGTTGTTTCAAAGTTTTCTCCCCAGTCTTGCTGTTCATTCGTTTCAATACAGACCATCGCTCTGACTTTCCATTCTTTCTATATTTTGTCTTCCATTCAAATTTGTTTATATTCTTATTAATTATCAAAGGTTGTATTACCAGATGCAAAATAAAACCCTTATAAATATCATATGTATGTACAGAATGGATGAAAAACATTTACCTAATTTTTATATAGCTATTAAAATATGATTTACAAACAAAATATATAATATTATAAAATATTTAACAGGATCGTTTTTTGTTGTATTTCATCATCCTGAAGGCACAGCCACTCACTGGCAGTTAGCGCAGCCCGTAGCATACCGGCGCTACGTTCATTCGTGACACCTGAGGCGTCCGCCCCTCAGGGAGCCTGGATGATGTCCCTGATCCAGGCGGAGACCTTGGTGATGCGGGAGTAGACGCCGTAGTAGTCAGGGCGCCCACAGCCCGTGCCCCAGCTCACCACGCCCGCTAGGAACCAGCGACCCAACGGCCCCTGACACACGAGAGGGCCCCCGGAGTCCCCCTGGGAGGGGGGAGAGAGAGAGGGGGAGGGATGAGGATGGAAGGAGTGTGAGGTCGGGGAGGGGGGGATGATGGAAGGAGGAAGAGGAGGCAGGGGAGGGATGGATTGAAGGAGGGGGGAGGGATGGATGGAACGGTAGATGGAGGGGTGGAGGAAAGGAGGGTGCAGGAGGATGGAAGGAGGGAGACGGGTGGAAGGAAGATGGGATGGAAGGAGAGAATAAATAAATAGATAGATAGAAATAACATAATTGACATTCAACGGTGACAGATTCAGATTAGCAAAGTGTCCTTAGAAAAATGTATGATGTGATGATGATCATAATGTTAATCATTAATTACTTGTAATAACTATGTACAGTCCAAGGTATATTTCTGGTACGATCGTATGACCTTCCGAACAGGCTAGGTATCGGTGGCTTGGCAGCAAGTGATGTCATCCAACTGATGTCATACACAGAGTGAGGTCATCCTACCTGGCATGCGTCACGCCCACCCTGGCGGTATCCCGCGCAAAGCATTCTGGGAGTGACTAAATTTCCATAGGTGCGGGCGCAAGACACCTCGCTGACCAGCCGCACGCCCACCATCTGAAGCACGTTACTGCCCTCTCCTGGTGAGATAAGAGTTACGCATCATTCAACACTTTTAATCCCTGACGGGAAATTTAATATAACATTAGAATTTAAAAAAAAAACACTACTAATCAAGGGTAAAACGATGCAATAAAAATAAGTAGCAGTAATTACAGAGAATAAATCTATAGATCGACCCCATCCATGCAACCAACCCCACCCATAGAAGCGACTCCACCGCCTACCCACCCACATCCAAAGAAACAACTCCACACCACTAACCACCCCCACCCATAGAACCTATCCCTTCAATGTCACCTCCCCCACCCATAGGACCAGCCCCGGCCCACTAGTAGCAATCCGCCCACCGTTTTCCTTCAGGGCCCCCCACCCCGTCACCCAGCAGAGCGTGCTGGGGCTGAACCGGTGGCTGGGTGGGGGCAAACACACGGGCAGGACGCGCCTGGCCAGCAGGGCGGGGGAAGAGCGCCGCACACGCAGCAGCGCCAGGTCGTAGTCGTGGGAGCCCTCGTCGTAGTAACGGTGCAGGTGGATGCTGAGCACCGGAACCACCTCGTCGTACGGGCCGGTGCGGTTCAGCAGCAGCTTGCCCAGATGCACCATCCACACGGAGGGGTTGAGGAGGCTGGGCAAGGGAGAGGAGGGAATAAAAGAGAAAAGAGCGAGAGTGAGAGAGAGACCACAGGTTTAGACAGAAACAGGGAAGAGGTGCATTTCATTTACTTTTAGGGCATTTAGCAGACGCTTTTATCCAAACCGACTCAGTTAAGACACACATTTGACACACCGACGACAGAGTCAACCATGCAAGACGACAGCCAGCTCGTCGGGAGCAGTTAGGTTTAAGTGTCATGCTCAGGGACACATCAACACTCAGCTAGGAGGAGCTGGGGATCGAACTTGCAACCTTTCGGTTACAAGACAACTGCTCCACCTCCTGAGCTAAGCCGATCCCACACACTGAAATCACATCAGAAGTCACGTACCGGTCGTCGTAGAAACAGTGAGCGGCAGTCACCACCCACTGGTCGGAGACCAGCGCCCCGCCACAGACGTGTTGACCTCTGACCTGCAGGCTGGCCTGCCACGGCCACTCCCCCTCAGAGGAGTTGACTCCACCCACAATACGGCTGGTGATCTGACTGATGCCGCAGTCTAATGTACACAGACACATACATGGCATGCACACACCACACATTATATGTGTACACAAAGACAGACACACACACCTCACTAATTGACTCACACGCAAACTCATGCACAAGAACCTCAATAGCAGAAGTCACATCTGTTTCAGTTTCATGAACTCTCTCTCTCTCTCTCTCTCTCTCACCGCAGGGCGTCTCATCGGAGCCGTCTGGGCAGTCTGTGATGAGGTCACATTCTGGGTTGGTTTTCCTCAGGCAAGTCCCGTCAGCGCACGCATAGGTCATGTCTGTACACTGCACACCTGGCACCACACACACACATGTGCGCGCAGACATGAACACACACACACACACACACACACACACACGCAGAGGCACCCACCCACAAAGAGGAAATATAGATACATGCAGATGTTTAAAAACTGGAAGACTTGACTTACTGTTTCCACTGACCCCGTGAAGATAAGCGCGTGTGTGTGTGTTCGTGTGTGCGTGTGTGTCTGTATATATTGTGGCAACCCGGCACGGTGAGGGAACCACCTCCTCCCAAACAGGAGGCCATTTCGCGGGGAAAAAACAAAAAGGCATGTTTTATTCCAAACTCAAACATAATGTCTCTCGCTGAAGAAACACAAAAGAACATAAAAACCCGGGAGGAATCAACTATCCCATCCTTCGTGGGTGGCATCCCCATCACCCACGAGGACCGGTCTCTCCGTACAAGAGCAACATGTTCCTCAGGTGCTCTGCATCTCCTTAATTGGCCCGGGCCGGGTTGTCACAATATATATATGTGTGCGTGCGTTTTTGTGTGCGTGTGTTTGTGTGTGCGTGTGTGCGTGTGTGCGTGTGTTTCCTACTTTCAGTGCAGTTCTCCTCATCAGTGGCGTTAGGACAGTCGGGGTATTGGTCACACACCTTGTGGTAGTCCACACACCGACGGTCAACCAGACACTGGTACTGTGCCACACATACTGACACACGAAGGGAAAACACACAAACGTGGTGAATTATTTTTACAAGAAATAGTAGTGGTTGTGGTAAAGATACTTCCTCAGGGGCTATGATGACATGTGGCTGGGGTTTTTTGCTCGTGCATTAGTCTGTTCATTTTTGTTTGGTTTTTGATCTAATAATCTTCTGAGAGATTCATTGTATATTTGTCAGTTTTTACCACAGCTTTCTTCGTCCAGGCCGTTTGGGCAGTCCTTGATCCCATCGCAGGCAGAGGCACAAAGACCGTTCACAGTGCACAGGAACTGACCGGGACATGCTATGAACACACAAGCACACGCACACAGACACACACACACTTTGCAATCACTAATGTATAGTTTACATACGGAACATATACTGTCAATATTGTCAAACTCGACTCTAATGTAGATTTATATTGCTGCTACTCATAATGTGTGTATAGATGTATTTTCCGTCCTTATTTAGTGTAGTTGTATCTTTTTTATTCCAGTACTCTCCTCTTTCAGTGGGTCAAACAATGGACCAATGGCTGAGCAGTGTGTGGGCAGGACCTACGCTCTGATAGGTTGAAGAGGCTGTAACGCAGCTGGAGGCCTGGCCCAGTGAGAGCCACATCAGAGGTCATGCGGACGGTAGTGGAGGTGGACAGGACAAACAGACGCTCTCTGTAGGGATGTAGGCCTCTGGTTCCACACAGTCTAATGGTGGTCAGACACAACAACAACAACAACAACAACACAAGCACAAATAACACAATCCAAAACAAAACAAGCACAAACATAATATAATATATATAATTGCTTTCATGAATCTGTCTCTACCGTCTCTAATGTTAATTTTATGTTCAATCCCTTAGTGAACTCGTAATGCTTAGAGGTTCCACAGTTTTAAGAATGGTCATTTGTGCCCTCTGCAAATTGAAATTCTATTAATTAGTCCTTGGTAGCCATGCTGTTTGCAATACCATTATACTATCTTGTGACATGACCCCAAATCTTCTGTCTCTTACACCCTTTTCTCCAACCCTCTTGATTTCTGCCCCCCTGTCTCCTTCCATCTCCCTTCTCTCCCTTCAGTGGATGTTGGTACCTGCGGTTCTCGACCAGCCACTGGCCCCGAGTGCATGGCTGCTGGAAGCCGGCCCTGGTCAGTTCATAGCCCTCAAACTCCAGAGAGAGGCCGTAGGCCAAGCTAGGCATCTGGTGGAAAATGCACAGAGACACAAAGAACGACCGACAGACAGACCGACAGACAGACAGACAGACAGACAAACAGACAGACAGACAGACAGACAGACAGACAGACAGACAGACAGACAGACAGACAAACAGACAGACAGACAGACAGACAGACAGACAGACAGACAGACAGACAGACAGACAGACAGACGGAGAGAAAGACAGACTCTATTGATTTGTGGATGGTTAATTAATAGATGGATAGATCGTTAATTGCTGGTTGAATGGTTCATAGATGAATTGTTAATCGAATGGAAGGATAGCTAATCTATGGATCAATGGGTGGATGGACGGATGAAGCGAGCAGGTCTCACAGTGAAGGTCCAGGTGCAGTTGGTGTCGGGCGGGTAGTAGCTTGGGTAGAAGGGTGTCCTGAGGGTACCTTGAACCCCTGAGACTGCTTCCAGACCAATACTGCCATTGCACTCTAGAGGGGAGAGGTAGACAGACCAAACAGTGACTCGATTGCACGGTCCATGAACAGTCTACGTGACATTGCTGCCTCAAAGTTCCAACCCTGTGCCTACGGAGCTTCAGATTAACTCATTGGGGAGAAATTTGTGTTCTTACGTATATTACACCATGTGTGCACTTTTTCATTGGTCAAATTAGAATCTAAATGCATTCTGGGATAGTTCTTCTTCCCAAACCTCAAAAAGTCAACGTCTGCATTGGCTTCACTTGTAAGAACCTCTGGAGGGAAAAATACAATGTGCAAAATAGAGTGGTATTGAAAAGGGACCATATTAGGACCAAGAAAGAATTCTGGAGCAACACTTGTCCTTTTATCTTATTTAGCCCACTAATCTACAGTCAAACTGTAAATGAGACAGAGTTAGCCGAAGAGGTTAGTTAACATCCATTGTCCCTGTACTCTAGGGTGAACCTACTCCGTAAGAACGCTATAACCGATCACTTGTTTGTCAGTTGGCCTTGCGGTTGAGAGCATTCATCTTCCAATCCTGGGGGTTCCCAGTAGAAAACCCTTGCTGAGTAGCAGTGTGGCATCAGAGAACAGATACTCAGCCTGGAGCTGACCTAGCAACAATATGGGAAGTGTCCCAGACAGGCGCCCGGGGCAGATAAAGGCAGGCGAGTTGCATGTTGAGAGGAAGACATTTTGATGATGTTCTTCTTCCTGTCTCCTGCCTGCAGGAGGTCTTTGTTCTGGTTATTAAAGCCAGCTAAATAAAGGCTCACTTCATCTGTGTGACTTCCTTCTATTGGTTTGTGGTAGCTGGTGGTAGAGTAACCAATCTACTATCCTAAGTCGAAAAAAGGAAATCTAATTTATTCTCGTAATACAGAGCCAATACATTTTTAGCTTGGAGCTTTGACTGGAGCGAGTGGGCCTTTCAAGTCTCTTCCTTGATGTGCCAAATATGGCTAGTCTCTGATTCTGAATATGCCGAACCCCTGTGGAAGGATCTACACCCTGTAAACTGTTGTATGCGCTGTGTGGACCAATGGGTGACATCATGTACATTTTTACACCCATATTTTGGATACTCTATGAGTCTATGTGTTCCTCAAGTTACCGGAATAAATAATGTGAATGTTTTACCTTAAATTGGAGGGACTTTCACATCCGAACTACATTATGTCAGAGTGTGAAAGAAGCGTGCGTGTGAATTGTATAAAAGGCTCAGATTAAACCAAGTCTTTATGAGTGTTAACGTTTCGATCCCAGGCCTTCGTCAGACTGATCATGAGTGTTTTCTCTGAACAAGGTCGTGGAAAGAAAGGTTAGCACAATGACCTTGGTGTAACACTCACGCAACATATAGTTTGAGAATGATGCTGTCAAGGTAAGTAGGTGGTTTCCTTTGATTTCTTGTCGTCTCGGAGGCTCCTCCTACCTTGCTTCTCCCAGGCTTGAGCCGACAGGGAGACGGAGCATGGGGAGCTGTACTGCCACACCAGCGCCATCCACTGGCCAGAAGAGAGCACTCGAACCGCAGGCTCCAGCCTATTGCAGCCATACACTCTGGGGGAGGGAGGGGGACGGAGGGAGTCGGGGGAGAGCGGGAAAGGGGACGGAAGCAGCCAGGGGGAGGGAGCCGGGTAGAGGAGGGAGAGAGCAGGGCGGTTGAGAGGGGGAGGGAGGGGGAGGCAGAGGATGGGAGGTTGGGTAGGAGAGGGGATACGTTTGGA
This sequence comes from Gadus morhua, assembly GCF_902167405.1. Classification (NCBI taxonomy): domain Eukaryota; kingdom Metazoa; phylum Chordata; class Actinopteri; order Gadiformes; family Gadidae; genus Gadus; species Gadus morhua. Next base: position 14,736,608 of record NC_044050.1, read on the forward strand.
AGGATGGGAGAGAGCAGGGAGGGAGAGGAAGGGAGACATAAAATAAGTTGGAGAGAGCCAAGAAAAAGGTTAGGGAGCGGTTTCAGAGATAAGGGATCAAACCCAGTTCCTTTGAGAGTGCGAATGGGAGACTAACTGCCTAACCCCGACACTATCATCCCCCCCCCCCCCCCCCCCCCCTCTTATGTAACCATGGTAGAGCTGCTCTGAAAGGCTGATGCGCCAGTCACTCACGAGGTGATGAGTTGGCTGGGGCTGGGGGTCAGGGCGTCATACAGCAGCAGCTGGTCTCCACAGCTGGGCAGCGGCCACTCCACGCTGACCTCAAGCTGGGAGCCAGGGGCTGCCTGCAGGTGCCACAGGCAGGAGGCATGCCTGGCGTCTGGGCCCCCCAGGGCCACAGGGAGGCTCCCGGTCTCCACCCTTTGGTAGTGGTAACAGTCTGGTGGGTTTAGACCAACGGGTAGGAGAGAGGAGGCGTTAGTTGTTGTGGTGGTTCTGATTTGTTCAAAGCTGATTGGATCAGGGTTGAGATTGTTCGGTCGTCCGCCACATTTCATGAACTTCAGTATTTGAGCATGATTTACCATGTACCAAATACATCTACTTGACTTGCGGGCTAATTGGTTCAGTGTTGTGACCTGATTGGTCCATGGCTGATTGGTTTAGTGTTGTGACCTGATTGGTCAAGGGCTGGTTGGTTTAGTGTTATGACCTGATTGGTCCAGGGCTGATTGGTTTAGTGTTGTGACCTGATTGGTCCATGGCTGATTGGTTCAGGGTTCAATGTTTTGATTTTTTCTGAGCTAAATGGTTCAGCGCTGTGACCCTGATTGGTTCAGACTTGATTGGTCCAGCATATGTCCATGAAAACCTCCCCTTTTCTTTTAATCGTTTTCTTTTGATGTCTTTCCCCTCAATACCCTCCTCCCACTCTTCCCTCGTCTCACCTGTGACTGACAGGGAGGCGGGTTGCAGGAGGAACCCCTGCCCCTCCTCCTGACACAGCTGGTACCTGTTCAGGCCCTCTTGAAGGATGTCCCCCACCTGGCCCAACGACACCGCCTCGACCCGGCTGGCTGGCACCGACAGCAGCACCCGGAAGTGGACCACCAGACTGCCCTCTCTGCAGGCACATAAAGTTGATATGGTGGGAAGGCAGGGAGGGTAAAGGATGGGATGGGGAGGGTGGAGGGAGGATTAACTATGAGCAAGGGCAAAAACTGATTAGATTCAATTGATTACAATTAAAATGTTAGTTTGAAATGCATGAAGAATTTGTACCAGGAAAAACGTGATAAAGCTAGCTTGATTTAAGTTATATCTAAATGATAGTGAAGTAAAGTCATGGCACCACCTCAATACTGAAACTTTGAGAGGGATATCCGTGATGTTTTACATCATACCAGGCTACTCAGAGGCTGCGCTTCATTAACCCCTCAACTCCTTTGTGGACTTCCCCTGAGCAATCAACCTCAATTCCCTGCCTCCATCATATGTGTTGTTCCATTTGTCTGAAGGGAAAAGGGAATTTGGCGAGGAGACCCTAGGAGGGCTGTGGGAGCGAGTCAACGAAGAGGGTCACTCAGAGGTGTTCATTGCCCTCAATGCTTGGCAGTTATGCATTTGATGCAAGAAAACACATCCATGATAAGGTGGAAGTGTACGTAAACTCTGGTACAATAACACTAAAGAAGGATAAGCTGTTTTGCCATATATCTTAAAACCATAGCAATACTAGTTATGATAAAAAATTATCAATGAATATGTTATTGATTTAAATAGATAGTACCCAATGTAAAATATCAGATAGAAAGATACTACATATACACACTACTTCTCTATGAATACGATGCATATGAAGCATATGCTTTTTGACAAGGCCAGGTGGGGCTAGCGATTGTATCAGGTGGTTCCTTGGAAACCCCTTGAATTGAACAGATGATGAATCAGAAACCGATGCAGCTCATCACAGAGTGCCGACGTATCGCATTTATTGGCGGAAGACGTCCTCGCTCATGGAAATGAGTCTGCAGAAAATTTCTGATGATTTATCAAATGTAATTCCCCGCTCCCCCCTGCCTGCTATAAATCTGCTCTCCAATGTGAAAGATGCTGTTAGACCAAGGATTGAGGGGAAGTTAAAGAGGGGAAGTGGAACCGCCAATGAAGCGCAGCCAGTTTCATTTCAGTCCTTTATAATTCTTTCTTTCGATACATCATGAAACATCGCTTCCAATACCCGAAAGCGAACACAGCTGTGGAGTTGAGGTACCGAGAGAGACTTGAATCTGTGATTATTTTCTCCACCTGAATAACAGAGGACAAAAGGAGAGATTGTTTCCTACAGTATTTTTAACTGTAGCCAGGAGACAGCACAGCTCAAGTTCCACAACGTCTATATCTGAAAGCACAAGCCTCAGTCATATCCAAGTACTTCTTATACCCGAGTACCGTGCTGAATAGTTCCTTTTTCCAGAAGTTATTTCTACGTCTGTTCCAGTGTAGATTATTAGAACTTTTCACACCCATCTTATTTTAAAAGGTGTCATTGTGATATTCTGAATGATGTAGTACTTATTCCACATTTTTAGAAGGAAGCAAAAGGAGACAATTGTCATCAATTACAACCGCTGTCATATTACTGATATTATGTTTTTGTGTTTAACTAAGACATTACATAAAGGAATAATATGGTTATCACTTGGGTCTCTACGTCGATGATCTCTACATCGTCGGTCTCTACGTCGTTGTTCTATACGTCGTCGGTCTCTACGTCGTCTGTCTCTACATCATGGTTCTCTACGTCATTGATCTCTACGTCTTGGGCCTATACGTTGTGTGTCTCTACGTCTTAGGTCTCTAATCCCTGGCTTTTTAAGTGGTGGCTCAATACTCCTTTGATCTCCACTAAGGTTGTAATTGTACTGGTCTGGAGAGAACAGTACAATTCCCCTTTTGGCCACGCCGGAGAGACACATAAATGAAGCTTGAGGCTGACCAGGTCCTGGACATGTCGGGCCTGGCTCCTGAACTCTGGGCTGGTGTCAGAGGTCAGATCATTAGTCAGCTCCCTGTTTAGGATGGAGAAGTAGGCGGTGTACTGCTGCTGCACCATCGGCTCCAGCACCCACACCCTATAATCTGTCACACGCACACACACACACACACACACACACACACACACACACACACACACACACACACACACACACACAAACACAGGGAATAAACCAATAAACACATCAATGAACCAATGAACTCATCAATACAATAACCAACAAATAAATGGAAGACAGAGAGACAGCAAGAAAATTGACCAGAAGCAACCAATCTATTATCTGCTAATCAATTCATAAATTAATTCAGCAATCCTCATTCAGTAATCAGGTTACCAATAAACTAATCAAGCTATCATGAGAATAAATTAGTAAATCAATCAAGAGTGTTGTATTTATGCATGTGTGCCCAGGCCTGCCTTAACCTGCCATTGGGCCCTGGGGCTGAGGTTTCGTAGGCCCCCTGAGAGGGGATCTTACAATGAAGATGTGTAACTTATTTCCGACATTTTGCCGCTGTTGAGGGGGGGGGGGGGGGGGGGGGGGGGGGGGCCTCTGATCTTTGTAATCCCCAAACAAAAAATCACATTCTCTTGGGCCTTCGCCGATCTGGGGGCCTATCATGGGCCAGTATAATATATAAATAAAAAATAAATATATATTTTTTTTTTTACTGCAGCTCATGATAGGCCCCCCGATCGGCGTAGGCCCTGGGGCTTCAGCCCAGGCAAGCCCGTGCATGTGTATATGTGTATATGTGAGTGAGTGAGTGAGTGAGTGAGTGAGTGAGTGAGTGAGTGAGTGAGTGAGTGAGTGAGTGAGTGAGTGAGTGAGTGAGTGAGTGAGTGAGTGAGTGAGTGTGTGTGTGAGTGTGTGTGTGTGTGTGTGTGTGTGTGTGTGTGTGTGTGTGTGTGTGTGTGTGTGTGTGTGTGTGTGTGTGTGTGTGTGTGTGTGTGTGTGTGTGTGTGAGAGATCATGGTTCCCACCCAGGAAGTACCACACAAGGGCCGCGCCTCCTGCCAGGACGACGGCGATGACGAGGGCCAGGAGGACGGCCAGGAGATACTTGCAGGACTCTGACTTCTTCACAACGGTTATCTCGGTCCCGTCGGTCCATGGAGCCGCTCCCTGGAGCTAGTAGGGGTCCAACAACAACCCTGAACACTGACCCACGTTGTGGGGCCTACCTGTATACGTGCTTGCCTGATAAATGGTTAAGCAATAAAGTTCAACCAAGGTGTGCCGTCAAAAGTAATGACGAAGCAAGTTGCAAAACCTTTAACAGTGGTTCCTCTCGTTGTTTTGCGGGCATCGGTTGGCAAAGGCTACATTTAATTGGAGAGCATGATAAACATTTCATCGACGGCCTCGCCTAACCCTTGCTCATTGTGTTGGTTCATTTAATTCTTCAGTTCACCTACTGAAGTGTCATGCATTCACTTCAGGAAAACAGAATTGTACTGTTTTTCTGAATTAATTACATAATTATTTCGGAATTCAGATCATCTTTATCATAAATAACAATTTCTGTTCATTGTTCAAAGTGATAGGTCCAAAGTTTAAAATGTAGTATAGGCCTTATAGCGGTGGGGTTGAGCTTATTCTCCATGAAAACTTATTTCGGAATTTTGAGAAAATAATCTCTTTAATTCGGAGGAACATGGCAAACCAGTGATTCTGCATTGTGCAGTAGGCCTATGCACTAAAGTTGTTGGATCAGGTCGTGGATTGATTGATATTGTTATAGACATTATAGGCCGAATTGACATGACCTTCTACAATAAGCCTATTGATATAGACATATAGACAGACACAAATAGCTCATTATTTGGTTTAATGTACATTCTGTATCATACGGTTCACAAAGAAAAGGTGAAAGCCGTCAAGCTTGTCCGTCGCAGCATTTACCTGTTGATCCACTACCACAGGTGACACCCCAGAGTTCTTGACCCGCAGTTCGGTGGAGCCATGCCGGGGAGCCATTACAAAACGCGCAGTTAATTCTGGGAATAACCATTAGTCTTGCACATTCACATTCAAGGATCACCAACACCTGCCTGCTCCTCGCAAAACGTCGCCGATTCTAGGCTTATGTGTCCAAAGATAAATATCGGTCAAATATTTTCCAAAGATCACCTATATCCAATTCGTGTCATATTAGTGCTGTGTTGATCTCACAATTATTCACAATTTAAAAAAAACGAAAAAATAGCAATCTATCGTTAAACGAGACGTCATCTGATCCATCAATCTTCAGGTGAAGCTGCGAGTGCGAAGCTTGCAGGCAACAGGTGTTTGTGACGTAAAGGGTTGACACCCAGCAACAGCGCTTTAAGGGAACAAAAACTGTTAAAATAGATTCACCTCGGACTATATCTACAGCTATAAAGGGCTGTATTCACCTACGCTATTAGTACTCTATTTAAGGAGATATGATATGGTCTCTTTGAAACGTTAAACCCTCGTTGATGCTTAACATATGCTATGGAATATAAATAAAGCAGTTATCGTAGGGGTTTAAGGATGAACGATAAGCCTATGCCACCACTTCAATGTGTAGCCTAACAATGAGTGCGAAAGTTCATAGTGAATAATTAATAATCAGTTTTTAATGCAAAAATATCCCCAAAAAAATAATAACTTGAATATTGACGTTGCATAGATAATATGATGATAGGTATTTTCAGTTTTCAGTTGTGTTTACACTGGCATATATCCGCCACTAGAGGGCAGCAATGTGGTTGTACTCGTCATGGAAACGCCATCTTCCGAACTAAATAACAAAAATGAACTCGGTCCTTGCCCTGGGAAAAACGGGGAACTCTCGATGAGTGAACCAGGGAGTCGTAGTTCTGTGCCCGAAAGCGGAGGAAATGTAAATGTTTTGGTGCCAAGAGAGAAATCCACACCCTCCAGGCTCTCCACACTGACTTGCTCCTCCCCCCCACTGCCTACACCTGAGTCAGGGCTCATGGCTCTACCTTCAAGCAACTTGACCTTTTCATAGTCCAAACAAACCTCCGGTGACCCGACCTTTTCATAGTCCAAACAAACCTCCAGTGAACTGACCTTTTCATGATCCAAACAAACCTCCAGTGACCCGACCTTTTCATAGTCCAAACAAACCTCCAGTGATCCCTGACCTATGATATCTCCCCGGACGAATCCTTGACTCAGCAACTTTTCAATCGGCGATTCTTCTCCTTCCTCTTCTTGACTCTCTGAACCTTGAGACCCACCCTCAGCCGTGCTGCCTCCTCCCTCTCCCACCTCTTCGTATCTCTTGCAGAACTTCATGGACCCGCTAGTGCCGATAGGAGCGCCGGGGATCATGTTGAGTAGATTCAGGTCAGATGGAGCCCTTCCTTCTCCGCCCTCCCCCTGATACTCCTCTGTTCCTCCCGTTACCGCCTCACCCACGGCTCCCCCGCCCATGGGTCCGTAAGGGGAGTCGGCGCTGCAGGGCTTCAGGTGAGGGTGGGCCTCGACGTGGAGGAGCAGGTGGGGATAGCTTGGGTTGGAGTACCTGGAGGCGGCCTTGAGCTTCTGCGCAAGTGGTGCAGACCGGCTGTGTTTGGAGGCCTTGAGGTTCAGTGTTGCCGGCTGGCGGCTGGTGACCTCCACTGAGGAGATCAAATCTAGACCAGTCAGGGTGTGATGGGACTCGCTGGGGAAGCCAGGCTTCAGCCAAACCTTGAGGAGGACCAATGGAGAAATGTGTGTTTTAATGTGGCGTGTATCATCATCTAATATTGAGGAATTAACAGTGACGTAGAGGGAATGGGATGCATGTCATTAAGGGGCAGGAAAGGGACGGCGTCTTGCTCATGGACACCCCTAGCCAATACCACTCAGCCACTCCCAGCCTAGTTGCTACATGTTCTCTCTATACACAGTACTTTTGTCAACTTTTGTAAATCCTCTAAAAATTACAATTATTTCCCATGCTGATTTGGTGCTTTAATCAGAGGCCTAACTGGCCTAATATTTTGGTTTCATTGCAGAGGTGCTGGAAAAAGTTTCTAGAAGCAGTAGTAGTAGTAGTAGATATATTTATTTCGGTCCATCAAAGCACAGCACATACATACGGTCAATAAAAAAAATAATAATAATGGCCGAAAAGGTCTAGGCTGAAGCCGAGGCTTATTATGCCGACCCTTTTTACAATAATAGGATTTTTTCATTATTAACACCTTCATTTACCATTATCAATTATATATTTATTTATATATATTTATATTTATTTATAAAAGAAAAATACATATACTGTATACATATATATATATATATATTTTTTCTAACGTTTACAAATATATAGCTCTCTACAAATACATAATATAATATAACAAGATATAATATAACAAGATAATATACTATTAATATAATACACTAAAAATATAATATATATATTCATACTTTAACGTCTCAAAATATATCATTTTCTACAAATACAAAACATAGCATAACATAACGTAACAGAATATAATATAATAAGATACAATATAACATAATACAATGTAACATAAGATGACGCAATACTATAAATATAATATACCGTAAATATGAATATAATATACTATAAACATAATATACCATGAATACAACATAAGATAACATAATATAACACAACACATAATACAATATAATATTCGAAAAAAGAAAAGAAAAAAGTCATAATGACGCTTTATATCTTTCTATGACCTTGGTTTTGAAATTCCTTTTGAATTTTTTAATAGAGTTGCACGTTTTTAGTTCACAGTCCAATTTGTTCCAAATGTTGATACCTTTGACGGAAATGCACCTGCTCTTAGTGTCCGTTCTTGCCCCTGCACTTCTAAACATATGTGCGCCTCTTAATTGGTAGTGACCATCTCTAGCCCCAAACAGCTCCTGGATGCAGTGCGGAAGTGTTCTGTGGTGTGCCTTGTACATTACAACTGCCGTTCTGAGGACAGCTAGATCTTCAAATTTCAATGCGTGGAGTTTAATGAAAAGAGGATTTGTTGTTGCACAATAGTTAGCATGATTTATAATTCTTATGGCTTTTTTTTGCAGTAAAAAAATTTGGTTGATGTTTGTTTTATATGCATTACCCCATACCTCAACACAGTAAGTGATGTAAGGAAGAATGAGGGAGCAATACAATATATATAGTGAGTTCTGATTTAAAATATTTTTAATTTTATACAATATTGCAATGGTTTTTGATATTTTAGATTTTATATTATTTATCTGTGGCTTCCAGTTAAGTTTATTATCGATTATGGTTCCCAAAAATGTATTTTCATTTACACGCTCAATTTCAACATCATTAATCTTAAGTTTAGCCTGTTCGTTAATTTTCTTATTGCCAAAGATAATAAATTTAGTTTTTTTTAGGTTCAAAGACAGCTTATTAATGTCAAACCACTTCTTTAGAATTGTTAATTCGTTTTCCACTTTATCCAGGAGTTGCTCAATGTCTTTTCCAGAGCAGTACAAACTGGTGTCATCCGCAAACAAAACACACTTTAGTAATTTCGAGACGTCACATAGATCATTAATGTACATAATAAAAAGTTTAGGACCCAGCACAGAGTCCTGTGGGACCCCATGCGTTACTTTTTGCAAGTCAGAGTCTACATTATACATATGCACATATTGGTCTCTATCATCAAGGTAACTTCTAAGCCAGTTGTGAGCAATGCCTCTTACACCATACCTTTCCATTTTTTCCAAGAGTATACCATGGTCAATTCTGTCAAAAGCCTTCTTTAGGTCGATAAAAACCCCAACTGTATATTCCCTGTTGTCTATTGCAGTAGATATCCCTTCAACCAGCTCCATCACTGCCATTGAGGTGGACATATTGCATCTGAAACCATACTGGTGGTCGCTCAATAGATGGTGCTTCTCTATAAAATTATCTAATCTTTCAACAAACAATTTTTCAAGTATTTTCGAGAATTGGGAGAGCAGAGAGATTGGTCTATAGTTTGTGAATTGATGGCTGTCTCCACTTTTGAAGATTGGAATTACTTTAGCAGTTTTCATTGTATTTGGGAAAATTCCTGTGAGGAAAGATTGGTTGCAGATATAAGTGAATGGTGTTACTATGCAATCAACTATGTTTTTTACTAGCATCATATCTAAATTGGCAAAGTCAATGGACTTTTTGTTTTTGAATTTATTTACAATATCAAGAATTTCATTTTCATTTACATTGCCGATAAAGATGGAATTTGGATTCCGTATGATATTGTTTACATCCAATCCTTCCTTATCTCTCTGCTCTAAAATCTCTGTAGCTAGGTTAGATCCAACTTTTACAAAGAAATTATTGAATTCATTTGCAATTTCCTTTGATTTATCCATGATTATATTCTCTTTAGTAAAGTACATTGGATAGTCATTTTTGCCAGTGCCTTTTTTGATTATGCTATTTAAAATTGTCCATGTCCCTTGGATGTTACTCCTTTGCTGTTCCAGTAGCCTATGGTAATATTCCTTCTTATTGAATCTAATAATTCTTATTAATTTATTTTTGTATGTCTTATATCTATTTCTGCATCTTTTGTTCTTTGTTTTAAGAATAGCCTGTAAAGTAAATTTTTCTTTTTACAGGCGTTTTCTATACCTTTAGTAATCCATGGCTTATCATGTCTATATTTTTTCCTGGTAGCAGTCTTTCTTATTGGACAGTGTTTATCATATAGCTTAAGTATAGTCGACAGAAAGGCCTCATAGGCTTGATTAGGGTCTTCAGTTGCATAGACCTGATTCCAAGTCTGTGTGCTTAGGTCCATCCTAAGGGCAGCGATGGCTTCTGGTGATCTACATCGAGTCAACTGATGGGTGTGGTTCTTTTTTATATTTTCCACCTCAAGAAGATTTTTAAAGATAGCAAAAACAGGAAGATGATCGCTTATGTCATTTATAGAGAGCCCAGCTGTTACTTGACTAGCTATTGTATTGATGAAAATATTATCTATCAATGTGGCTGTGTCCTTTGTTATTCTACTTGGTTTTGTAATAAGAGGAAATAAACTATTACTATACATTGTATTGATAAAATCAATTGTGTTATTGTTTCCATGGGGATTAAGCAGATCAATATTAAAATCTCCACATATAATATGAACCTTGTTGTGGTTTAAGTTAGCAAACATTGCTTCTGATTTACAAGTGAAAGTGTCTAGACAGGATCCAGGTGTTCTATACACACAGCTAATAATTATATTTTTGGATTTCTCTACTGTAATTTCTATAGTTAAGGATTCAAGAATATCATCTATGTTTATTGTCATGCTTTTAAGCATGGTACATCTTAGAGCTGTGTCAACATATAGTGCAACTCCTCCTCCTTTTTTGTTTGTCCTGTTAGATGTAAACAGCTCGTACCCCTCCATTTCCACATTATGACCTTTCTCATTATCAAGCCAAGTCTCAAATACAGCAATTACATTACATTTATTAAATTGGCACAGGTAATCCTTGATTTTGGTAAAATTTTTGTAGAGACTTCTACTGTTGAAGTGTATAATAGAGAAAGTAGTACCCCTTCTTACACTTTTAAATTGTTCGTCAGAGTAGTATTCACAATTGTTGTTTATGTTATTATAAAAGTGGTTTTCAGGATCAATTTCATTACAAACCTCATACATTTTGTGCTCCGTGTGGTCAAAGTTTGCAAAATTTAAATGTTCATACTTGCTATAGAGATTATATTCGCAGACTTCCCCAACATTATCATCGTCTAAAAACTCAACATCATCAATATTTCTGAATGGGTACAAGTAGTCATCCACAGAATCTGTCATTAGCTTTTAGAGCAGTAGCTTTTAGAGCAGTACACACACGCAGGATTTTGTTTAGGAACTACCTAACTTTTCTAGTTGATCAATGCTCCAGATGCACAGAACTTTAGCCTGTTCAGGTATGCCATTCAATTTAACAAACACTTTACAGTTAGAGGTCCAAGTGGCCTGAATTTTTCCCTGCTTCTTCATGACCCTTGCTTGTCTTGCAATATCTGCATTCTTTTTTGTGAGATGCTCATTTATATAGACATTTGTGCCCTTCAATCGGCGGCCCTGCCTGAGCAGGTCAATTTTGTGCTTTCGGTTTGCAAAGTGAGCAATGACAACATGTTTGTCTTTTTGGTTTTTTGTTGGGATGATGTGGCAAGCTTCAATGTTGCGTCTGTCGATAGCTATCTGTTTGTCATGGAGGAAGGCTGTTACCTGAGCCTCAGCTGAATCATCATGGCCAGCACTATCCACCACACTCGCATCCCCATTCAGGGCCCGAGCATAAGACCGTGGCTTGATCACTAGTCCAGTTATAATTACATCATTCATGCGCGTATACTGCTCTAAGTCAGATACACGCGTTTCCAAATAGTTTATCTTGTTCTGCTGGTCCTCATTTACCATCTTAAGGTCCTTGATTTCACTCATCAGATTAATTATAGTACGCTGCTGTTTGTTTATGGTTGCCAATTCGTCCCCCATTAAGTTCAAAGAAGCTTTTAATTCCTCTAACATTTGGAGAACATTTCTAAACATTTTAAAGCTAACCGGAGATTTGCCTTCAGGACCGAGTAAGTGATCCAGGTTTGGCAGAGGAGGACCACTGATCTTCTTCACCATGAACACCCTGAAACACAAAAGCAACACCTAGTCAAACAACCAACCAACCAATCACATAATCAATTAAAAGTGTGACAAGGCAAGTGTTTTTGCAACAAGCTCATCTCAGATCCAGAAGTCAGTGTCCGAGAATTTTAACTAAGAAATTTTTTTGACAGTTGCCATTCTGCTACAGGCTTCAAAAAGCCTGTCTTTCGTCTGGCTTTTGATATTAATCCAAAGTCAGATTCATGAGACACACAAAAACACACACACAAACACTTTTAGGAAACACTTTACTTGTGTGGACGTCAACACTTGGCTCTCTACGTACCAGGTCTCTCTGTCTGTCTTGCAGACGATGATGGCTAGGGACAGAAACACCACTGCACCTACGACTGCTGTCACCAGAGCTTCCAACTGCATAACAAGCTCTCTTTCTAAGGACCAGAGAACACAGGGCAAGGTCAGTTCCCCTACCATCTCTCGTTTGCATACGATTTCCAACAGAGACATTGGGAGAGGATGCTGTGATCTGTGGTGGTATTGGATAGCATGCAGTCACATCTGGTTCCTCCTATAAGTAAACACAACGTACAATCTGGAAGAAGGCCTGTGGCGGCTTTTCATTCACCTGTCGTTGATGATACTTCCGTCCCGACGGCAAAGACCCAGTGCAACACAGGGCTCCAGTCGCTCCACTCTGATTTGTACACGGCCTCGCTAGGACGGACTCGGCTGCGCGCCTGGTACTGCCCTCCCTTCTCCAGCCCGGTTAACTCCATCTGGCACAGGGGATCGCACTCGGTTTCCATCGTAATGTTCTGAGCCTGTTAGATTTCAGCTTATTTCTAAACTGTTCGGACAGACTCTGCGTTGTTTATTTTCAGTCGTAGTAGTAATTCTTGAAGTCGAAATCAAAGCAGCTTGGCAGGTTGGATTAGAGGGTTGAATAGATGGTTTATTTTCCAGGAATACAGCGAGATACAGACTTAGGTTGAATAATCTATAGTGGACCCGGTGGTCGATGACTTGTTCCTTGGCTGTCGAAACCCTCTACTCGTCGAACCAAAGGGTTGGGGCGAGTATTATACAAAAAGGGGATAGATGAATAACACGTGAACAGACGCACTCTCAGCCTTGATAAGGAATTTGGCCCTGGCTATGTCCCGGAGGACCCAGTCGGTTCAACCTTGTTGAGACATAACAATGGCAGAACACCTTGTATCAGTATGAGAGGCCCTTGCCTGTTCCTAGACTAGAAATGTGAACAACAGAGAGACACTAAAATACACCAACATTCTACATTCCTCCCTCTTGATCATACTAAACATAGTTTAAAGATCACCCACAAAAAGAGAATTCAGTGTATTTTCTGGTGACCCATTAATAATTAACTAAATCAATGAAAGAAAGCATAAAAGGCAATAGACAAGTAAATTCAAATCATACACAAGTAAACCAGGTGTAGGCCACTATAATAAAGAAAATAACAAACTCATTAGGTTACTCATGATTAAAACATTTTTAAAGAATCAAAGAAAGTCAACTGTCGAGACACCTCCCTCTGCTTGGCAGAACAACATCACAGACAATACTGCATGACTCAGTTGGTTTTGAGTAGCAGTTGCAACAGAGTTATTTTCCAGTTGATGGCCACCGCAGGTGTGATGGGGGATGAGGATGAAAGTTTGTAGTAGGGCGTCAGGACAAACACAGACACAGTTCAGTTCAAGGACTCCTCCCAAGGACTCAACAAGTGTCCGTGTCTCCTGGATCTCCCAGGTACGATGAAACATGAAACAAAGAAAAAGTGCAGTATCAGTCATGGGGGAGGCATTGTCACAGCCTCCAACATTAATAATAATCAACTATGGTTTGTAATTGTCTTAATGATTCGATAAACAATGAAAAAAATGATCATACAAAAATAAATCGCTTGATTCGAAAATGGTTATATCAGTAATCAGTAATCAGTCATCATAGTTCTCAATAAACCTTGTGTGAATGAATGAATGATTGAACCTTTGTTCAAAAATAAAACAAAACAAACAAAATGTTCTAAAGCTGAGCAGTTGTGTCAAGAAGGAACCAACATGAACTTAGATAGGCAGTGACAAAAGTCCTAGCATCTTTCGAAGACTAACCTCTCGTGAAAATAAAGGAATGAAAATAACAAACACTCAAACACTCCCTACTCTTCACCCCGTATCAGTTAGTTTGCGTGCCAAATCTAACGAGTGTCATTCCAAGTTGGTGTTATTGTTGGTTTCCGACACTGAATCGCATATGCGGCTGAGTTCTTCAGCACTCTACGCCTGTAACTTCTTCAATAGTTCCCTCATTTTGTCTGAGCGATTTTCTTCCCCTACTCTCTCGTTGGAGCGGTCACGGTACATCTTTCGAGGGGCTTTACATTCTCTTATCCAGTGTCCAATTTGTCCACAGTTGTGGCATGGTCGAGGTTCTTTCTGTCTGACTGGCTGGGGGAATCGTCCGCTGTCCCTGTTGGACTGGGGGAATCTTTCTCGTTCCCTGGCTATTTCCTTCTTCTCGTCAGCCAGGAATCTAATCCTGACTTCTTCATCTCGATCCACCTTTTCTCCGAATTCCTTGATCTCTGCCATTGTGCTGCTTTGGTTGTCCCAGCCGGGAAACCTTGTCTTTACTCCCCTTCGGATCTCCGGCAGTACCTGCTGGAGATACATGGTCTTCAAAGGCAAGTCCTGTGACTGGTCGATGTTGTCCATATCATATTCAGTTTGGCCTGAGTACAGCAAATAACATTCGAAGAAGCGCTTATTGAACTGGTCCAGACCCTCGTCTTCCTTCTGCATACAACGAGTGATTGTTGTCCAGTTGACCTGTGCCTTGGAGTGCTTTTGGATCCACGCCTTTATGGCCTCCCATCCCTTCTCTGGTCTCATTCCGTCTTCTCCTATGGCATCTTCCACATCGTATCGAATCTGGGTGCGCTCAGTGCCGCTCAGGTGTTTGAACAATATAGCAAAGCCATCGTAGGGGTGGAGTTCGTACAGAAGCATCAGTTGTTTCAATTTCATCCATGGCTGTAGGCCTGCTCTCCTTGGGTGGTCGATTTCCGTACTCCATTTTTCGATGTCCTTCGGGCTGGAGGGTTCATAGAGGATTGTGCGTCCCTCGGCGCTTTCTATCTTCTTCAAGGGCCTGAGGTTAACTATTTCGTCTTTCTCATCTTTGGTCGTCATGTGTGGTGTTGCTGCGCCTCCCATCGCACTGCAGTGTGGTTGTTTGTTGTCATCAAATCCTCCAATGCGTGATTCATTCTTAGTCACTGTTCCAGGCCTCACCTCGGGGGGTTGTTGTATTGGGGGGTTCGGATGTAGAAATTGTTGTGGGATCTGGATCGCATCATGATTAGCATAGTCAGGTGGGGCAGATGGATTTCCCTTCCGTGGCACGTGGGGGGTACTGCAGATGACCGGGTACTCGCCTATAAAGCTGTTGACGTCTGAGAGAACACTGTGTCTTGACTCCTGTAAACCACCAGATGGCGACGATGGCTGCATCGGGAAGATGTATTCCCCATCTGGGCCACACGATGGCAGTGTGGGGTACATGCGACCATAGACTCCCAAGGGTCCTCCTCCGTTGCCTTGGTCACCCCCCCTTGGGGGCCCTGAGTCGAGGGGGCGGGCCGCTATCAGTCCTTCTCCGACTAGCGTCGTGTGTAGGTCTGTGAACATCCTCTGCTCTTTGTTCCGAGTCGCTTCATCCTTGAACAAACGAATTTCGTCGGCAAGCAGTTTGATTTGCTCTCTAATTTTTTTCAGAGCAGTTGTCTTTTCCAATTCATCTCTCTTTTTGTTACAGAGTCTCGCTAACTGAATAAAGATCAATCTCTCTAAAGGTGCGGCCACACCAGACGCGTATCTCGCGTACTTCGCGTATAAAATCGCCATTTTTTCCATAGGGAACCATTGGTTTACGCGCGTATTACGCGTTTCACGCTTAAAGGTGCGGCCACACCAGACGCGTATCTCGCGTACTTCGCGTATGAAATCGCCATTTTTTCCATAGGGAACTATTGGTTTACGCGCGTATTACGCGTATTAAGCAACATTTTACGCGCGTATAGCGCGTATGTGGCGCGTATATTTACGCGCAATACGCGCTATACGCGCTATACTCGCGTATATCGCGTACATTTCAAGAGTTCCAAAAATTGAACTTTTTACGCGAAGTACGCGAGATACGCGTCTGACGAGACACGCATTGCCCAATCAGCGTTGAGCTTGACCCGACGTCACTGGCAGAGAGTAGTGAGCTTGGACAGAAGCATACGGCCGACATCTTTCTTTATTCTGTGTGGAAATAGTAACATAGTTACGCCATTAAATGCTTTTATGGAAACATTTCTAGCGAGAAATGTGCATTTTACTTTCATAATGTTCACTCGGTGAATGTGAAGGATGTTTGGTTTGATAGTTATGACGAAGAGGGAACGCTCCGTTCACTTGCATGGACAGAGTCTCTGGTTACTAAGCAACCTCAACGTCTTGGCGGACTATTTCTCTGCTGGGAAACACACCAGACACACCATGTGAAGTTATTTAACCCGATTATTGTTATTTATATCCGAGATTATTTAATCTAACCCGATCTAAACTCTATCACCCAAACACGGCGGCGTTGGGGTTTCCTACCTCGGACTCCAGCGCAGCCACGGCCGACAACTTTCTTTATTCTGGGTGGAAATAGTAACATAGTTACGCCATTAAATGCGTTTATGGAAACATTTTTAGCGAGAAATGTGCATTTTAATTTCGTAATGTTCGCTCGGTGAATGTGAAGGATGTTTGGTTTGATAGTTATGACGAAGAGGGAACGCTCCGTTCACTTGCATGGACATGGACTCATCTAGGCGAGTGACGTATGCGCGTATGGCGCGTATTGCGCGTATGTGAGCATTTTTGACACAAAATGGTCAAGCAACATTTTACGCGCGTATCTCGCGTAAAAATTACGCGAGATACGCGTCTGGTGTGGCCGCACCATAATACGCGTATAAGCAACATTTTACGCGCGTATAGCGCGTATGTGGCGCGTATATTTACGCGCAATACACGCTATACGCGCGTATATCGCGTACATTTCAAGAGTTCAAAAAATTGAACTTTTTAAGGTGCGGCCACACCAACCGCGTTACTCGCGTTGGACAACGCGAGTACCGCGCCTAACCTGACGCTTGACCAGTGTGTGGTGGTTCAACGCTTCCAACGCGTCAACGCAGCTAGATGAGTCCATGTCCATGCAAGTGAACGGAGCGTTCCCTCTTCGTCATAACTATCAAACCAAACATCCTTCACATTCACTGAGCGAACATTATGAAAGTAAAATGCACATTTCTCGCTAAAAATGCTTCCATAAACGCATTTAATGGCGTAACTATGTAACTATTTCCACCCAGAATAAAGAAAAATGTCGGCAGTGGCTGCGCTGGAGTCCGAGGTAGGAAACCCAAACGCCGCCGTGTTTGGGTGATAGAGTTTAGATCGGGTTAGATTAAATAATCTCGGATATAAATAACAATAATCGGGTTAAATAACTTCACATGGTGTGTCTGGTGTGTTTCCAGCATTCGTAGTGTTGATCAGCAGAGAAGCAGTCCGCCAAGACGTTGAGGTTGCTTAGCAACCAGAGACTCTGTCCATGCAAGTGAACGGAGCGTTCCCTCTTCGTCATAACTATCAAACCAAACATCCTTCACATTCACCGAGCGAACATTATGAAAGTAAAATGCACATTTCTCGCTAGAAATGTTTCCATAAACGCATTTAATGGCGTAACTATGTTACTATTTCCACCCAGAAAAAAGGAAGATGTCGGCCGTATGCTTCTGTGCAAGCTCACTACTCTCTGCCAGTGACGTCGGGTCAAGCTCCACGCTGATTGGCTACCACGGCTAAGCGTCACGCGTTGGAGCGTTGAAAGTTCAATTTTCTGAACTCCGGGCGTTGGTGCGATGGGCGCGTTGCTGCGTTTACGTGCGTAATTACGTGCAACTGCCGCGCCTAACGCCCCCAACGCAACGCTTCAACGCTTCAACGCGTGTACCGCGCCTAAACCAATGGTTCCCTATGCAAAAATGCCGATTTTCAACGCCCCTAACGCGAGCAACGCGTTTGGTGTGGCCGTAGCATTACGCTCAATACGCATGATACGCATGACGATTAGCCGCGTTGCCCAATCAGCGTTGAGCTTGACCCGACGTCACTGGCAGAGTAGTGAGCTTGGACAGAAGCATACGGCCGACATCTTTCTTTATTCTGTGTGGAAATAGTAACATAGTTACGCCATTAAATGCTTTTATGGAAACATTTCTAGCGAGAAATGTGCATTTTACTTTCATAATGTTCGCTCGGTGAATGTGAAGGATGTTTGGTTTGATAGTTATGACGAAGAGGGAACGCTCCGTTCACTTGCATGGACAGAGTCTCTGGTTACTAAGCAACCTCAACGTCTTGGCGGACTATATATCTGCTGATCAACACTACGAATGCTGGAAACACACCAGACACACCATGTGAAGTTATTTAACCAGATTATTGTTATTTATATCCGAGATTATTTAATCTAACCCGATCTAAACTCTATCACCCAAACACGGCGGCGTTTGGGTTTCCTACCTCGGACTCCAGCGCAGCTTATCCTGGGGCAACACACACACACACAAACACACACACCCAAGTGTTGGAGCCTTTACCGTGGGGAGCCTCATCCTGGGGCAAGACACACACACACACACACACACACACACACAGCCACGGCCGACAACTTTCTTTATTCTGGGTGGAAATAGTTTCATAGTTACGCCATTAAATGCGTTTATGGAAACATTTTTAGCGAGAAATGTGCATTTTACTTTCTTAATGTTCGCTCGGTGAATGTGAAGGATGTTTGGTTTGATAGTTATGACGAAGAGGGAACGCTCCGTTCACTTGCATGGACATGGACTCATCTAGGCGAGTGACGTATGCGCGTATTGCGCGTATGTGACAATTTTTGACACAAAATGGTCAAGCAACATTTTACGCGCGTATCTCGCGTAAAAATTACGCGAGATACGCGTCTGGTGTGGCCGCACCTTAACCTCCACTTCAAAAAAATCTTGTTCCATTGGTTCAGATTGCTATCCTCTTCCTCCTCCTCTGCCTTCTTCCTGCCTTTACCTTTCGGCATTTTTCTTTCCAACAGAGACATTGGGAGAGGATGCTGTGATCTGTGGTGGTATTGGATAGCATGCAGTCACATCTGGTTCCTCCTATAAGTAAACACAACGTACAATCTGGAAGAAGGCCTGTGGCGGCTCTTCATTCACCTGTCGTTGATGATACTTCCGTCCCGACGGCAGAGACCCACTGCAACACAGGGCTCCAGTCGCTCCACTCTGATTTGTACAGGTCCTGGCTAGGACGGACTCGGCTGCGCGCCTGGTACTGCTCTCCCTTCTCCAGCCCGGTTAACTCCATCTGGCACAGGGGATCGCACCTGGTTTCCATCGTAATGTTCTGAGCCTAATAAAAAAACGACAAGAAGAGTTTCATAATGCACGTGATGGACCTATTGAGGACGTGTTGCAATGAGTTGTATTGCGTGCTGTTGCTTTGAGTTGAGGTAAATTGTGTACCAAACACACACACACCTACCCCCCATGGTTGACCCACTTTTATCCACTGCAGTTGGATGTCACGCCGGTCAATCCATTCTAATCTAGGGACCTCAGAGAATGAGACGGCGGTCAGGTTGACCTCAGGCGTGCTGGGTCTCTTCAGCTTTGCTACACACACACACACACACACACACACACACACACACACACACACACACACACACACACAAGAAAAAGGCGTTTTCAGTGTTAAAGTTGGCCCTGGGCTATGAGCAGTAAAGGGAATAAAGGGTTAGGTAATGCTTAGTACTTACTGTAGTCTGCTGGCCTGTAGATGATGGAGGCCAGGTTCACAGACTCACAGTCCAGAACAATTTTCCACTTATCGATGTGTCTAAACCCCTGAGGGGAAAAAAGTCAACAAGGAGAACACTTATTCTTGAGCCCTTGAGGGTCAGAGTTTTGCTTGGGGTCAGGGTTTGCGTATTAGGGTTACCTGGCCTACCAAGTTAGGGGTAATTGGCTGATTATGGTTCGGATACCTTGGTTAGGGGATGGGGGGGGGTTTGTGTTATCTTGATGGGTAGGGTTAGCGGAAAGAGGGTTAGTGTTACCTTGATGTGTAGGGTTAGGGTAAGAGGGGTGAGGGTTACCTTGAGGGGTAGGGGTAGGGGGAAGAGGGTTAGGGTTACCTGATGGTTAGGTTAGGGGAAAGAGGGTTAGTGTTACCTTGATGTGTAGGGTTAGGGGAAGAGGGTTAGAGTTAACTTGAGGGGTAGGGGGAAAAGGGTTAGTGTTACCTTGAGGGGTAGGGTTAGGGGAAGAGGGTTGGGTTACCTTGAGGGGTAGGGGTAGGGGGAAGAGGGTTAGGGTTACCTTGATGTGTAGGGTTAGGGGAAGAGGGTTGGGTTACCTTGAGGGGTAGGGGTAGGGGGAAGAGGGTTAGGGTGACCTTGAGGGGTAGGTTGGGGGAAAAGAGAGTTAGGGTTACCTGGCTCAATTTTGGTGGTAAGACCAGGAGGCATGCTCGTAAGGCTGGGTGAGCAGGGTCCCGGGGCCTCATATCACATTCCGATTTATAGTTAGTTGGTCCACCACTGTAATGAAAGCAGCATTAGTTTCAGAGTTTCATTATAGTAATTTCTGTTGTTCTATTCTAATCCTGTTCTTTTTTTTTTTTTAGCTATGGCCTTTGTTATTCTAGCTATGTCAGTTCAAGTGCTGTTTGTTTCTATGATATTCTAGTTCTAGGTTCTATGTTCTTTTCTATGCCATACTATTCTACTCAATGTTATTCTAGTGTGGTCTGTTTTGTTTGTACATAGTGGCTATTACACTGAAGTAGCAATTCACTATTGTCGGTCAGATTTATTCTACATACTGTACCTTGGACTTGTAAAACCTAATGTATACGGGCCGTACATTAACGGCATGAGCTGATGTGAAAAAGACGCAATCACTGCCCTGGCGCATCGATTGCACAGTGATTTGTTATGTGTCACGCACTTCTGAAGTTTTGAAGGTCCGCAAGCATAGAGTTGCAGTCCATAGCCAAGTCCCGATATAAATGCCATGATTGTGTGTGACTGCCTGTCACTTCGCAAACAGTGCATCGCAACTATAAATTACGCTCAACTCTCCGTCCCGATGGGAGAGACTCAGGACACTGCAGGTTTTTTACACCTTCATACGGTTAAACAACATATCATCATAATGGTGGAAACTAATGATCCAGAGGGGACTTGTGTGAATACCGGGGGCGTATCTTTTCGGTTTTGAGCTTGCATGAGGTGGCAGCCGTGATGGGAGGAGACTGGGCCGAGCTGTTCCAATCACAGGAGATGGCAGTGTTGAAGTCACACAGACATTTGAGACCTGGGGGATGGAGACAGAAAGGTGATTTTACAGCTTTCCCGGGACGCTGGGGCTGTTTTGATTAAACGCTTATCCAGAGACGCACCGAACCTGAGCTGAATCCAGAACCTGAAGCTGGTTGGGATTATGCCGTGAGTTCTGTTTAGTTACAGATATATTCTACGAGAAAATGTTTGCGAGCAGTAGCCTTTCATAAGAGGATTTCTAGTGTGGCCGGCCGGTCTACAAGGTGTTGATTTTAATCCCTTACAGACCATTTGTCTAACAATATGGTTTTCCTGTTTCAAATATTCGGTCTACAAGATGTTGATTTTAATCCCTTACAGGCACTTTGTCTATGAATATTGTTGTCCTGTTTTAAAGGACAACGTGCATGCATATTTTGTGGTTCATAAATAGCCCCTCTTAAAACCATTGTCTTTAAGCACTTGTTTAACTATGTATTTAACCTTCTAGTTAGAATGGATCATTAATAACTGTATTACGATCAAAGAGTTATCGGGGGAGGACGATAAAAATGCACAGTATCCTAGTTTCTTTCAAAAAACAGAACCTACAACTCAAAAACAGTGTCTGTTCATATCCCCATCACAGTCCCTCAACAGAAACGAAGGGGCCGTGTTTACTTGTTGAGCGCAGGATGAATCACTCACCGGGAAGGTCGGTGGCCAGAGTCAGTGACGAGGCCAGGAGCAGCAGCAGTTGAAGAGACCAACGGGAGGCGTCCACTCGCCATCCCCATTTCCCCATGTCTCTGGCCCTCTGGGAGTCTTCACCAAGGTAGGTCCTCAGTGGCCCAAGCAGAAGGCTGCGTGGCTCGGTAGCACTGCCGTTCAAATACCTCCTATGATATCTCCCCGGACGAATTCCTCATCCTAGACGATGGAGAACAAAGATATACCCGTTAGAGGAGCAATGTCTGCTGGTTTCACCACCACAACCGCCTTCCTGTTATTTAACCCCTTGAATTGAACAGATGATGAATCAGATCCGATGCAGCTCATCACAGAGTGCCGACGTATCGCATTTATTGGCGGAAGACGTCCTCGCTCATGGAAATGAGTCTGCAGAAAATTTCTGATGATTTATCAAATGTAATTCCCCGCTCCCCCCTGACTGCTATAAATCTGCTCTCCAATGTGAAAGATGCTGTTAGACCAAGGATTGAGGGGAAGTTAAAGAGGGGAAGTGGAACCGCCAATGAAGCGCAGCCAGTTTAATTTCAGTCCTTTATAATTCTTTCTTTCGATACATCATGAAACATCGCTTCCAATACCCGAAAGCGAACACAGCTGTGGAGTTGAGGTACCGAGATAGACTTGAATCTTTGATTATTTTCTCCACCTGAATAACAGAGGACAAAAGGAGAGATTGTTTCCTACAGTATTTTTAACTGTAGCCAGGAGACAGCACAGCTCAAGTTATACCACAACGTCTATATCTGAAAGCACAAGCCTCAGTCATATCCAAGTACTTCTTATACCCGAGTACCGTGCTGAATAGTTCCTTTTTCCAGAAGTTATTTCTACGTCTGTTCCAGTGTAGATTATTAGAACTTTTCACACCCATATTATTTTAAAAGGTGTCATTGTGATATTCTGAATGATGTAATGATGTCACATTTTTAGAAGGAAGCAAAAGGAGACAATTGTTATCAATTACAACCGCTGTCATATTACTGATATTATGTTTTTGTGTTTAACTAAGACATTACATAAAGGAATAATATGGTTATCACTTGGGTCTCTACGTCGATGATCTCTACATCATCGGTCTCTACGTCGTTGTTCTATACGTCGTCGGTCTCTACGTCGTCGGCCTCTACGTCGTCTGTCTCTACATCATGGTTCTCTACGTCATTGATCTCTACGTCTTGGGCCTATACGTCGTGTGTCTCTACGTCTTAGGTCTCTATTCCCTGGCTTTTTAAGTGGTGGCTCAATACTCCTTGGATCTCCACTAAGGTTGTAATTGTACTGGTCTGGAGAGAACAGTGCAATTCCCCTTTTTGCCACGCCGGAAAGAAACATAAATGAAGCTTGAGGCTGACCAGGTCCTGGACATGTCTGGCCTGGCTCCTGAACTCTGGGCTGGTGTCAGAGGTCAGATCATTAGTCAGCTCCCTGTTTAGGATGGAGAAGTAGGCGGTGTACTGCTGCTGCACCCTCGGCTCCCGCACCCACACCCTATAATCTGTCACACACACACACACACACACACACACACACACACACACACACACACACACACACACACACACACAGACACACACACACACACACACACACACACACACACACACACACACACACACACACACACACACACACACAAACACAAACACAGGGAATAAACCAATAAACACATCAATTAACCAATGAACTCATCAATACAATAACCAACAAATAAATGGAAGACAGAGAGACAGCAAGAAAATTGACCAGAAGCAACCAATCTTTTATCTGCTCATCAATTCATAAATTAATTCAGCAATCCTCATTCAGTAATCAGGTTACCAATAAACTAATCAAGCTATCATGAGAATAAATTAGTAAATCAATCAAGAGTGTTGTATTTATGCATGTGTGCCTGCTGTGTGTATATGTGTATATGTGAGTGAGTGAGTGAGTGAGTGAGTGAGTGAGTGAGTGAGTGAGTGAGTGAGTGAGTGAGTGAGTGAGTGAGTGAGTGAGTGAGTGAGTGAGTGAGTGAGTGAGTGAGTGAGTGAGTGAGTGAGTGAGTGAGTGTGTGTGTGTGTGTGTGTGTGTGTGTGTGAGAGGTTACATGAATGCAGGTGTGTGGAACAGTTGTTCCAAATCTGTGCAGGGTCACACTCAGGTAAGCTGACCGCGACCTCTCCTTCATGCACCGTGTCATCAGCATGGTAGGTCAGAGGTCACCACTTCTGGGGGCATGTGTGTGCACGTGAAAGGTTTATCAGGGACATATTAGTGTTGTATCGTGTGTGTGTGTGTGTATGTGGGTGGGTGTCGGTGTTATACAATAATGTGTGCCCCCCGTGCATGCATATGGATAATTGTGCATTTGAAAATTGAACTGGGACTTGCAATATATGTATACTGCATGTGTCTTGTTCAATGATGTGTGTGTGTGTGTGTGTGTGTGTGTGTGTGTGTGTGTGTGTGTGTGTGTGTGTGTGTGTGTGTGTGTGTGTGTGTGTGTGTGTGTGTGTGTGTGTGTGTGTGTGTGTGTGTGTGTGTGTGTGTGTGTGTGTGTGTGTGTGTATGCATTAAGATGGAGGATTGCATGTGTGTCCCTTTCATGCATGTGTGTGTTCTCATATCAGAAGCTGTTACTATTAACCTAAAACTGTTCCTCGTTCTCTCCATGTTTGATGTGGTCGGGGTTCAGAACCACAGTTAGACTATCCAATGGCAGGCGGGGCCAACAGATTAGAGCAGATTGTTGCTGCTTGGACAGCTCCACCCGTTTGGGCTGCTAAGGTGACGATATTAAACTTCTTTGGTGGTGTGGCATCGGAGAGAATAAAATCATTTTCTCACTTTCACCTCTCTCGCTCTTTCATGTCCTCTGCCTCTCCCTGTCAAATTTCTCTTTTTCTCACGGATAACATGCACACACGGACACAAACAAACACACACGGTTCCCCACGAACACACACAGTTGCTCTCACACGGACACACACACACAGTTCCTCAAAGACACACACACACACATACACAAAGTATCTCTCTCACACATGCCAGACCTCAGCAGTCGTCCACAATAAACAAACGCATCCCAGAACTAAGCGATTCTGTATGGTCCGAAACAAACAAACCCGTGGCCGGTTGTTCACTGGTGTACCAGCCAGCCAGCGCCGGCCAGGTCACGGCACCCATGAAGGAGCCAAGGGTGAAGCCAAGACACACGCTGACGCATTTATTAACGTGTGGTCCGCTTTGTTACGTCCATTGAGACGGTTGATTAGCGAACCTTCAAAAACCTTCTTTCCCTCTAAATGTTCATGCACGGGATGAGAGAAGTCTGAGTTGTACTTTTCAACGGGACTATGAAGGGATTGGATGTTAGTTGGATTAGTGAGACAGAGGCTTTTGTTGGATGTGTAACGTTAGAATTTCTTAAAAGACAACCGTCGCTGTTTCTCTCCACCAACACATTCAGTCTGGCTCCTGAGCTGCTAGTCTCTAAATATAGGGCTTAAAACACAGAGAACAACATAGTGTGTGTGTGTGTGTGTGTGTGTGTGTGTGTGTGTGTGTGTGTGTGTGTGTGTGTGTGTGTGTGTGTGTGTGTGTGTGTGTGTGTGTGTGTGTGTGTGTGTGTGTGTGTGTGTGTGTGTTAGTGTGTATGCGTGTGCGTCTGTTACCTTTAAGGATGGTCATGTTGATGATGGTGTGGACCTCAGTGGCGGCCTGGTAGCGGGCGGGACTATCTGGGGGGGGCTGGGAGTGGGCAGAGCCGGCAGCTGGGGGCTCCAGGTGGTCGCAGCAGCGTCTGCATGGGCGGGTCAGGGGCCGCGAGGGGGAGGGCACGCACGCCACGGGGACCAGCAACAGAAGAAACAACCACATTGCGCCGGAATCCTAGAAGACAGGGGGAGCAAGGGATTGTGGGAAAGATACAAGTGAGGTATCAAGGGCTGTGGCTGAATTTGTTCACCTATTCAGTGCACTATTTAGTGCACTACCAGTGCTCTGTCCACAATCTCAGTGTACAAATCTGGTTCCATAAATAGGGCACTATTTATTGCACTGTTAAAGAAGTTGTTAAACAACTTTATGACATGATGCATGCGTTTTAATTGTCCTTGGATGCTAAGAGTACGTATGGTGCCATCCAACCCAAGTCGGGGTGTTTATCCAACCAATATACATCACATTTATAAATTCCGGATCATAATTAGTGTCCCAATTGCCCTTATCTCTGCATTATTTGTGCCCTAATTAGTTTTCTCTATAGTGTCGACTATGAAGGGATTAGGGAATGAGGCAAATCTGGACGGACCAGGCTTCCATCCTGATAAATCGGATTTAGCAGTTGGCCAGATTTATCCTGACCTTTTAAAAAGGTCATCAAATGAAAATGCTAATCAACTGCATGTTCTGCAAACATAATAAGTCTGCTCTAAATTGTTGCCAGGCAACAAGTGATCTGGTTTTACTTTCCTTACGGACACATGTGTGTGATAAATGTGTGTGTGTGTGTGTGTGTGTGTGTGTGTGTGAGTATGTGTGTGTGTGTGTGTGTGTGTGTGTGTGTGTGTGTGTGTGTGTGTGTGTGTGTGTGTGTGTGTGTGTGTGTGTGTGTGTGTGTGTGTGTGTGTGTGTGTGTGTGTGTGTCAACCACATGTCAACAACATATATTTGTAAGAATTTATTTGAAATAATTAATCTATGGTTTATTGTGACCTCCAAAGTAATATGGAGGTTATGGGCAAGAGTGTGCAAGTGTAAATAATACTAATATTATAGAGCTCTGGCAGTGTGGTTCCACTGTGATTCCCCCCAGGTTAATTCCCTTTGTGAATCTCTCAATCAGTAATCACAGCCAAACCCTATCACACAAGTTCATAATCCATGAGGGAAGAGACACTTCTGGACACTATTGGATCTTTGAGGGACTGCGTGACTGCCCAGGTCTATTTAGGAGTGTGTGTGATTCAAAGACGGACAGGGTGTCCACTGAGGCTACCCCATCCAGAAATAAACTCATCTCGTAGAAAGATGCTAGCACTACCAGGGTTTAAGGTTAGACTCTGGACCCTGGCTGACTACATGGTTTTGTAGTGTCATTGTAGGATGCTGTATTGCTGGTGATAAACCAGGCTTTTGCCATACCTGCAACTCTCCATTCAAGTCTCCACTCAACTTTGGCATGATGGTTGTCCCAAGTTAACGCCTGCGGGGATAGTGAGTCAGAGTTATCCAGCCGTCTGGCTTCACGGCTGAAGAGTTGTAAACTGATGTGATTCAGTCTGATCAGCCCTTTCACATGCCTCTTCACTTGACACCGGCTCCTCCTTAGTGCCCTACGGTAGTCTGAAGAGGTGCTTTGGTTGGGCATTATAAGCAGTATAATCCAGTCCGGTCCCCTAGCCTCCTGACAGCATCCTGATTCACGGAGTAATCAAAATAGTGTTATCCCAAATAATGATAACAATGTTAAAAAGATTCAACAAAATGCATGGATGGCCTTTTCCTCTGATCAGCAGATTTTATTGCTTTGCTTTAAACCAGAATCTGAAAGATCAAAGAGGGAAAAGGCATCACACTGATTGGCTGGAGTTTTCAAACAATGTAATGCCACGGCATTACATTTCTGTCCAGCCAAGGCAAGCATGATGTTCCTTGTGAAACGCAAACCTGAATATTTTGACGGTCGAGCATTTTGTTGTTTTAACCCTTTCATCATCTGCTTGAAATAAAAGTACAGTGAGCGTGTGTACATCGCCCTGCACCAAGTGATGAGTCGTGGTTTGAAGGGACCATGATTCAGTCTCTTTGTATAAACGGGAGGCATTCCAAGACCTTTCATACATTTAACTCCTTTTTTGTAATTAAACATTTTCCATAAAATATATATAGCTTATAAAAACAGCAATCTTCCAGGACCACACATACATATCAGTGGCCCAAGTTGGCTCCCAACTCCCAGGTTGGAGCCCTACATAATTTCTTCGGACAGGTTAACAAGTCCATACGTGTCATTTATAAAGTACTTATCTTCTGGTGATGTGTGAAGGGTTTGGTGTTTTCCCTGAAAGTTGCTTTACTGTCTAGAGACCAAAGTTAGGGTCCTCTTAGATTGTCCTTCAGCGCACACACAAACCAACTTACACACCAGCTCACAATGACACCAACCAACGCATACTAAACAACACATGAGCATCAACAAACACACACACATTCTAAACACATGCTTCAACTCTCACACACACACACACAGACACACACACAAACACACACACAGCCACACACACACACACACACATCAACATACACACCAACACACATATCGGTCCATTGCAAACACCAAAACACACACACACAAACACCAACTCACACACATTAACTCACAGCTGGATGAAGCTGCATCCCAGCTGCGTTCACCGACCACTCTGCAGATGTGTTGGTGTTATATAACATTAAGCTGCATCCTTGGAGTTTCTCTCACTCATTCATACCCCCATTTACCTATTCTACTGTAATAGTCATTCAATCATTCATTGACTCCCCCACACACACATAGACACACAAAAAGCCTACAGCAGCTAAAAGCTAGAGGGAGGTATTCTGTAAAAAGAAAACAAAAGTGAGGCAGCAGATGTTGTCAGCTTGATGTGGAAGAGAGACAGGAGAAGAAGGGCTAGGCCATGTATGAATGAACTGTCACCAGAAACCGCCCACGGTGTTCAAGTCTCTCCTGCTGCCTTCAACCCCTTCTCTCTTACTCTCTTCCAACCCCCCCCCCCCCCTCCCCAAACACACACACACACACTCTCTCTCTCTCTCTCTCTCTCTCTCTCTCTCTCTCTCTCTCTCTCTCTCTCTCTCTCTCTCTCTCTCTCTCTCTCTCTCTCTCTCTCTCTCTCTCTCTCTCTCTCTCTCTCTCACTCTCTCTCTCTCTCTCTCTCTCTCTCTCTCTCTCTCTCTCTCTCCCTCCCTCTCCCTCTCCCTCTCCCTCTCCCTCTCCCTCTCCCTCTCTCTCTCTCTCTCTCTCTCTCTCTCTCTCTCTCTCCCTTCGTAAGTTAGGCGAGGCTACAAATAATTTGCATAGTGATACATGTACCGAGGTTGTATCAAGGATGCATTTCAATGTGTCGTCTAAAAATGTACTTACAATGTACCACAATAACATGTTTTTATCATATTTTAATCGAAACCAATGGCTGACATAATGTAGGCCTAGATACACATCGTTATCACCTCGCAGGAATGATTAGGATACGTCAAAACTAGTTGGGTTGTTTATAGGTGAGGATTTCATATAGTAGGTCTACAACTATAGTGACGATACTGGCCAACCCACAATGACTCCATCCGACCGACAGCCACGTCTGCAAAACACCAAGTTTGGCTCGCAGCTGCCATCCGGTGAAATAAGACGCAAGGATCGTTTGCAAAAGCTCGTCAAGTAGTCAGTTCGTTAAAAAAAAAAAAAAAGAATACAACCCGATGTTCACTCGAGTTTTTTTAAGTCAGCAGTTGCATGCATGCTGCTGAATAGGCAGTTTCGGAGCAACTGACCAAAAAAGTGTCTTCTTCGTGCAGGCGATGCTTCATTTAACGTGCCCATAGGGCACTACGTGCAATACAAGCGCTGTTGTTTCGGGTTTTCCCGGCTCACGGCGCGCGCTTTAGGTGGCTTACCTCGAGGAGTTTCACACAGCTGTTGAGGATCCTCGCGGGCTGTGCTCTCACAGTAGAGTAGACTCCTCGTGTAAAACAGCTGGATGGGCGAATGAGTCAAGGAGCTTCTCTCTCTCTCTCTCTCTCTCTCTCTCTCTCTCTCTCTCTCTCTCTCTCTCTCTCTCTCTCTCTCTCTCTCTCTCTCTCTCTCTCTCTCTCTCTCTCTCTCTCTCTCTCTCCGTCTCCCAGTTTCTCTCCCCCCCCCCCCCCCTCTCTCTCTCTCTCTCTCTCTCTCTCTCTCTCTCTCTCTCTCTCTCTCTCTCTCTCTCTCTCTCTCTCTCTCTCTTCCCATTTTCCTTCTTTCTCTCTATCTCTCACTGTGTCTCTCTTTTTTTCTCTCTCCCCCTTTCTCTCCCGCTCTCTCTCTTTATTTGATTTTTCTAGCTCTCTCCCAAGGTCTCTCTTTCCTTCACCCTTTCTCTAAAACTTAGCCATATTCCCTCCTGAGTCAGAGTTTAATTCTTCCAGAAGAGAGCTCTCTCTCATCAACCACTCTCTGGGAAGCATACACTTGAGATTGACGCTACCAACAGAGCAAAAAAGGAGAACTAAATCAATGTCTAACGCTTGCAGCCAAATCCGACAGCTGTGATGTCGGTTCTCTTTGTTTTTCACAGATTCCGTTGCATTCTGGAAAGTTATCTGCACATTTTACAGTGCTGCTTGGTGCCAAAGATAACGGTCCCGCATCCGGTTGGTTGAGCCTGGTGTGTTGGCCTTGTGTCTTACTGTAATGTGGAACAAAAATATGCTGTCCCACTTTCATACATCCTCTTTAAATCTGTCAAACTTTGGCATAAAGTTCTCTCTTTCTCTTTCCATGAAGTTCTTTCGCAGCACTTTAAGCATAGGCTAGAAGACTATCCACCAAAGGTATAGTTAAGGCTTTATTGCACTTGTCTGCCAAACAAATGTCACTCTCTCCAGTTGATTACACCAAATAACCCCCCGAGGCTGCTCGTTTGCAGCCTTTCAGAATTCATTTAATTCGAAGAAAACGGCTAATCACAGAGAGCCAAACACCCTGTAGGCGTCTTAAAGCTGCGACGGCCAGCTGCACAAGAGTGTGCTCTGTTTTAAGGGGAACAACGCGCTACCGTTACAATTACCCTCCTGCATTGATGCGGTGCAATGGCGCCTTACAGCTTGCAGCGTTTTCCCAACACATTGCACAGCATAGGGCCGCGTGTGCACAGCTGTGCTCCAT
Source organism: Gadus morhua (assembly GCF_902167405.1). NCBI lineage: Eukaryota > Metazoa > Chordata > Actinopteri > Gadiformes > Gadidae > Gadus > Gadus morhua. Next base: position 14,767,402 of record NC_044050.1, read on the forward strand.
GTCATCGTATTCTATCCGGCGTATCAGGTTTCAAGTGTATTTGTCATATGTGCAATGGAGAACCAACAGTAGGCCTAGGTGTCATATAATGGAAATGAAATGTACGCCTAACTAATAAGAATGCAAATAAAATATGCAGATAAAATAATCAAACATAATTAGTGCTGCTGGAAAAACAAGGGATGAAGGGATGATAATTGTATCTGTGTTTTTGTTTTTGATTTTCGAGAGACCTTGGGATCGGTGGTTAACACATCTTCCACAATATCCATCATTCCCATGTGTTCTTTTCTGTTTGACTGTGTATACACAAAAAAAACACGGTGTGTGTGTGTGTGTGTGTGTGTGTGTGTGTGTGTGTGTGTGTGTGTGTGTGTGTGTGTGTGTGTGTGTGTGTGTGTGTGTGTGTGTGTGTGTGTGTGTGTGTGCGTGCGTATGGCCAAAGATCAGATTGAAACGGACTGAAGACATCTCAGGTTTCCCACCGAGGAATGGCTGTTTTTCATTCAACCCAGTGGAAATGGTTAATTTCATTTCAGATTCACATTACACACACACACACAAACACACACACACACAAGCCTCACACCTACACACACACGCACACACACAAACACACACAGTGCCCTCTTAACACACACGCATGTGTATTCATTGTATGTGCATATGTCTGTCTTTATATCTGTGCTCTGTGTGTGTGTGTGTGTGTGTGTGTGTGTGTGTGTGTGTGTGTGTGTGTGTGTGTGTGTGTGTGTGTGTGTGTGTGTGTGTGTCTGTGTGTGTGAGAGAGTGTGTGTGTCTGATTCAGCCCAGCTGCTCCCTGTTTTCATCAAATGTACTAATATAGTTACTGTGTCTCTGATAATCCAACACACACACACACACACACACACACACACACACACACACACACACACACACACACACACACACACACACACACACGTTTCATTATCAGAGCGTAGGGTTCAGTACCACTGACAGGTCCATAATCAGAGTGAAATGGACTGAAGACGTCTCGGGTTTCCCACAGGGGAATGGCTGTTTTTTATTAAACCCAGTGGGAATGGTTTCATTTCAGATTCACGTTACACACACACACAAGCACCCACCCAAGCAGGCATGCCCACGCCGCACACTCACACCTCGCACAAACACACACACACAGTGCCCTATTAAAATAAAATGTATTTGTAAAAACAGATCTTGCATGCATCTCCTGGAAATCGGAGGTTATAGGGTAGGGGGGTATATTGCTTAAAGGTACACTTCACCCATTTGCAAAGGTCCCATGACATGCCACCAGGTGTGCTGTGATTTGCCGTTACAAGCCGTTTTGGAAATCTGCCCCTTATGACATCAGAGTTGGGCTGGACCACCTAGATGTCTGATGGATAGATGAGCAACGTTTGCTACAGTCTACTGGGTAGGCGTCCGACCTGACCCACATCCGTGTCCGACACAGCACATTATTTTTCACCTGTTTCATCTCAATTGTGCAGGTCACCTACCGTGCAGGACTCTGGCAGAGATCACCCCCACTACGAGTCTTTACTTGTTGGGCCACTACATACCCCCCCCCCCGTCCCGTCCCGTCCCGTCCCGTCAACAATCCTCTGCCTAGGGCCCCCACACTCCCTAGAATCGCCCCTGCTCGGAGTGAACGCTGATTGGCATTGTGAGAGTTGCATCTTCAATCCACAAGCGCCAAAAAGTCACTGTCTGCCTTTTCTCGGTCAAGAATGCACCAAATTTGAAATTTATGTTACTATTCAACTACATATATGACCCTATTTCAATGCAGATTCATGTCTCCACTGGTGAAATTCTCCTTTAAGGATGCCTGTATAGAGTTCGTAAGTCCGCCCCTTCCGGGAGACCCCATGGGACCTCTGGGCTAGGAAAATTAGAATGGGTTTCAATGGAGACAAAGTAATCATTTTCTGGTCCCAGTCTTTATATGCCCTGGATTACACATATGTTGTTTGTGGATTTAAAAGATAATTGTTCATGCAAAGAAAACAAAATAATTTCGCGAAGAATTTAAATAATGTTATCTTTTGTGTGAGGCCGCTTTTGGAACTAGAGCCCCTCGCTGCTCTCGACGCGAATGATATACGCCACCACCACTCTGGTACAGACATGGCGATCTTTCTGCTCCACCTCACCACTTTTTTCCAAGGGGAAGATAACAGCATCGAAAGAGGTGAAAACCATTATAAGTCGGGGCATGTTGAGAGTTTCAGTTATGCCGATGGGGAGATTGTCGGGCCACGCCAGTCGCAGGGAGCGTGACGTCACATACGAGACATGTAGTCTTTGTCATTGTGTTTGCTCTACAGCCTTTAACTGAACAATTGCACAATAAACAGTCAAACTCTTGACATGAAAAATTATCATTTTAATCCACAACATATGTTCAATCCAGGGCATAGACTGGGTCAAGAAAATAATTATTTTCTCTCCATTGAAACCCATCCATAATTTACGATCTCAAAGGTCCCATGGGGGTCTACCGGAAGGGGCGGACTTACGAGCTCTATAGGCTAGGCAGCACACACTTTGGATTGAAGCCAGTACCTGTCAGCTGGGCGTCAAAAACACCCTAGCCACGCCCCCTTCTTCTGATTGCGTTCCTGTGATGTCTCTTGGACCACCGTGTGTTTCGTAGAGCGTAGCTCCAGCACTAGGATCCAGAAGGATCCAAGGCATTTCAACCAATCACGACACAAAGCAAATGTGTGTGTGTGAAATAAATGTACATTACATTGGGCCAAATGCCTTGGATCCAGTTCTGGATTTCCGGAAACCGTCACTCAATGTTCAATTTAGCTCCCTATAGTGCCGATGTGTAGGCCGTAACCTCTTTTTTAAACTGCAAGCCAATTGTCTGTCGTGAGAGACTACCCCAGCCCTAACAAAGAACTGTAGTCCTTCTGTAATCCCATACACACATCACTCCCCTCCCCCCTGTAAGTCTATACCATTCTCTTATACATGAGCACATACTTCCTTTGGACAACAGGATCTTGACCGCAAGGCTCAGGAAACTTGGGGGAAGGTACAGGGTGGATTTGGAGGTCGGTCTCTCCCCCCCCCCCAACCCCTCTCCCTGTCCATGTCTGTCTAATCCAGGGTTTCACTGGTGAGATTGGTTCAATATGCCCAGGGAGAGTACAGTGAGCTGAGACCGGACAAGAGGGAACCCAGGGGGCTAGAGGTAGCCAGAAGAAGCGCGGTCCTGTAGGTTTGGGTGAAGGTAGATGGTGAGACCCTAACCCTACATTCTGGTCCTGCTGCTTTTTCATTTGTTTTTGTTTTCTATTGTGTTGTGTGCTTGGTATTCCGTGAAAAGACCTCGGGACAAATGGGCCACTTCCTATAGTTTGTGATTTAATTATATAACTTAGCTTAAGGGTTGTTGTTGTATTCCACAATTTTCATGAATGCCATGTGTTTACATTAAGGAAAAAACATGGAAAATATACACGGATGCATGTGTACACAAAATGTACGTCCTAAACATATAATCAAATATATGTAGCTATAACTATAAAGTGGCTCAAACTATGTATTTCATTTGGCTTCACTCATTACAAATGGATTGGATTAGACTCCCATTGCTGCATATTAGATTCACAACTGCTGTACCATACGGATTCTAGCTGGCCAAGGCAACATACAGTATATCGTGACAATTATATTTGTAATTATTAATTATTATGAATAAACACTTTTCCTGGGATTTGGGGTGTGGTTTTGGGTCTCTGGTGCTCCCACATGCATGCAAACTTTGAAATAAGTCTGTACATGATTTTTTGAGTGAGAGATGCATTTCTGAAAGTAACCGGCCTACAGTTAACCAACGAGAGAGTCCGTTAAGGCTCCCCCTCCTCCGAAGGAAGGGAGCCCATTTGAATATTACCACCCCTCACTATCATCTGATAGTGTTTGTTGGGGGTTTGGTTGGTATAGGGCTCGGTGGGTTCTGGTTGGGTTAGGGTCAGGGGGTCTGTAGAGCTAGGGTCAGGGTTAGGCTGAGTAAGGTTAGGGGGTATGGTTCGATAAGGGCTAGGTGGTCTGTGGCGTTAGTACGGTTCATTTTAGCACGGTAAGGGCCAGGTGGTCTGCAGGGTTAGAGGCAGGCTTAGGTTTAGTAGGATTAGGGGTTTGATGGTCTGTGGGGTCAGTATGGTTAGGTTTAGTACGGTAAGGGCTACATGTTTTTTATGGTAAGAGTCAGGATTAGGTTTAGTAGGGTTAGGGGTTAGGTGGTCTTTGGGGTTAGTAGGGTTAGGTTTGGTAGGGTTAGGTGGTCAGTTGGGTTAGTAGGGTAAGGTTAAGTAGGATTAGGGGTTAGGTGGTCTTTGGGATTACTAGGGTTAGATGGTCAGTGGGGTTAGCAGGGTTATTAAGTTGTCTGTTGGGTTAGTAGGGTTAGGTGGAATAGGGTTAGGTGTTTTATAGGGCTGATAGGGTTAGGGGTTAGGTGTTCGGGGGGGCCATAGGGTTAGGAGTTAGGTGGTCTGTATGGTAAGTAGGGTTACATTTATTAGGGTTAAGGGTTAGTGGTTCTGTGAGGATGGTAGGGTTAGGGTTAGGTCCGGTGTTCTGCTGGACAATACCGTTAGTGGTCAGCACAATTTACATTGTGTGAACCTAGCTGTGCGGATTCAATACAATTTTGGATTCCATAGACAAAACATAATACACTGTTCAACGAAAGATAACTTTGCTTCTAAAGAAAGTACACATTCCATTATTTGTCTGTTAGGATGACTTTCGGAATGAGGGATTTTTTTATTGGTGGGTAAATACGCTTAGAGATATAGAGCGAAGTGGATGAGATTGAACGTATGGGATTTTCAAAACGCTTTAGTAAACACCACTTCCATTGAAATGGACAATGGTTTATTCCAATGGAGAGATGTTGTTTTGCCTTGCACTGTAGGTACCCACATAATTTCAGTTTCAAAGTCACATATTGTTATGAGTTGCGTTGGCTTAGCTGAATCCCTGGAGTTGAAATACATTTGAAACCTTCAAAATGACCATTTGACTGAAGAATGGTTGAAACACTGGATGAATAGTGTTTGCTGCTCGAACAGTTTGTTCAATGAATAATCAAGTGCCTCAATAGACCACACCTTCCAGAAAAGCAAAGTCTGTGTTCTTTCAGATTAATCAAATTCCAATAGGACGATAGTTGCATATCGCTCTAAAAGTTCAGCACAGGTAAAGCACAACTTTTCGTATAGTCCCAGTATGGTTTACCTAAACATATAATATATTGCAACTATTTGAATAGTTCAAATATTGGTAGCAGCTACGTCTTCTAGTAGAAAAATACGGCAGTTCCTTACTGGATAGTCCTCAGGAGGAATGTTTGCATTTAAAACCCAAATAAAACAAATATTAAATAAGCAAAATAATGTATTCTTTACCATTAATATAAAACCAACAGTGCTCTGTGCTGCCTTGCAGCCACCGTATTAATATGAATAGGGTTGGGCGGTGGGCGGGCGCTCGTAAAATGTTGCCTGTAAAGCGTCATGACTGTGAAGGTCAAGGCAAATAAAAATCGATTTGACTTGAGATGTCATTGCAAGTGACCTTGCTGATCTTAGAGTCCTGATAGATATTGTTCAAGCACCCGGTGGGACAGCATGGTACTGGAACAGATTTAATCGTGGTTCAGTCTAATACAATTCCAATTCTACTGAAACGCCCCCCGGGGCTGTTCTGGTTCATTTCTGGGGGAGTGATGGAAACAGAAAAGGGCTGTTTTGTAAACCTTTATTGACTAAGGGTTGTAGTGTTGCTTTGGTTAAACATGCTAGCTTTACATATAAATGCAGCAGTTAAACATGCTAACACCATACATGTACAAAGCAGTTAAACATACTTACACCATACATATATGGAGCAGTTAAACATGCTAACATCATGCATATACGCAGCAGTTAAATATGCTAACATATTACCCCTTTTTAGGGGTCCGAGCACCGAAGCTGCTTGGCCCCCATTGTTTCTGTCGTTTTTTTTTTCCCTCAAATTCTGTAAAAGTCATACTGCAGCCCTTACCGTAAGTAGAAAACTCATAGAATTTGCAGGTATGGTTACCAATAACCCCCTCTACCCATAAACCCAAATTTGTGGTACTGCACCCAAAGGTGGCGCTATTGTAAACAATTATATTAGGCTTATTTCTCCTCACCAGATTGACCTGTGCCGTGTTCCCGTACTTCCATGAGTATACTTAAAGGAATATATACTATAGTATACTATCCGTACTATAATTTTTTCAGATGTGAGTGCTGTTCCAAATTGAGCCGGATGTCGTACTCAAAAATTGTGGTACTGCACTCAAAGGTGGCGCTATTTAAAAAAATTATGAACTAGCCTTATTTCTCCTTACAAGATTGACCTGGACTCAAAATTCTTTCATCATATTAATCTCTAAAATCAGATGCATCTTTTTCACCATTGAATGAGGCTTCATGCAGTTCAGGAATGTCAGTGGCTCAATGGGATAAACCCTTGTACTGACTTAGGTTGAGCGTTCGAATCCTGATTAGAGCATTATGAACAAGCTGAACATGACTTACTGTTGTGGCCACTCATTTAAGAAACACAACATTGAACAGCACCAGATATTCATTAGGCAATCAACATTCCGGCTCATTCGTTTCCAAGGATCCGACTGCCAAGACACAGTATTGCATTAAGGGGAACTTCTTCGTTAACCATTTTTCCTTCATAATGAACTCTGTCATATTAATATTACTTCCGTTAGTGATCTTGTCGACAACATTCCCCAGAATTTCAAAGATTATTCAGGTATTTGCTTTTAAGAAAGCCCTAAATTCATTTGAGAAATGTTTGCTTGGAGTTTTCTGGATGTTGTGTGCTTATCAATAGACAATCATTTTCACCATGTGAATGAGGCTACAGTTCAGGTTTGTCAGTGGCTCAATGGGATAATGCTTTGTACTAGTGATCCTTAGTTTGAGAGTTCGAATCCTGATTAGACAATTATAAACATGATAAACATGACATTCGGTCATTGCTCTGCAGCCCAGTCACCTGAAAGCCGAGGCACAGTATGGCATTAAGGGGAACATCAACATCTTTTCTTCATAATTATATGTCATATTTATGTATCTTCCATTAGTGTGTTCTTGACTTTTCATTTTGCTCGGACCCCATTAATCACCGCTTGCAGTTATATTTTTTATTTGGCTTTGTTTTGACACATCAAGATACTTGTCTCTGGACTATTACCAAAGAAATATTATCAGAAGCGAATTATTGTAAGATCTCCCATTCAGGTTTAGGCTGTGCGTGACTGATACACCAGAGTCACATACATGAAACTGTTATTACCAAACGTTAACCAGATATTTCCTATTGACTAGTCACAATGAGCAAGTCAGCTTACACACAGAGCTCCTGGCTGGATGGAAAGCCTTCTAAAACCAATTATACAGAGAGAAGCATCATTTTAAAGGAAGCCTGCATATTTATGATCCTGAGAAGCATCACCAATTGGTTAAAAACTTAGGCCGTTGTTTCAAAGTTTTCTCCCCAGTCTTGCTGTTCATTCGTTTCAATACAGACCATCGCTCTGACTTTCCATTCTTTCTATATTTTGTCTTCCATTCAAATTTGTTTATATTCTTATTAATTATCAAAGGTTGTATTACCAGATGCAAAATAAAACCCTTATAAATATCATATGTATGTACAGAATGGATGAAAAACATTTACCTAATTTTTATATAGCTATTAAAATATGATTTACAAACAAAATATATAATATTATAAAATATTTAACAGGATCGTTTTTTGTTGTATTTCATCATCCTGAAGGCACAGCCACTCACTGGCAGTTAGCGCAGCCCGTAGCATACCGGCGCTACGTTCATTCGTGACACCTGAGGCATCCGCCCCTCAGGGAGCCTGGATGATGTCCCTGATCCAGACGGAGACCTTGGTGATGCGGGAGTAGACGCCGTAGTAGTCAGGGCGCCCACAGCCCGTGCCCCAGCTCACCACGCCCGCTAGGAACCAGCGACCCAACGGCCCCTGACACACGAGAGGGCCCCCGGAGTCCCCCTGGGAGGGGGGAGAGAGAGAGGGGGAGGGATGAGGATGGAAGGAGTGTGAGGTCGGGGAGGGGGGGATGATGGAAGGAGGAAGAGGAGGCAGGGGAGGGATGGATTGAAGGAGGGGGGAGGGATGGATGGAACGGTAGATGGAGGGGTGGAGGAAAGGAGGGTGCAGGAGGATGGATGGAGGGAGACGGTTGGAAGGAAGATGGGATGGAAGGAGAGAATAAATAAATAGATAGATAGAAATAATATAATTGACATTCAACGGTGACAGATTCAGATTAGCAAAGTGTCCTTAGAAAAATGTATGATGTGATGATGATCATAATGTTAATCATTAATTACTTGTAATAACTATGTACAGTCCAAGGTATATTTCTGGTACGATCGTATGACCTTCCGAACAGGCTAGCTATCGGTCGCTTGGCAGCAAGTGATGTCATCCAACTGATGTCATACACAGAGTGAGGTCATCCTACCTGGCATGCGTCACGCCCACCCTGGCGGTATCCCGCGCAAAGCATTCTGGGAGTGACTAAATTTCCATAGGTGCGGGCGCAAGACACCTCGCTGACCAGCCGCACGCCCACCATCTGAAGCACGTTACTGCCCTCTCCTGGTGAGATAAGAGTTACGCATCATTCAACACTTTTAATCCCTGACGGGAAATTTAATATAACATTAGAATTTAAAAAAAAAACACTACTAATCAAGGGTAAAACGATGCAATAAAAATAAGTAGCAGTAATTACAGAGAATAAATCTATAGATCGACCCCATCCATGCAACCAACCCCACCCATAGAAGCGACTCCACCGCCTACCCACCCACATCCAAAGAAACAACTCCACACCACTAACCACCCCCACCCATAGAACCTATCCCTTCAATGTCACCTCCCCCACCCATAGGACCAGCCCCGGCCCACTAGTAGCAATCCGCCCACCGTTTTCCTTCAGGGCCCCCCACCCCGTCACCCAGCAGAGCGTGCTGGGGCTGAACCGGTGGCTGGGTGGGGGCAAACACACGGGCAGGACGCGCCTGGCCAGCAGGGCGGGGGAAGAGCGCCGCACACGCAGCAGCGCCAGGTCGTAGTCGTGGGAGCCCTCGTCGTAGTAACGGTGCAGGTGGATGCTGAGCACCGGAACCACCTCGTCGTACGGGCCGGTGCGGTTCAGCAGCAGCTTGCCCAGATGCACCAGCCACACGGAGGGGTTGAGGAGGCTGGGCAAGGGAGAGGAGGGAATAAAAGAGAAAAGAGCGAGAGTGAGAGAGAGACCACAGGTTTAGACAGAAACAGGGAAGAGGTGCATTTCATTTACTTTTAGGGCATTTAGCAGACGCTTTTATCCAAAGCGACTCAGTTAAGACACACATTTGACACACCGACGACAGAGTCAACCATGCAAGGCGACAGCCAGCTCGTCGGGAGCAGTTAGGTTTAAGTGTCATGCTCAGGGACACATCAACACTCAGCTAGGAGGAGCTGGGGATCGAACTTGCAACCTTTCGGTTACAAGACAACTGCTCCACCTCCTGAGCTAAAACGATCCCACACACTGAAATCACATCAGAAGTCACGTACCGGTCGTCGTAGAAACAGTGAGCGGCAGTCACCACCCACTGGTCTGAGACCAGCGCCCCGCCACAGACGTGTTGACCTCTGACCTGCAGGCTGGCCTGCCACGGCCACTCCCCCTCAGAGGAGTTGACTCCACCCACAATACGGCTGGTGATCTGACTGATGCCGCAGTCTAATGTACACAGACACATACATGGCATGCACACACCACACATTATATGTGTACACAAAGACAGACACACACACCTCACTAATTGACTCACACGCAAACTCATGCACAAGAACCTCAATAGCAGAAGTCACAGCTGTTTCAGTTTCATGAACTCTCTCTCTCTCTCTCTCTCTCACCGCAGGGCGTCTCATCGGAGCCGTCTGGGCAGTCTGTGATGAGGTCACATTCTGGGTTGGTTTTCCTCAGGCAAGTCCCGTCAGCGCACGCATAGGTCATGTCTGTACACTGCACACCTGGCACCACACACACACATGTGCGCGCAGACATGAACACACACACACACACACACACACACACACGCAGAGGCACCCACCCACAAAGAGGAAATATAGATACATGCAGATGTTTAAAAACTGGAAGACTTGACTTACTGTTTCCACTGACCCCGTGAAGATAAGCGCGTGTGTGTGTGTTCGTGTGTGCGTGTGTGTCTGTATATATTGTGGCAACCCGGCACGGTGAGGGAACCACCTCCTCCCAAACAGGAGGCCATTTCGCGGGGAAAAAACAAAAAGGCATGTTTTATTCCAAACTCAAACATAATGTCTCTCGCTGAAGAAACACAAAAGAACATAAAAACCCGGGAGGAATCAACTATCCCATCCTTCGTGGGTGGCATCCCCATCACCCACGAGGACCGGTCTCTCCGTACAAGAGCAACATGTTCCTCAGGTGCTCTGCATCTCCTTAATTGGCCCGGGCCGGGTTGTCACAATATATATATGTGTGCGTGCGTTTTTGTGTGTGTGTGTTTGTGTGTGCGTGTGTGCGTGTGTTTCCTACTTTCAGTGCAGTTCTCCTCATCAGTGGCGTTAGGACAGTCGGGGTATTGGTCACACACCTTGTGGTAGTCCACACACCGACGGTCAACCAGACACTGGTACTGTGCCACACATACTGACACACGAAGGGAAAACACACAAACGTGGTGAATTATTTTTAAAAGAAATAGTAGTGGTTGTGGTAAAGATACTTCCTCAGGGGCTATGATGACATGTGGCTGGGGTTTTTTGCTCGTGCATTAGTCCGTTCATTTTTGTTTGGTTTTTGATCTAATAATCTTCTGAGAGATTCATTGTATATTTGTCAGTTTTTACCACAGCTTTCTTCGTCCAGGCCGTTTGGGCAGTCCTTGATCCCATCGCAGGCAGAGGCACAAAGACCGTTCACAGTGCACAGGAACTGACCGGGACATGCTATGAACACACAAGCACACGCATACAGACACACACACACTTTGCAATCACTAATGTATAGTTTACATACGGAACATATACTGTCAATATTGTCAAACTCGACTCTAATGTAGATTTATATTGCTGCTACTCATAATGTGTGTATAGATGTATTTTCCGTCCTTATTTAGTGTAGTTGTATCTTTTTTATTCCAGTACTCTCCTCTTTCAGTGGGTCAAACAATGGACCAATGGCTGAGCAGTGTGTGGGCAGGACCTACGCTCTGATAGGTTGAAGAGGCTGTAACGCAGCTGGAGGCCTGGCCCAGTGAGAGCCACATCAGAGGTCATGCGGACGGTAGTGGAGGTGGACAGGACAAACAGACGCTCTCTGTAGGGATGTAGGCCTCTGGTTCCACACAGTCTAATGGTGGTCAGACACAACAACAACAACAACAACAACACAAGCACAAATAACACAATCCAAAACAAAACAAGCACAAACATAATATAATATATATAATTGCTTTCATGAATCTGTCTCTACCGTCTCTAATGTTAATTTTATGTTCAATCCCTTAGTGAACTCGTAATGCTTAGAGGTTCCACAGTTTTAAGAATGGTCATTTGTGCCCTCTGCAAATTGAAATTCTATTAATTAGTCCTTGGTAGCCATGCTGTTTGCAATACCATTATACTATCTTGTGACATGACCCCAAATCTTCTGTCTCTTACACCCTTTTCTCCAACCCTCTTGATTCCTGCCCCCCTGTCTCCTTCCATCTCCCTTCTCTCCCTTCAGTGGATGTTGGTACCTGCGGTTCTCGACCAGCCACTGGCCCTGAGTGCATGGCTGCTGGAAGCCGGCCCTGGTCAGTTCATAGCCCTCAAACTCCAGAGAGAGGCCGTAGGCCAAGCTAGGCATCTGGTGGAAAATGCACAGAGACACAAAGAACGACCGACAGACAGACCGACAGACAGACAGACAGACAGACAAACAGACAGACAGACAGACAGACAGACAGACAGACAGACAGACAGACAGACAGACAAACAGACAGACAGACAGACAGACAGACAGACAGACAGACAGACAGACAGACAGACAGACAGACAGACGGAGAGAAAGACAGACTCTATTGATTTGTGGATGGTTAATTAATAGATGGATAGATCGTTAATTGCTGGTTGAATGGTTCATAGATGAATTGTTAATCGAATGGAAGGATAGCTAATCTATGGATCAATGGGTGGATGGACGGATGAAGCGAGCAGGTCTCACAGTGAAGGTCCAGGTGCAGTTGGTGTCGGGCGGGTAGTAGCTTGGGTAGAAGGGTGTCCTGAGGGTACCTTGAACCCCTGAGACTGCTTCCAGACCAATACTGCCATTGCACTCTAGAGGGGAGAGGTAGACAGACCAAACAGTGACTCGATTGCACGGTCCATGAACAGTCTACGTAACATTGCTGCCTCAAAGTTCCAACCCTGTGCCTACGGAGCTTCAGATTAACTCATTGGGGAGAAATTTGTGTTCTTACGTATATTACACCATGTATGCACTTTTTCATTGGTCAAATTAGAATCTAAATGCATTCTGGGATAGTTCTTCTTCCCAAACCTCAAAAAGTCAACGTCTGCATTGGCTTCACTTGTAAGAACCTCTGGAGGGAAAAATACAATGTGCAAAATAGAGTGGTATTGAAAAGGGACCATATTAGGACCAAGAAAGAATTCTGGAGCAACACTTGTCCTTTTATCTTATTAAGCCCACTAATCTACAGTCAAACTGTAAATGAGCCAGAGTTAGCCGAAGAGGTTAGTTAACATCCGTTGTCCCTGTACTCTAGGGTGAACCTACTCCGTAAGAACGCTATAACCGATCACTTGTTTGTCAGTTGGCCTTGCGGTTGAGAGCATTCATCTTCCAATCCTGGGGGTTCCCAGTAGAAAACCCTTGCTGAGTAGCAGTGTGGCATCAGAGAACAGATACTCAGCCTGGAGCTGACCTAGCAACAATATGGGAAGTGTCCCAGACAGGCGCCCGGGGCAGATAAAGGCAGGCGAGTTGCATGTTGAGAGGAAGACATTTTGATGATGTTCTTCTTCCTGTCTCCTGCCTGCAGGAGGTCTTTGTTCTGGTTATTAAAGCCAGCTAAATAAAGGCTCACTTCATCTGTGTGACTTCCTTCTATTGGTTTGTGGTAGCTGGTGGTAGAGTAACCAATCTACTATCCTAAGTCGAAAAAAGGAAATCTAATTTATTGTCGTAATACAGAGCCAATACATTTTTAGCTTGGAGCTTTGACTGGAGCGAGTGGGCCTTTCAAGTCTCTTCCTTGATGTGCCAAATATGGCTAGTCTCTGATTCTGAATATGCCAATACCCCTGTGGAAGGATCTACACCCTGTAAACTGTTGTATGCGCTGTGTGGACCAATGGGTGACATCATATACATTTTTACACCCATATTTTGGATACTCTATGAGTCTATGTGTTCCTCAAGTTACCGGAATAAATAATGTGAATGTTTTACCTTAAATTGGAGGGACTTTCACATCCGAACTACATTATGTCAGAGTGTGAAAGAAGCGTGCGTGTGAATTGTATAAAAGGCTCAGATTAAACCAAGTCTTTATGAGTGTTAACGTTTCGATCCCAGGCCTTCGTCAGACTGATCATTAGTGTTTTCTCTGAACAAGGTCGTGGAAAGAAAGGTTAGCACAATGACCTTGGTGTAACACTCACGCAACATATAGTTTGAGAATGATGCTGTCAAGGTAAGTAGGTGGTTTCCTTTGATTTCTTGTCGTCTCGGAGGCTCCTCCTACCTTGCTTCTCCCAGGCTTGAGCCGACAGGGAGACGGAGCATGGGGAGCTGTACTGCCACACCAGCGCCATCCACTGGCCAGAAGAGAGCACTCGAACCGCAGGCTCCAGCCTATTGCAGCCATACACTCTGGGGGAGGGAGGGGGACGGAGGGAGTCGGGGGAGAGCGGGAAAGGGGACGGAAGCAGCCAGGGGGAGGGAGCCGGGTAGAGGAGGGAGAGAGCAGGGCGGTTGAGAGGGGGAGGGAGGGGGAGGCAGAGGATGGGAGGTTGGGTAGGAGAGGGGATAAGTTTGGAAGGATGGGAGAGAGCAGGGAGGGAGAGGAAGGGAGACATAAAATAAGTTGGAGAGAGCCAAGAAAAAGGTTAGGGAGCGGTTTCAGAGATAAGGGATCAAACCCAGTTCCTTTGAGAGTGCGAATGGGAGACCAACTGCCTATCCCCGACACTATCATCCCCCCCCCCCCCCCTCTTATGTAACCATGGTAGAGCTGCTCTGAAAGGCTGATGCGCCAGTCACTCACGAGGTGATGAGTTGGCTGGGGCTGGGGGTCAGGGCGTCATACAGCAGCAGCTGGTCTCCACAGCTGGGCAGCGGCCACTCCACGCTGACCTCAAGCTGGGAGCCAGGGGCTGCCTGCAGGTGCCACAGGCAGGAGGAATGCCTGGCGTCTGGGCCCCCCAGGGCCACAGGGAGGCTCCCGGTCTCCACCCTTTGGTAGTGGTAACAGTCTGGTGGGTTTAGACCAACGGGTAGGAGAGAGGAGGCGTTAGTTGTTGTGGTGGTTCTGATTTGTTCAAAGCTGATTGGATCAGGGTTGAGATTGTTCGGTCGTCCGCCACATTTCATTAACTTCAGTATTTGAGCATGATTTACCATGTACCAAATACATCTACTTGACTTGCGGGCTAATTGGTTCAGTGTTGTGACCTGATTGGTCCATGGCTGATTGGTTTAGTGTTGTGACCTGATTGGTCAAGGGCTGGTTGGTTTAGTGTTATGACCTGATTGGTCCAGGGCTGATTGGTTTAGTGTTGGGACCTGATTGGTCCATGGCTGATTGGTTCAGGGTTTAATGTTTTGATTTTTTCTGAGCTAAATGGTTCAGCGCTGTGACCCTGATTGGTTCAGACTTGATTGGTCCAGCATATGTCCATGAAAACCTCCCCTTTTCTTTTAATCGTTTTCTTTTGATAGTCTTTCCCCTCAATACCCTCCTCCCACTCTTCCCTCGTCTCACCTGTGACTGAGAGGGAGGCGGGTTGCAGGAGGAACCCCTGCCCCTCCTCCTGACACAGCTGGTACCTGGTCAGGCCCTCTTGAAGGATGTCCCCCACCTGGCCCAACGACACCGCCTCGACCCGGCTGGCTGGCACCGACAGCAGCACCCGGAAGTGGACCACCAGACTGCCCTCTCTGCAGGCACATAAAGTTGATAAGGTGGGAAGGCAGGGAGGGTAAAGGGTGGGATGGGGAGGGTGGAGGGAGGATTAACTATGAGCAAGGGCAAAAACTGATTAGATTCAATTGATTACAATTAAAATGTTAGTTTGAAATGCATGAAGAATTTGTACCAGGAAAAACGTGATAAAGCTAGCTTGATTTAAGTCATATCTAAATGATAGTGAAGTAAAGTCATGGCACCACCTCAATACTGAAACTTTGAGAGGGATATCCGTGATGTTTTACATCATACCAGGCTACTCAGAGGCTGCGCTTCATTAACCCCTCAACTCCTTTGTGGACTTCCCCTGAGCAATCAACCTCAATTCCCTGCCTCCATCATATGTGTTGTTCCATTTGTCTGAAGGGAAAAGGGAATTTGGCGAGGAGACCCTGGTAGGGCTGTGGGAGCAAGTCAACGAAGAGGGTCACTCAGAGGTGTTCATTGCCCTCAATGCTTTGCAGTTATGCATTTGATGCAAGAAAACACATCCATGATAAGGTGGAAGTGTACGTAAACTCTGGTAGAATAACACTAAAGAAGGATAAGCTGTTTTGCCATATATCTTAAAACCATAGCAATACTAGTTATGATAAAAAATTATCAATGAATATGTTATTGATTTAAATAGATAGTACCCAATGTAAAATATCAGATAGAAAGATACTACATATACACACTACTTCTCTATGAATACGATGCATATGAAGCATATGCTTTTTGACAAGGCCAGGTGGGGCTAGCGATTGTATCAGGTGGTTCCTTGGAAACCCCTTGAATTGAACAGATGATGAATCAGAAACCGATGCAGCTCATCACAGAGTGCCGACGTATCGCATTTATTGGCGGAAGACGTCCTCGCTCATGGAAATGAGTCTGCAGAAAATTTCTGATGATTTATCAAATGTAATTCCCCGCTCCCCCCTGCCTGCTATAAATCTGCTCTCCAATGTGAAAGATGCTGTTAGACCAAGGATTGAGGGGAAGTTAAAGAGGGGAAGTGGAACCGCCAATGAAGTGCAGCCAGTTTCATTTCAGTCCTTTATAATTCTTTCTTTCGATACATCATGAAACATCGCTTCCAATACCCGAAAGCGAACACAGCTGTGGAGTTGAGGTACCGAGAGAGACTTGAATCTGTGATTATTTTCTCCACCTGAATAACAGAGGACAAAAGGAGAGATTGTTTCCTACAGTATTTTTAACTGTAGCCATGAGACAGCACAGCTCAAGTTATACCACAACGTCTATATCTGAAAGCACAAGTATCAGTCATATCCAAGTACTTCTTATACCCGAGTACCGTGCTGAATAGTTCCTTTTTCCAGAAGTTATTTCTACGTCTGTTCCAGTGTAGATTATTAGAACTTTTCACACCCATCTTATTTTAAAAGGTGTCATTGTGATATTCTGAATGATGTAGTACTTGTTCCACATTTTTAGAAGGAAGCAAAAGGAGACAATTGTCATCAATTACAACCGCTGTCATATTACTGATATTATGTTTTTGTGTTTAACTAAGACATTACATAAAGGAATAATATGGTTATCACTTGGGTCTCTACGTCGATGATCTCTACATCGTCGGTCTCTACGTCGTTGTTCTATACGTCGTCGGTCTCTACGTCGTCTGTCTCTACATCATGGTTCTCTACGTCATTGATCTCTACGTCTTGGGCCTATACGTCGTGTGTCTCTACGTCTTAGGTCTCTAATCCCTGGCTTTTTAAGTGGTGGCTCAATACTCCTTTGATCTCCACTAAGGTTGTAATTGTACTGGTCTGGAGAGAACAGTACAATTCCCCTTTTGGCCACGCCGGAGAGACACATAAATGAAGCTTGAGGCTGACCAGGTCCTGGACATGTCTGGCCTGGCTCCTGAACTCTGGGCTGGTGTCAGAGGTCAGATCATTAGTCAGCTCCCTGTTTAGGATGGAGAAGTAGGCGGTGTACTGCTGCTGCACCCTCGGCTCCCGCACCCACACCCTATAATCTGTCACACGCACACACACACACACACACACACACACACACACACACACACACACACACACACACACACACACACACACACACACACACACACACACACACACACACACACACAGGGAATAAACCAATAAACACTGAAAAATCAATGAACCAATGAACTCATCAATACAATAACCAACAAATAAATGGAAGACAGAGAGACAGCAAGAAAATTGACCAGAAGCAACCAATCTATTATCTGCTAATCAATTCATAAATTAATTCAGCAATCCTCATTCAGTAATCAGGTTACCAATAAACTAATCAAGCTATCATGAGAATAAATTAGTAAATCAATCAAGAGTGTTGTATTTATGCATGTGTGCCCAGGCCTGCCTTAACCTGCCATTGGTCCCTGGGGCTGAGGTTTCGTAGGCCCCCTGAGAGGGGATCTTACAATGAAGATGTGTAACTTATTTCCGACATTTTGCCGTTGTTGATCTTTGTAAGCCCCAAACAAAAAATCACATTCTCTTGGGCCTTCGCCGATCCGGGGGCCTATCATGGGCCAGTATAATATATAAATAAAAAATAAATATATATTTTTTTTTTTACTGCAGCTCATGATAGGCCCCCCGATCGGCGTAGGCCCTGGGGCTTCAGCCCAGGCAAGCCCGTGCATGTGTATATGTGTATATGTGAGTGAGTGAGTGAGTGAGTGAGTGAGTGAGTGAGTGAGTGAGTGAGTGAGTGAGTGAGTGAGTGAGTGTGTGTGTGTGTGTGTGTGTGTGTGTGTGTGTGTGTGTGAGAGATCATGGTTCCCACCCAGGAAGTACCACACAAGGGCCGCGCCTCCTGCCAGGACGACGGCGATGACGAGGGCCAGGAGGACGGCCAGGAGATACTTGCAGGACTCTGACTTCTTCACAACGGTTATCTCGGTCCCGTCGGTCCATGGAGCCGCTCCCTGGAGCTAGTAGGGGTCCAACAACAACCCTGAACACTGACCCACGTTGTGGGGCCTACCTGTATACGTGCTTGCCTGATAAATGGTTAAGCAATAAAGTTCAACCAAGGTGTGCCGTCAAAAGTAATGACGAAGCAAGTTGCAAAACCTTTAATAGTGGTTCCTCTCGTTGTTTTGCGGGCATCGGTTGGCAAAGGCTACATTTAATTGGAGAGCATGATAAACATTTCATCGACTGCCTCGCCTAACCCTTGCTCATTGTGTTGGTTCATTTAATTCTTCAGTTCACCTAGGCTACTGAAGTGTCATGCATTCACTTCAGGAAAACAGAATTGTACTGTTTTTCTGAATTAATGACATAATTATTTCGGAATTCAGATCATCTTTATCATAAATAACAATTTCTGTTCATTGTTCAAAGTGATAGGTCCAAAGTTTAAAATGTAGTAGGCCTAGGCCTTATAGCGGTGGGGTTGAGCTTATTCTCCATGAAAACTTATTTCGGAATTTTGAGAAAATAATCTCTTTAATTCGGAGAAACATGGCAAACCAGATTCTGCATTGTGCAGTATGCACTAAAGTTGTTGGATCAGGTCGTGGATTGATTGATTGATTGATATTGTTATAGACATTTGGTAGGCCGAATTGACATGACTTTCTACAATAAGCCTATTGATATAAACATATAGACAGACACAAATAGCTCATTATTTGGTTTAATGTACATTATGTATCATACGGTTCACAAAGAAAAGGTGAAAGCCGTCAAGCTTGTCCGTCGCAGCATTTACCTGTTGATCCACTACCACAGGTGACACCCCAGAGTTCTTGACCCGCAGTTCGGTGGAGCCATGCCGGGGAGCCATTACAAAACGCGCAGTTAATTCTGGGAATAACCATTAGTCTTGCACACTCACATTCAAGGATCACCAACACCTGCCTGCTCCTCGCAAAACGTCGCCGATTCTAGGCTTATGTGTCCAAAGATAAATATCGGTCAAATATTTTCCAAAGATCACCTATATCCAATTCGTTTCATATTAGTGCTGTGTTGATCTCACAATCATTCGCAATTTAAAAAAAACGAAAATACGAGACGTCATCTGATCCATCAATCTTCAGGTGAAGCTGCGAGTGCGAAGCTTGCAGGCAACAGGTGTTCGTGACGTAAAGGGTTGACACCCAGCAACAGCGCTTTAAGGGAACAAAAACTGTTAAAATAGATTCACCTCGGACTATAGCTACAGCTATAAAGGGCTGTATTCACCTACGCTATTAGTACTCTATTTAAGGAGACATGATTGGTCTCTTTGAAACGTTAAACCCTCGTTGATGCTTAACATATGCTATGGAATATAAATAAAGCAGTTATCATAGGTTGTTAGGGGTTTAAGGATGAACGATAAGCCTATGCCACCACTTCAATGTGTAGCCTAACAATGAGTGCGAAAGTTCATAGTGAATAATTAATAATCAGTTTTTAATGCAAATATCCCCAAAAAAAAAATAACTTGAATATTGACGTTGCATAGATAATATGATGATAGGTATTTTCAGTTTTCAGTTGTGTTTACACTGGCATATATCCGCCACTAGAGGGCAGCAATGTGGTTTTACTCGTCATGGAAACGCCATCTTCCGAATTAAATGACAAGGATGAACTCGGTCCTTGCCCTGGGAAAAACGGGGAGCTCTCGATGAGTGAACCAGGGAGTCGTAGTTCTTTGCCCGAAAGCGGAGGAAATGTAAATGTTTTGGTGCCAAGAGAGAAATCCACACCCTCCAGGCTCTCCACACTGACTTGCTCCTCCCCCCCACTGCCTACACCTGAGTCAGGGCTCATGGCTCTACCTTCAAGCAACTTGAACATTTCATAGTCCAAACAAACCTCCGGTGACCCCACCTTTTCATAGTCCAAACAAACCTCCGGTGAACTGACCTTTTCATGATCCAAACAAACCTCCAGTGACCCGACCTTTTCATAGTCCAAACAAACCTCCAGTGACCCGACCTTTTCATAGTCCAAACAAACCTCCAGTGATCCCTGACCTATGATATCTCCCCGGACGAATCCTTGACTCAGCAACTTTTCAATCGGCGATTCTTCTCCTTCCTCTTCTTGACTCTCTGAACCTTGAGACCCACCCTCAGCCGTGCTGCCTCCTCCCTCTCCCACCTCTTCGTATCTCTTGCAGAACTTCATGGACCCGGTAGTGCCGATAGGAGCGCCGGGGATCATGTTGAGTAGATTCAGGTCAGATGGAGCCCTTCCTTCTCCGCCCTCCCCCTGATACTCCTCTGTTCCTCCCGTTGCCGCCTCACCCACGGCTCCCCCGCCCATGGGTCCGTAAGGGGAGTCGGCGCTGCAGGGCTTCAGGTGAGGGTGGGCCTCGACGTGGAGGAGCAGGTGGGGATAGCTTGGGTTGGAGCACCAGGTGGCGGCCTTGAGCTTCTGCGCAAGTGGTGCAGACCGGCTGTGTTTGGAGGCCTTGAGGTTCAGTGTTGCCGGCTGCCGGCTGGTGACCTCCACTGAGGAGATCAAATCTAGAGCAGTCAGGGTGTGATGGGACTCGCTGGGGAAGCCAGGCTTCAGCCAAACCTTGAGGAGGACCAATGGAGAAATGTGTGTTTTAATGTGGCGTGTATCATCATCTAATATTGAGGAATTAACAGTGACGTAGAGGGAATAGGATGCATGTCATTAAGGGGCAGGAAAGGGACGGCGTCTTGCTCATGGACACCCCTAGCCAATACCACTCAGCCACTGCCAGCCTAGTTGCTACATGTTTTCTCTATACACAGTACTTTTGTCAACTTTTGTAAATCCTCTAAAAAGTATTTCCCATGCTGATTTGTTGCTTTAATCAGAGGCCTAACTGGCCTAATATTTTGGTTTCATTGCAGAGGTGCTGGAAAAAGTTTCTAGAAGCAGGAACATTTCTAAACATTTTAAAGCTAACCGGAGATTTGCCTTCAGGACCGAGTAAGTGATCCAGGTTTGGCAGAGGAGGACCACTGATCTTCTTCACCATGAACACCCTGAAACACAAAAGCAACCCTAGTCAAACAACCAACCAACCAATCACATAATCAATTAAAAGTGTGACAAGGCAAGGGTTTTTGCAAAAAGCTCATCTCAGATCCAGAAGTCAGTGTCCGACAATTTTAACGAAGAAAATATTTTGACAGTTGCCACTCTGCTACAGGCTTCAAAAAGCCTTTCTTTCGTCGGGCTTTTGATATTAATCCAAAGTCAGATTCATGAGACATACAAAAACACACACACAAACACTTTTAGGAAACACTTTACTTGTGTGGACGTCAACACTTGGCTCTCTACGTACCAGGTCTCTCTGTCTGTCTTGCAGACGATGATGGCTAAGGACAGAAACACCACTGCACCTACGACTGCTGTCACCAGAGCTTCCCACTGCAGGGGCGGATCTAGAAAAATATTCATGGGGTGGCAAGAGGGGGACAGGAGATTTTGAGGGGTGGCACCCTATGGCAGAAGTATATACAGTATGCCGATTTAATTAAAGCCATATCAATCAATATTTACTTGGAAAGCCCCCACATTTAGATATTTTGACTCAATAACATTATATTTAATTTATTGTGGGATGAGTAAAGCCTTACATTTAAACATAAAAGGTTTCAGACAAAATGTAATAAATTATTTATTACTGAATAATTACAAAATCAACCTGCCTTACAACAAACACCTGCACTATTACACCAGCAGGGGCATGGGGCTAAAAATATATGCAAAGAGAGCTGCAATATGTACTTTAGTTAACAATAAGTTGGCATTGGTCCATGAGATATTCCTATCAGATGTCAATCATCAGTCCAACTTGAGTGCAAATATCACTTTATTCACCGATTCCAATAATTTACATACAATGCCACCCTCAAAGTGCAGTGACATAGAATAACTCCCAAAGTAGAGTGTATTACCTGCATGCTTGGAAGAGCCAAATGGGCATTCAGGGGAAGTGCTATCAAAGATTTCCCTCTCTTTCTTCTTTTATATCTTTAATTTCTAAGTATTTAAGACCTTTTGGGTTTACCTTATTATTTTTTTTGCTCTTGATGTGAAGCTTGTTTTATTATTAATTATTGATGACTTATATTGGTTTATAAAAGTTCAGACAGTTGTGCAACCAAGTAGATTAGAGATGGCCATTTGTAAATAATTTACAGAAGATGACTTGCATTTTGTTTTCCAAGTAATGGTTACTTGGTTCAATGACAATAAAGTTTAATATAATCAAATGGAATGACTGTTGATACAAAAGGAGGCACATGAAGTAAACAGTCAGGAAAACCAGCTGAGTGTAGAAGGGTTTGTGTTTGTTAGCGCGTCTTTAGCGCGGATTGCAATTCTTATTGCAGCCTGCAGGGTTATGCGAGAAACATACGGAGGGACGCGGTCGTTGAGCTCCGCCGCCCCACATTGCATGACACGTTAAACTCAACTAGAATCGCCACCATCAATTTGATATCAACAGAACAAAAATAGTCGGAAAGCTTACAGAAACTATAGATTGTTAATGTGACAATCACATTATTAAAAATAAACTTGGAGCAATGATTTACTGAGGAACTATTTTTTTGGGAGAATGCTTTTGCAGGGAGTTCTCCGCCCCACCTGCCCATACGGCACGCGCCTGCAATGCAGCTATAAGGCATTCCAATCTTAACTTAAGTCTTTAACTATGATGTTTCTGTAATACACAGCCCTGCTCAAGAATGTAGTCTCTCTGCCGCGCCGCTTGCTTCGTTCGTGGGGGGGGGGCAGGCGGGATGGGGCAATATTTCCTGGTTGCATTCACTTGCAGTCGGACTTTGAAACTCGCTTTTGTAAATGTCTTGTTAAAGCAAAAAAAAAAAAAAAAAAATGAATTTTGCGCTGCCAACTGGGGTGGCAGCTGGGGTGGCAAGGCTTTTTTTAGGGTGGCAGTTGCCACCCCATGCCACCCCAGTAGATCCGCCCCTGTCCCACTGCATAACAAACTCTCTTTCTGAGGACCAGAGAACACAGGGCAAGGTCAGTTCCCCTACCATCTCTCGTTTGCATACGATTTCCAACAGAGACATTGGGAGAGGATGCTGTGATCTGTGGTGGTATTGGATAGCATGCAGTCACATCTGGTTCCTCCTATAAGTAAACGCAACGTACAATCTGGAAGAAGGCCTGTGGCGGCTCTTCATTCACCTGTCGTTGATGATACTTCCGTCCCGACGGCAGAGACCCACTGCAACACAGGGCTCCAGTCGCTCCACTCTGATTTGTACAGGTCCTTGCTATGACGGACTCGGCTGCGCGCCTGGTACTGCTCTCCCTTCTCCAGCCCGGTTAACTCCATCTGGCACAGGGGATCGCACCTGGTTTCCATCGTAATGTTCTGAGCCTAATAAAAAAACGACAAGAAGAGTTTCATGATGCACGTGATGGACCTATTGAGGACGTGTTGCAATGAGTTGTATTGCGTGCTGTTGCTTTGAGTTGAGGTAAATTGTGTACCAAACACACACACACCTACCCCCCATGGTTGACCCACTTTTATCCACTGCAGTTGGATGTCACGCTCGTCAATCCAGTCTAATCTAGGGACCTCAGAGAATAAGGAGACGGCGGTCAGGTTGACCTCAGGCGTGCTGGGTCTCTTCAGCTTTGCTACACACACACACACACACACACACACACACACACACACACACACACACACACACACACACACACACACACACACACACACACACACACACACACACACACACACACACACACAAAACAAGAAAAAGGCGTTTTCAGTGTTAAAGTTGGCCCTGGGCTATGAGCAGTAAAGGGAATAAAGGGTTAGGTAATGCTTAGTACTTACTGTAGTCTGCTGGCCTGTAGACGATGGTGGTGGTGTTCATAGACTCACAGTCCAGAATCATTTTCCACTTATCGCTGAGTCTAAACCCCTGAGGGGAAAAAAGTCAACAAGGAGAAAACTTATTCTTGAGCCCTTGAGGGTCAGGATTTTGCTTAGGGTCAGGGTTTGCGTATTAGGGTTACCTGGCCTACCAAGTTAGGGGTAATTGGCTGATTATGGTTCGGATACCTTGGTTAGGGGATGGGGGGGTTAGTGTTATCTTGATGGGTAGGGTTAGCGGAAAGAGGGTTAGTGTTACCTTGATGTGTAGGGTTAGGGTAAGAGGGGTTAGGGTTACCTTGAGGGGTAGGGGTAGGGGGAAGAGGGTTAGGGTTACCTGATGGTTAGGTTAGGGGAAAGAGGGTTAGTGTTACCTTGATGTGTAGGGTTAGGGGAAGAGGGTTAGAGTTAACTTGAGGGGTAGGGGTAGGGGGAAGAGGGTTGGGTTACCTTGAGGGGTAGGGGTAGGGGGAAGAGGGTTAGTGTTACCTTGAGGGGTAGGGGTAGGGGGAAAAGGGTTAGGGTTACCTTGATGTGTAGGGTTAGGGGAAGAGGGTTGGGTTACCTTGAGGGGTAGGGGTAGGGGGAAGAGGGTTAGGGTGACCTTGAGGGGTAGGTTGGGGGAAAAGAGAGTTAGGGTTACCTGGCTCAATGTTGGTGGTAAGACCAGGCTGCATGCTCGTAAGGCTGGGTGAGCAGGGTCCCGGGGCCTCATATCACATTCCGATTTATAGCTAGTTGGTCCACCACTGTAATGAAAGCAGCATTAGTGTCAGAGTTTCATTATAGTAATTTCTGTTGTTCTATTCTAATCCTGTTCTTTTTTTTTTTTAGCTATGGCCTATGTTATTCTAGCTCTGTCAGTTCAAGTGCTGTTTGTTTCTATGATATTCTAGTTCTAGGTTCTATGTTCTTTTCTATGCCATACTATTCTACTCAATGTTATTCTAGTGTGGTCTGTTTTGTTTGTACATAGTGGCTATTACACTGAAGTAGCAATTCACTATTGTCGGTCAGATTTATTCTACATACTGTACCTTGGACTTGTAAAACCTAATGTATACGGGCCGTACATTAACGGCATGAGCTGATGTGAAAAAGACGCAATCACTGCCCTGGCGCATCGATTGCACAGTGATTTGTTATGTGTCACGCACTTCTGAAGTTTTGAAGGTCCGCAAGCATAGAGTTGCAGTCCATAGCCAAGTCCCGATATAAATGCCATGATTGTGTGTGACTGCCTGTCACTTCGCAAACAGTGCATCGCAACTATAAATTACGCTCAACTCTCCGTCCCGATGGGAGAGACTCAGGACACTGCAGGTTTTTTACACCTTCATACGGTTAAACAACATATCATCATAATGGTTGAAACTAATGATCCAGAGGGGACTTGTGTGAATACCGGGGGCGCATCTTTTCGGCTTTGAGCTTGCATGAGGTGGCAGCCGTGATGGGAGGAGACTGGGCCGAGCTGTTCCAATCACAGGAGATGGTGGTGTTGAAGTCACACAGACATTTGAGACCTGGGGGATGGAGACAGAAAGGTGATTTTACAGCTTTCCCGGGACGCTGGGGCTGTTTTGATTAAACGCTTATCCAGAGACGCACCGAACCTGAGCTGAATCCAGAACCTGAAGCTGGTTGGGATTATGCCGTGAGTTCTGTTTAGTTACAGATATATTCTACGAGAAAATGTTTGCGAGCAGTAGCCTACGATTGACCTTTCATAAGAGGATTTCTAGTGTGGCCGGCCCGTCTACAAGGTGTTGATTTTAATCCCTTACAGACCATTTGTCTAACAATATGGTTTTCCTGTTTCAAATATTCGGTCTACAAGATGTTGATTTTAATCCCTTACAGGCACTTTGTCTATGAATATTGTTGTCCTGTTTTAAAGGACAACGTGCATGCATATTTTGTGGTTCATAAATAGCCCCTCTTAAAACCATTGTCTTTAAGCACTTGTTTAACTATGTATTTAACCTTCTAGTTAGAATGGATCATTAATAACTGTATTACGATCAAAGAGTTATCGGGGGAGGACGATAAAAATGCACAGTATCATAGTTTCTTTCAAAAAACAGAACCTACAACCCAAAAACAGTGCCTGTTCATATCCCCATCACAGTCCCTCAACAGAAACGAAGGGGCCGTGTTTACTTGTTGAGCGCAGGATGAATCACTCACCGGGAAGGTCGGTAGCCAGAGTCAGTGACGAGGCCAGGAGCAGCAGCAGTTGAAGAGACCAACGGGAGGCGTCCACTCGCCATCCCCATTTCCCCATGTCTCTGGCCCTATGGGAGTCTTCACCAAGGTAGGTCCTCAGTGGCCCAAGCAGAAGGCTGCGTGGCTCGGTAGCACTGCCGTTCAAATACCTCTGCTGCTCCTCCTCATCCTGGACGATGGAGAACAAAGAGATACCCGTTAGAGGAGCAATGTCTGCTGGTTTCACCACCACAACCGCCTTCCTGTTATTTTCAGTATCGCCACGCCTCACGTGTATGCTAACACGTAGCCAGGGAAAGCCCCCCCGCAACAGGTGAACTAAAAAGCAGAATTGTGACTCCTTCGGGTCATGAAATCATGTGTCTGTAATGTTGCCGTCGCACCACAGACCTATTTTTTTTTTGTTCTTGTCTTGTTCTGACCGCAACGTCCTTTCACACTCGTCTTTTGTTGGCCTTTAAGAGGCGAAAAAATAATATTACCTGCAAAGCTCTCTGTATTACATCACATGTTATGCCTTATTTTGTAACACTAGACCTTCGCATGTTTTTCTGTTCTCATTAACACTGCTGTTGTCTATGTCTGAAGCATGTAGGTGACTTACGGTCCTTTGCCTTGTCATGCCAAGTGTAATGTATATGGACCATACAGTATTGCATGTATGATTATGAATCACTTTGCCTCTTGACAAATGTACAAATTCTAAAACCACTTGCTGCTCTGTGTCAATTACATATATATATACATATATATTTACATGTATATGTAAAAAAAAATATATATATATGTTATGCATAGCATAAAAACACCCATCACTTTAGATTGTCATTAACTTTCGTTCCCGGTCAGATTGGTCATGATGTGTACCTTAGAAACAATGTCTTGGGATTGTCTAGTGGCTACGGTGTATGAGTCCCAGCCGAAACTAACTGGGACCGATCTACGATGTCTTGAGTTTACTGTGTATGCATCCGAGAGCAAGATGCCCTTACTCTGACCTGCTCCTTGATGACCTGCATCTGAAATACATGTACTTTATCTGAACTCAGTGTAAGTCGCTTTCAATAAAAAACAATTAGGAATTAGTTGAACACTTGTTGCTGATTTTGGAGAAAGTTAGTTTATTAACTTGCCGCGCAAACCACATACACACACACACAAACACACACACACACACACACACACACACACACACACACACACACACACACACACACACACACACACACACACACACTGTAGCAAAAGAAACCTAACCACATTGCAATGGGAACTACGTTCACTACTCAGAAAACAGGATGTGTAAGTTGAAGTGTGTGTGTGTGTGTGTGTGTGTGTGTGTGTGTGTGTGTGTGTGTGTGTGTGTGTGTGTGTGTGTGTGTGTGTGTGTGTGTGTGTGTGTTTGTGTCTGAGCGTGTGTGTGTGTGTATGTGGTTTGCGCGGCAAGTTAATAAACTAACTTTCTCCAAAATCAGCAACAAGTGTGCATGCGTGCGTGCGTGTGTGTGTGTGTGTGCGTCTGTGTATGCGCCTGTGTGTGTGTGTGCGTGCGTGCGTGCGTGCGTGCGTGCGTGCGTGCGTGCGTGCGTGCGTGCGTGCGTGCGTGCGTGCGTGCGGGCGGGCGTGCGTGCGTGTGTGTGTGTATGTGTGTGTGTGTGTGTGTGTGGTGGGAAGGGGGAGTCAGTTGGATTATGTTGGTCACCTGTTTGAAAGAGGTCAGTGGAAATTAATTTTTCCTTCAAAACAGGACATGATCATAACAGCTGCACAAAGTGGCAAAAGCAACGATAGCACTCTGAATATAAGAAAGTATATAAAGAAAGATGGGTCACTGAATGCAGAGACATGTCATTAAGTAGCAGGTAGGGTTAGAAAGTGAATAGGGAGACCATTAACGAGCAGGGAGGGGGTTGGACAGTGATACAGAAACAGGTCATTAAGTAGCAGGTAGGGGTTAGACAGTGAATACGGAGACAGGTCATTAAGTAGCAGGTAGTTGTTAGACAGTGATACAGAGACAGGTTATTTAGTAGCAGGTATGGGGTTAGACAGTGAATATGGAGACGGGGTCATTAAGTAGCAGGTAGTTGTTAGACAGTGTATACAGAGACAGGTTATTTAGTAGCAGGTAGGGGTTAGACAGTGTATACAGAGACAGGTTACTTAGAAGCAGTTAAGGGTTAGAGTGAATACAGAGGCAGGTTACAAGTAGCAGTTATGGGTTAGAGAGTGAATAGAGAGACAGGTTATTTAGTAGCAGGTAGGGGTTAGACAGTGAATACAGAGTTATGGAATGATTAGACGTGAGTACGGAGACAGATCATTAAGGAGCAGGTGGGGTTAGACAGTGAGACGGGTCATTAAGGAGCAGGAAGAGATTATAAAGTAATACAGAGATATCTCATTAAGGACTATGAGCAGGTAGGGGTTAGAAGAAAGTGTGTTTTTATGAATATTAACAAAGGTCAAGCCAGAATGTTTTTAGAACTTATCGTTTGAATCTGTCTTTGCGTCGTGTAGCGCTCTGTAATATATATGTCTAATTGTATGTAAGTGTCTGACCATGTTCTTTCAATAACCAAGTCGCCAGAGAAACACGTTAGTATTTGTACGTTTCTGAAACCATATATATTAACGTTTCTAAAGCAAAAATATTTTTATCTCAACATTTACAGAGGTTTATATCAGCGAGGTGCGTTGTAACTGTTCGTGTCGTTTTTGGTCAGTTTAAGGTGTTCTGAGGGAATATAATGCGAGCAGACTGCTTTCTGCTTAGGAAATAACCTGAATTAGATATTTAGACAGCTCAGTGTTCCACGTAGGCTATTTCAAACAGGGTTCACAGTTGTATATGGTATCATTTAATGTTCTGTGAAATGCACTAATTGTATAGCCTACAGGAACAATGATTAAAGGTCATGGATCTTGTGATAGGATAGGGACGCTGTGATGAGGTAGCCTAGGATTATAATTATATTTACATTTACATTTAGGGCATTTAGCAGACACTTTCATCCAAAGCGACTTACAATAAGTATATTTGTAAGAATGTAAGCATTAATAAAGAATTAGGCAATCACACATCATGTTGCTTACGAGTTCAATCAAGGTGGAAGTAAAAATGTTTGTCAGGGGGGGTTCCAGCGTGACCGCAGAGTCACAGTTCTCGGTATAGTCACGTTCCGTCAACATTCAGTCAACGTAATGGGAAAAAAGTGCGTTTCCAACCACAAATATGCGTGAGCCTACGACGAAATTTTTCCACATTTAAATTGTGTCTTAATTGTGTTAAAATCTCAATGTGACAAAGATTGACATAGGCTACAGACTGCGACTGTTGGGAACACTTTTCAAACATAGTTGACGTCCTGAAAGACCATAATCTACCAAATAGTTAAACTTCACTATTCACTAATCAAATAGCACACATGCATTAAGATATTGACTTTTTACTGTTCTTAGAAGAAAAAAAATTCCAAATGACTGAATTAATTAATAATATAGCCTACTGAATGACGTCAAAATCCACTCTGAAAAATCTGTTTCAAATCCACAAGTTCCTGATAAACATCTGATAAACATCCAACAGATGTTTATCAGATCCTCGATCTTGGTCAAATAATCGTTCAAATCATCTCATCATCGATATTCATACTTCATACGTCATCAATGGAATAACACATCCAGCCTATATCACCATCCTCGTCGAATACTCAATAATCATGTGATTGGAGATAGAAAATAACAATTATCAAAGTACAGTCGATGCAAGTGAGTAAAACTGACCTGTGGAGGTTTCCATGTCGGGTTGTTTTGATCTGCTGTTCAGAATGTCGCTGTTTCTGTGAAAAACATGGAGGCGGGGGATTCGGAGAAAATGCAGATGAGCCAAAAAGCGTGCTGACCTTTTGGATGAGTAAAAGACCGTGCACCCACGGTCTTTTACTTATCGTTTCCCCATTTCGTAGCCTCCTCCCCCAGAAATAAAAAAGCAGAAATATCACGTTGTCTAAATGTCTTTGTTTTGGGGTTGATCCTATAGGCTAGTTTAGAGTGCAACGCGTTTTCAAAATAGTTGAGAACGTAGGCCTATAATGTGTGTTTGTGTCTAATAGTAAGAGAGAAAGAGAGAGATAATAATTTATAGGCCTACATAAATAATTGTTAATTGATAAATTACAGTACATTACCACCTTGTGGTTATGCCTGGGATCGATTCAGAATATCTGAGATCCTTGCGTGTCCCCCTGAATCTTTTGATCTCTTCAAACTCAATGCAATGGTCAGGTACGACCACACGAAACGCGTAACGCGTAACACACAGTCACACACACACACACACACACACACACACACACACACACACACACACACACACACACACACACACACACACACACACACACACACACACACACACTTACTTATATTGACTTTAGACTTAAGTTAATTTCATGGTGAACACACTACTTCACCATGAAATTAATGGTGAATGGTCAGGTACGACCACACGAAACGCGTAACGCGCATGACGGACACCAGGAACACGCATCATGTCTCTCACACGCACGCGCGCGCACACACACACACACACACACACACACACACACACACACACACACACACACACTTACTTATATTGACTTTAGACTTAAGTTAATTTCATGGTGAACACACTACTGTGTTGTGTGCTGGTCACTATTTATTTATTTATTTATTTATTATTCAGATGAATGAGCTCGTAATCGTTATAAGACAAGATAGCCTTTATTGTCATTGTACAGTCACCTATATAACGAAATTGGGAGGTATATAGGTGTCTGTGTCTTTTATGTTTTATGAGTGTTAAGTGTCCTGATTGCCCAAGGAAAAAAGCTGTTGTTCAGTCTGTTGGTTCTGCTCTTCAGGCTTCTGTACCTCCTACCAGAGGGCAGTATGCTGAGCAGGTGGTGGCCGAGATGGAGGGTCACGGATGATCTTTCTTGTTCTTGAGATGCATCGAAAGCTGGCGATGTCATCCAAGGAGGGCAAAGGAGAGCCAATAGTTTTTTCAGCTGACCTTATCACCCTCTGCAGCCTTTTTCTCTCACCCACTGTGCAGCCGAAACCCACACAGTGATGGAGACGGCCAGCACACTCTCGATGGTGGAGCGGTAAAAGGTCACCAGCAGCTTCTCCTCCAGTTTGTTTCTCTTGAGTACCCTCAGGAAGTGGAGTCGTTGTTGGGCCTTCGTTATACATTATGTTAAACTCTGGTAAATGTGAGTAGAAAATGCCGGCATAACAGAGTTGATGCTGCGTAGGGCGTCCTTCAAAAAGGACGTCCTTTTTTTCCTTAACATTGAAATGTTATTTCCATACACTATGCCATATATCCACATGTGAGGTGACACCGGAAGAAGTGAGGAAGAGTTTTTTTTATAATCGAAGTAGCAGTCGACGTGCTAATTAACCTGAAGATAAACGGTCCATTGGCCCACAGTGACCTCTGCTGTCCAACACTTTGTCTGCTTCGAAAACAGTCCTCAGGCAGTGCTTGATGTCACCCAAAAGGTTAATTCAAATTCAAATTCAAACTTTGGCAAAGTGAACAAGGGACTAATTATTTATTACTCACCATAGGAAAATTGCAAAAAATGTATATGCAGTAATTCTGAGACAGAACCCCTGATATGTTTTAGCTGGTTAGGACTAGGACCTAACCACCAACACAAGGAAACCAATCATCTGCTGGGCCAATTTCTAACTGGGAGAGGAGGCGCTGTGTTCTGCTTTGTTGGTGGGTGTTTATCTTCGGATGCTCAGCAGTCGTATCCCCCCAAAAACGACACTAAAACTCTGAAACCGGGTTTATGTGAACTATTTAGATCCTTTGTGGTATGGTGGTCTCGTGCTAGGTATGACTCGGAGAGTGGTAGATGTTCAACGCATGGTTTATTCTAACAGAGACACAAGGTAAACAGGCTTGCGTTCTGGAGGTGGTTCATGAAGCATTTCCCGAACACAGGTAAACAAACAGTTATATTGGGAGTGGGCGGAACGGTAAATAAGCAGCGCCTACAGTTTCTAATTTACCCAGGTAAACCTTTGGTCTGTCTTGGCTTAAACGGAAATGGCAAAGTGGCCATGTTTGTAGTCTTTAAAGGTTGGGTATGGGATTTGCGAAACGCCAGCAGATTTTGAAAATACACAACTTGAATGGTCCTACCCCCTCTCCTTCAACACTGACTCTGACTCCACCTATTCCAAGTACCTGGACGCGCAATCATGCACGAGCGCGAACACAGATGCGCGAGAGCGAGCCAGGCTAGCGTAGGTTTTCATTAAACAACATGGCAACATTAAAAAAACAACATGGGGATGGTGGCGTCTTGTCTGCCATGGAAATTGTCTTCTACTGCTAGGTCCAAATGTGGATTAACTAGTTCCAGTAGCTACCGCAGGATAACAACAAACAGGAGCTTGCTCTGGGTCACGAGCTCTGGGTCACGAGTACTGCACGAAGGGGTCGCACGCGGGGGAGGGGGAGAACAGTACGACCGTTTGATTGACGTACTTACTGTCCAATGCAACTCGGTGGCTCTGGAAATCATTGGCTGGAGTTTTTCGAGCCCTGCCCGTTCCACAGATGATTGACTTGTTTAATTTCATGTCAGTACTTCTAACTCAGTGGCTGTAAGTGGGTTATGATAAGGATTTCAAGTAATTCTGCAAAAATGGCCAAAAAAGCGAATTCCATACCCAACCTTTAACTTATCTAAAAATCATTAAAACCTTATATGGTGTTGTCCATTATGTGGAGAAGAAACCATTCCTAACTGTTGTTAGCTTGAAACATGTCATCAGAAATAGCATACACTACTAGGCTGAAAGACTCACATAACTATGGAGGTAGATTT
The DNA here is from genome assembly GCF_902167405.1 of Gadus morhua. Lineage (NCBI taxonomy): Eukaryota > Metazoa > Chordata > Actinopteri > Gadiformes > Gadidae > Gadus > Gadus morhua. The sequence goes on from NC_044050.1 coordinate 14,800,769, forward strand.
GTGTCTTTATTATGCAATCAAACAAAATAGGTTTGAGAGCAAAACTTTCCACACTGCAATCAAAAAATAGATTTGAGAGAAAAACTATGGACACTGCAATCCAAAAATGTTTTATTGCAAGTAAAATAAATGTGATAAAAAAAAATTAATGGGAATCCAAAAGTTTTGTTTGCGAATCCAAAAGTTTTGCTTGCGAATCCAAAAGTTTTGCTTGCGAATCCAAAAGCTTTGCTTGCGAATCCAAAAGCTTTGCTTGCTGTTGAGCTGAATCTCGTGGGCGGGACCTATGCCGAAATATGTAAGACACATCTCTATTGGCAAGTCTCGATCGGAGTGACAGCTTGGCAACATCCACAGTAAGTGACGAGAGAGTTTTGAAGTCCATGATGAGACAGAGCGGGACTCGGGAGCTGAGAGGACAGAAAATCAATGCGCAGGTATGTCTTCCGTCATAGTAATAGCAAGAATGTTATGATTGAACTGGTGCATGTAGATTGCTTTTGTTTAACGATCGGTGGATGTTGTAATGGGTTAAAAAATACACATTATTTTGTCAGCCTGTAGCTGCTAGCTTAGCTCAATTACCTAGTCATAGGTACGTTACGTGCCCAGGCTGCCTATTAGCCTGCATGACGTTGTGCATGTAGCTACTAGTTAATAGGACTATTTGTGTTCAACGATCTCTCGTTACTAACTGTGGATGTTGCCAAGCTGTCACTCCGATCGAGACTGGCCAATAGAGACGTGTCTTACATCTTTCGGCGTAGGTCCCGCCCACGAGATTCAGCTCAACAGCAAGCAAAGCTCTTGGATTCGCAAGCAAAACTTTTGGATTCGCAAGCAAAACTTTTGGATTCGCAAACAAAACTTTTGGATTTGCAAACAAAACTTTTGGATTTGCAAACAAAACTTTTGGATTCCCATTAATAATTTTTTTATCACATTTATTTTACTTGCAATAAAACATTTTTTGATTGCACTGTCGAAAGTTTTGCTCTCAAACCTATTCTGTTTGATTGCATATTAAAGACACCAATCTACCTCCATAGCTAACACTGGCACATTTACAGAAAGGTAGATAAATGTCCTTTAAAAAAAAGAAAAGAAAAATCAACCATTGAACAGCAAGCAGATGAAATTGGATAGGGCCCACTTTAGAAGATAAGGTATTTTTTTATTTTCGTTTGAGAGCCATTTTTTGCACATGTGATAAAATAAAAAACATTGAAGGTAATTTGCATTACAATTGTGTGGTATGCATTGTTTGTTTCCTATTTAAGAAGTAAAATAAAAAAAAAGTAAAAGTAAAATAAACGGTCAAAAGAAAAATAGTGACTAGTGACTACGATTATGACTAGTTTCTCAGTACTAGTAATAAGCACCTAAGAATTATCAAGAAAATGGGAACTAATTATTGTTATAATATACTGTTATTTTTCCTTTATCTTACTTTTCCCTATTCGGAACAATTTGCCTCTACGCAGGCTTTAGCCGAGCCCTTTTTAAAGGTGCGCCATTCACCGGATGTTGATTATCGCACACGTTTTAGTCGATGGTGGACATGATTCCTATCTATCAGGCAATTCTCGAATGAAGTTAAAGAACAAGTTGTTAAAATTAAGCAAATATCAATATGTCGGCATCGATAATAAGAAGAGGCCTTGACCTGCTAAGCAACGACATTAAAGGTAGCGGTGAAGATAAAACCACACGTTGTTGTTTGGCTGCGCCGATTCTATGTATTTCTTTGCTTCTTAGTTTGATGTAAATTAGATGTTATGTACATAGTGCACTTGAATTGTTCATATATTCAGATGAGAAGTGCAGGATAGATGAGACCTAACTACGCGGTGAATCTCTGCTAACACGTCTTTGATACCAGAGAGACTTCATAAATGATCTGATACCAGAGAGAATGTTAATGCATGACAATGAATTGTTTTACTTTGCCTATGTTTTCCTTTACTTATCTATTATTTTATTGTATTGTGTATGTATAACAATGTTTCTACGTGAAGCACTTTGAGTCTCCCTCATGTATGAAAAGTGCTACATAAATAAAGTTGCCTTGCCTTGCCTATTCATATTAAGTTCAAGGATGACCAACATCCTTTCTTGTATTCTCTTAAATTTTGTTGACATCAGAACCATTTTCCTTGACTGCCTTAATCCTGTTTTACAGATGTCGGTAAAGGAAAATCAAGCAAAGTAAAAAAACGACAGACTCCTAGCAAAGCCAATGTGATGAACATGGTGAGCACTAACCGGAGAGGCGTCACTAAGCAGGTTAAACGTCTGCAGGGACGCCTGGGTCCCGGTAAGAGCAAAACCACCGTCAAAGACAAGAGGATCAAGAACGCTGTTGGTAATACTTTTAAATCAAAACTTTTCACTGCATTCTCTCATCTAGCAAATACTGGACACTGGTCATAATGTATGATTTTAGACTTTCACGCATTCAATAAGCCCCATTTGTGACAAAGAAATCCTGCATATCTCTATCGTACACTGTATTTTGGGTCACACAGGAATCCCATTGCAAATCTTTTCGATTGATGTAATCATGTTTTTACTTTCCGTGGTCTCAACAGGGTTTGAAGATATGGTACGGTTGATATCAAATGGACTTACCAGCTAAATCAAGTTCAAATATGCACCCAATCATTTTATTCCCTCTCTCTCTACCCAGAGGAGTTCAGGAAGACGCAGGGGAAGAGCCACCTGACAGACAACCTTGCCTACTTCCTGGGGAGTGGCTACATAGCCACCGACGCGGTCACCAAGAAAGTCAGTATTCGTGTCATCTGCCCACTACACTTGATGTCAGATAAGATGCGTCATGAAGGAGCATCTAAAGAGAAACAACAACAAAAAAACACACACATTGTCACCTGGGGATTAATAGTAGAAAATAGTATGTTAGTCAACATTCCTTCCTTGAGTCAATCAAACCTTAGTCAAATATAACGCTCTTCCCGTCGGCCAATCAGATCATGAGCCAGCACACTGGCAGGCAGGCGAGGAACCGTCCGGACGCGCCTGTCAGGAAGGCGTCCGAGACCACCTCTGTCTTCAGCGAGGAGGAGTTCCAGAAGTTCCAGAAGGAGTACTTTGGTCGGACCGTGGAGTAGAAGAGACAGTCTTTTCTTTCTTTTTTGCTTTGTTATTGTTACAATTCTACGCAATTCTATTCATGAGCAACGATGAATATCAGTTGAAATAAATAAAGCTTTTTAATGTTTTTTTCCACCCATGGCTTGAGGTCACGTTATTAACCTTTTTAGATAGATGTCTACAGAATGATGCAATAGATACAATGAGGTTTAAAATTTCAATTATTTTCAAATCAGGCATTGAATTGTAAGAAGCATCGACCATAAGTATCAGATATTGGGTTCATTCCCATATGAAAACATCTTAGGGCTTCTGACTCAGATCTACTGCATTTACATTTTTTGCAATGTTGATAGGGAAATAAGTAATTTACTAAAAGGTCACACCAGTATCCTCATCAATCCAGAATGCACTTTGGGCTTTGTGGGCTTGGGGGTAGGGGATGAATACAAATGCAGCTGTTTGTCAGGCAGTGGGGAGCACCTGTGTGGCCATATAGGTTTTGACATGCAGTCCTGGACCAGTTTGGGAACTGATTTATCTAAATTCCCTTATTTTTGTGCATAAACTTGCTAGCCACAGTGATAGCTGCATACCGAGATGTTGACGAAAGTATTGGTTTTAAATTCAAAATAATTTAGGTTTGGGACTTTGAGTCCCGGTCACTCAAATTTGAGCTTGTCTGCCATTTCTAAAACTAGAGACCATAGGAATGTAGCAGGTGGAGTTGAACTTGTTCAGCCCAGGGGTTGCCTCTATTCAATTCATCTGGTGCGTATCAGATGCATCAATCCCTAATGAGACCAAGTTGTTTTAGCTAACAAGCACAACATACCCCTCTACGGAACCAAACTATGGCACAGGTAAGGCTCCCCAATTGTCCTTCTGCACTTTTTAAAATATGGACCATTTGTGCTAAACCTTGGGTTTTGTAAGCCTTGAATTATGTCACTTGTCTGAATGTAGTGTTTTTGTATTTGCTTATTGTTCGTCGAGAATGACCTTCAAATTCTGTTCGTGTTATTCCTCTTTTACTAAAAGTCTGAAAGTATGCAGACTTTCAGAACTAAAACATCTCTGTGAAGGCCGACATGAGAGTCTGGCCTGAACAACTGCAACACACACATCCTCTTTATATGAATGAATAATCCAAAAAGGCATGACTTTCCATAATGGGCTTGAATTTTGATTGGCAAAATAAATTGGAACGAAGTCTAAAGTATGTGCATATCCAGTTTGTTGATCTTAATCATTGTTTTGCAATTCTGAAAGCACTTAAAATGTGATATCTACTTTTTTTTGTAGCCACTCCAGCTTTTTTGTATGCTATTGTTATTCACAGCCTAACGTGACTTTGAAGAAGAGCCTTTTCCAAATGTGAATGTAAAAAGCCATGCAGACTAGTACACCGAGATGACATTCACTTTTATATATTTTTCCAATTCCTGAAACTTCTCTTGTTGGATTGTATCAGTCTAGCAGCTGGGTATATCAGTCAGATGCTCAATGATAAACTGCTGGTTGTTCGTCAAGAATTACTTTCAAATTCGGTATATTTTCTTTTCTGAAAGTCTGAAAGTGCGCAGACTTTCAGAACTAAAACGTCACTGTAAAGGCCGACATGAGAGTCTGAATGAATATCCAAAAAGGCATGACTTTCCATAATGGGCTTGCATTTTGATTGGTCAAATAAATTGCAAGGAAGTCTCAAGTATGTGCATATCCACTTTGTTGATCTTAATCATTGTTTTGCAATTCTGCAAGGACTTAATATGTGATATCTACCTTTTTTTGTAGCCACTCCAGCTGCTCAATGATAAACCACTGGTTTAACAGACACTGACAAGTTTTATCATTGTTGGTGTATTATAGCATTGAAAGCTTATCTAAGTGTCTTAAGCTTATCGTAGCCTTGTCAGGTATTTTAATGCTCAATGATATTTGTCAAACAAGACATAGTACTATCCCAGGGTGTGGTTGGACCCAGGAATGTTCATACTTTCGCTTTCTCTATCAAAAACCTTTGTTTAAAGTTGGTAGCTAAACAACCATTGATCAACCGTTTGTGACCAGTCTTTCTAGTCTGTAATGTTAATAAAGAAGGTATTCCAACTAGATATTTCAAAAGAGTGAATGAGATTGAAACGATGAGCAACATTTAAGCCATACACATCTACTCTTCTGGACTCACCTGCACAGAGTATGCACTGAGGCTCTTTAGTGACTGATACAAACTAGGGACTGATACACACACAAAAGACACTGAGGCACGTCAGACACTTTGACATTAGACTTATGTAAAATGTTCAATGATGAACAGTTTCAATAGCATAGCATAACGTCTACCTCAACTGTTACTCATGTTTGCATTTTACAAGGTATTGCTACATTTCAACCACTGTTAAAATGGGGATTACTTTAAAAAAAGGAAAAAATTCTTTCCCTTCCTGTACGGCTGTGACGTGACACCAAGATATCCCGTCTAGGATTACACGGGAACATTGGGAAGTCATCGAGACATGTGACAAAACAAAACATTGTCAATGAAATGTGGGTTATGCGGTCACATTACAATTCATAATATAATCTGTGTATTCTGTTCTCTTCTGTCCAACATTCCTCGTTTTGTAGATATCTAAAGTTGAGTGTGTGCTAATTAACTAAGAAAGAGCTTCATTCTAAATATTATTCATTCTGGCATACTTTTCTAGGGCCCAGGTAAACAATACTCAACCAACCCTGCCCAACCGCCTCCTCCTAAACCCAAACCAAGAACCAAGTCATTCGACCTGCCTCAACATATCCTGGTAAAGACTAACCGGCATTTAATTACTAATCAGACATTTAATACCAATCAGCGTCAATGAGTCATTCATGATCAATGAGTCATCCAGGATCCATAAGTCAAATATGATCTATTGGTCATTTATTGTCAGTCACTGAGACATTTCAGACACTGAGAAACTTCAGAAACAGACACTTAAGTCACTGAGATAGTATAGTCACTGACACAGGTTAGACACTGAGACACTTTAGACACTTTAGTCCCTTTATTCACTGAGACACTTTTAGACACTCCAGACACTGAGACACTTTAGTCACTGAGACACTTTAGACACAGAAACTGAGACTCCTTCGTCCTACGGACTTATGTATAGATTCATTTACAGAGCATTAAATGTCAATAATATCCACCTCACTGATTTCATTCTCATTACTGTCCTGTAGTGCTTGGATAAGACACCAGAATCTCCTTTCTGGTATTATGAGTGACAAAAGTGTGTGACAAAACAAATCATTGTCAGTCAAATGTTGGCTATGAGTAAACGTTACATTTCATTATATAAACAATGTATTCTGTTTTCTTCTGTACAACATTCTTCGTTGTGTAGACATCAGAAGGTGATCGGCGCGCCACTAAACTAAAACAGAGCTTGATTTTAATGATCATTCATTGTGAAATACATTTCTAGGGCCCAGGTAATCAAGACAAAACCGACCGAGCCCCAGCACCTGCTCCCAAACCCAAACCCAAACCAGGACCCAAACCAGATTGCCTTTTCCAACGTATTGTCCTGGTAACCAATAACCTTTTTTTTTTACAAAGTACATATCAAATACCATCAGTGGTTGATAAGACATTCTTGAACAATTAGTATTCATTATCAATGAGCCTATGGTTACCAAGTACAAATGAATAAACAATTGCCTATGATTTATCAGTGAATCATAGGTATTAAGCTTTTTACCATGAATGAAAAAAATGATTAATTACTGTTAACTGTTACAATTAACTGTTAGCTACCAATAAGCCATTACGTTTTGTCTTAACGATAAGAAACCTAGTGTAACTTGACACCTTACCATTGCGTGTTCAACCTCTCCGTTTTCATCAGGACCCAGACTATCTGAAGCAGTGGTGGGCTAGTGTGTCACGTGAGTCCACATTTAGACAACTAAAACCCTAATAATACCCTCAATACTAGGTCCAGATTTACTGAATTATAAATAATCTTCCCAGCTTGGGATTCCCTCCAAGAAGACTTCAACGGCAAGAAAGAAAATGAGTAAGTTGGCAAGGCTTGGAATTTCTCAGACTCTCACAAAAACACACACACACACACACACACACACACACACACACACACACACACACACACACACACACACACACACACACACACACACACACACACACACACACACATCTTATCAAGTGTAAGTTGCCTCTCTCTCTCTGTCTCTCTCTCTCTCTCTGTCTCTCTCTCTCTCTCTGTCTCTCTCTCTCTCTCTGTCTCTCTCTCTCTCTCTCTCTCTCTCTCTCTCTCTCTCTCTCTCTCTCTCTCTCTCTCTCTCTCTCTCTCTCTCTCTCTCTCTCTCTCTCTCTCTCTCTCTCTCTCTCTCTCTCTCTCTCTCTCTCTCTCTCTCTCTCTCTCACACTCTCACTCTCACTCTCTCTCAGGATCATTGCTGTCAAAGCCAGGCGGTTCCACATTGCAGTCCAGCTGTTTGACCTGCTGATGACTGAGAAAACTAAAACCCTCAGCAACTACATGAGTCAGCTGAACCTCATCGCGGACCACTTGGACATGGTACTGGTCTCTTCAGGTGTCTTTGTGTTCAACAAAAGACACCTACTGTTGTCTTCTATATGATTCAGTGTGGGGTAAAGGTAATGATGTCTTCTAGAGGATTCAGTGTAGGTTAAAAGTACTGTGTATTCCAATTGTTTTTCTAAATTGAAGAAATGTGGAGATTTGCTTCCAGACCACAAACTCTTTATTACCTCAAAAATCAATTTGTGGTTGTCTGGGGGAGTATAGCATAATAGCCAAACAAAGACACGTAACATCTGTGGTTTAAGACCATTTCAATTATCAATGTTTGTATCCAGACCCCTATTTCTCAGCTGTATATTTCCATGAAACCATTCTGACTAGCTGTGTGTCAGCTGTGTGCATTAGCTTGTTTGAACAGAACACATACAGCCCTATGGGATCGACAGTGAAAAGGAGGATTCCTTGTTTAAGTCTCTTCGAGTTCAAGTTTTAGATATTTCACTTGAAACTCGGAAGGCTGGTTTCTGAGGCCTCTGGAACACACCATTACTTGCATGTACCATTTACTGGTCACCATACTCACAGACACCAAGCCGAGGGTCTCCCTGTTTGCACAGCTGATATATCTAAAGGCTCTAGCTTCAATCCACACCTCAATATTGTTCTCCCGTCCACGGCTCACAACTCTTTTAAAGGGAAGTGCTACCTGTGCCACCTCATCTAGATAATCAGTGCCAATGCTCGGCACCAAGCTGCACTTCCAATCACAACCTTCCTGCCTGCTACATTTATCCACAGCAACGAGCAGCAGTCATGAGTGGGCCAATAAATCATACCCTCTTTTTGTCGTTTCCTTTTCCAAGGTGTCCAACAGGACCAAGGTTGCAGGGATCAGTGGTGGGACCACAGCCGTGTTGGGGGGCCTTGCAGCAGGGGCAGGGATTTTATTGGCCCCTTTGACGCTGGGGGCCTCCCTGGCCATTACTGTTGTCGGGGCGGGCGTGGCCACAGCGGGCGGAGTCGCTGGCGCCTCAGCGGCCATCGCCCACAAAGTGAGATTGTCTCCGGAAGGGAGACATCATTTTTTTGCTTTCATGTGTGTGTCTGTCTTAAAGGGGACACATTATACCACCAGGTGTGTATGATTAGCCTTACAAGCCGTTTAAAAAATCTGCCCCATATGACATCACTAGTGGGCGTGTCTACCTAGATCTGTGCTGGATAGATCAGTCTACCAGCCTACCCAGTGGACTGAAGTAAACGTTGCTCATCAATCCAGCAAAGATCTAGGACTAGGTACACACGCCACTAGTGATGTCATATGGGGCAGATTTTCAAAACGGCTTGTAAGGCTAATCACACTCACACCTGGTGGTATAATGTGTCCCCTTTAAGATAAGTGGTGCCGCCGTTGTTATGGGGACGGTGGTGTTGTTGTTGCTGTTCGTTATCTGTTGTTCTGGTAATGACGGAACCATTCCATCAAGGATGAGCTCATGTTTTATTATTATTATTATTGAATGTTAAGTTACAAGGCAGATGCATTATCCAAAGCAAACGACAGTGAATTCAGCCACTCAGGATCAGTTAGGTTAGGGCCTCATGGGACACTTTCAAGCCCTGTTCAAGGGCTTGTCAATATATATTTATCAAATTTGCATTTGTAAAACAAAGAGATTTAAAAGGTTGTGTCAGCCAACCATTTTCTTCGGGTTACTATGGTATACTAGCTTCCTATCGGCCATCTGTCTGTTCATTCATCCCTCACTTTCTTTTTTGTACTCTGCTTGCAACCCCCAATGCTTCCAGGTGGACCTGGAGAATGAAAAGAAGAAGATCAGAAAGGTCTTCCAGGACAACAAGGACAACATTCAGGACCTTCAACGCTGCCTGGAGTTCATTGTGGAGGGCATGAACCAGCTGGCCCAGCACCCATCCGCCTCGCTGTCCAAAGTGAAAGTGGACCCTGTGAAGCTCAACATGGTGTACCATCTGGGCGGGGGCGTGTGTCCTCGCGCCATCGAGGCCAACGTTAAGGCATCGGGGATCATGGAGGGGCTCGCCATAGGGCTCGATATGTTCTTCAAGGATGGAAAAGGAGCGACCAAGAATAAGCTTAGATCCAAGTGTGCCGCCAAACTGCGTGTGTTGGTGCAGGAGATGGGCACGGGGCTGAGGGAGTTTGAGAGAGCCAAAGAGTCGCTCAAGGTGTTTCTTCCATGAACAAGAACATGGAGATATCTGGCGCGCTGGCCTTTAGCCAATCAACTTGGCACACACACACACACACACACACACACACACACACACACACACACACACACACACACACACACACACACACACACACACACACACACACACACACACACACACACACATTTGGATTTACATTAAGGGCATTCAGCAGACGCTTTTATCCAAAGTGACTTACAATAAGTACATTTGTCAGAAGCGAACACCCACACACATACAAAGTAAAGGGACATGCTTTTCTTTCTTTTATTTGGTTTCTATGTAGTAAACTGGATTTTTCTCCATTTTCTTTGTTACTTACCTACTTTTTTGTGCGGGATAATACACATTTGATTGGTGATAAAATTAAAACATATTATATTTTATATGTGTTTTTATTTTATTGTAAGGATACACATATTAAATACTTATATCTAAATGGTGTGTACATTGAAATGCTGCTATATTTTTTTATCGAATCGTAAGGCAACATCGGTCTTTTTTTTTTTTAACTGTTGGGCACCCGGAAGTGTACTTTAGCAGGACTAACCTTCCAATGTTCTCGTTTTCCTGATGGTAATATGTGGCTTTCTGTGTTTCAGAGTTTTACCATTTATCTATAATTGATGGGGTTTTACTGCCGACCTTTTTAAGGTTTATAGTTCAGTGCCAATTTGCTGCTAGCATAGTTACAGATGATTTCAATATGGGACCTACTTTTGTTAACATGTGATCACGCGTCTGGCCAATTACAAAAAAGGTCATCGCGGAGTAATACCTAAGATCATTCCTTTTGAGACACCCCATTGGCTTAACCCTGTTAAACGTCAACTGTCTACGCGATTGGGCGGAGGGATGCGTCAGTCCATGATGCGGCCATATATAAATGTCAGCTCTCACCGACATATCCATATTTGGTGTTCGACCGCCCCTCCCTTTGGATTAATCATTCTGTGATCTCGCTGTCAAGAACGAAGCGCTCTCCCGCGCATCATGGCTGTTTAAAGGCGTGCAGCGGCTTACTTCGCATCGGCAAAAACACGGCAGTGCAGCGGCGAATTGCATTGGCTTTTTCTGGCAAAATGGCGTACGTACTATTAAATGTTAACACTTCTCATTTAGCGTAAAGATGAGGTTCACTTTCTCTATTCCAGACGGGAAATTAGGGTGTGATGACACAGTAAAAAGTACAGGCTAGTAACGTTATTGTAAATATAATATTTATACATAGATATAAATATAATTAATTGTAATAAGAGAAAAGAGAAAAAAAATACATTTCTGTCGACCAATTTATAACACGGGCTGGCAAGTCGACAGGTGCGCCAGACAGTTCATGTCAGGTCAACTTGCGCCTGGCGTTTTATTGGGATGTTTTGCAACAATAATGCAAATTCAATCGGCCGTTTTGTGGGAATATTACAATTTATTACTAGATTATGACTGTAGAACCATGGGCTGAATACATTTTGTTTCCATCAGTGGTGTTGTATTAACGGTATATAAATTCTCCGTATCATGCCTGTTTATAAACCTTCGGTACTGGCATTGTTTTAGGTTTATTATGAGGTGCATACCTATGGCCATTTATCTAGCAAGAAAACCTGTCTTTGTGTGTATTTACAACAGTGGCAACGTGGCGTCCCAAAATGGCGCGCTGTGTCTTCTGTTGTGGCCGTTGCCACGCCCCCAGGATGACTCACCCCGTTGAGGGTGGAGTTACCGGGCAGAAAATGCCCAAATTAGGAAATGTCAACCACTCGGGGGGTGGGGCCCAGTGACAGCGTTCTGACTAAAATAGCTCACTGTCACTAGTTTAACTCTTGACTACATTCACCTTAGTACAATGAGGAGTAGTATTAAGTTGTAATCCATCGTTACAGAAAGAAAGTTTATTTCATTGTGTACAAGCATGTATATTAAAGTGCAGCTTGACCAAGTTGTCGTTCATAATAAAAGCCTGAATTGTGTCTTGTTAATCAGTGGTGTTTCCCATGTACTCATTAAACTCCAGGAACAACGTTATTTAAAAACAAAACCTGAATAATAGAATGATTGCCCTTTCCTAGTAACACCCCATTCTGCCCTTTATCAACCCCACCAGGTCTCTTTCGACATCCACCCTCAGCTTTGCTGCAGTCGACAGCAGGACCTACCCTCTGGAAACCCAGACGATATCACGTTTATTCCCCCACACACGACTACCACTGACCACTGGACATGGCCTTGATGACAGTGCCGGTCCCGGAGGACGTGGGGGCCCTGTTCTTAGGTGGGTTGCTTGGGGCCAATGTTGTCGTTTGGCTGGTAGTCCAACCTCTCCCAAGTTGCTAGGGAACAATGATCTCGGATTGTTTATTGGATGGGCAATACAATTCTTGGAGTTGCTAAGGGCCCCATCTGCATACGTGGCAGCTTGCAAAACACATCGGTCTGTTTTATTGCACGACACCAGGCCTGATTGTTGTCTCTACCTGGTAATTTCCTCGTTACTGTAGCGCATGGGATTTGTTTTAGCCACAGGTTAAGTGCTGTCATGTGAACTCAACTTAAGCCCTCAAATTATGTTTGAAGATGTTTATTTATGCCATGGGACATGGGTCATTTATAGTGATGAATTCAGTCAGACATGTAACTATGTAAATAGATTTAAGGGCAAAGAAAGAAAATAATCACATCACAACCTATGTGATGTTTTCCTGCTCCATTATGAGCCTCAAGGGCTCGACCATGTCTCTAGGGCTGAGGCAGACATTTATGAGTTATCTTAATGGAGCCGATGCCTTCCCAGGCCGCTGATGTTTAACAACTCTTCCTTCCATATCTAGGGCCCTCGTTTCTGACGGCTGACCCCATGGTTCCCCTTCTGGACCAAGATGAAGAGGAAGCTCTCTCTCTCTCCTCCGCCTTAGAGGAGAGTTCAACCGCTTCACCCTCCCCCACTTTGTCTTCCTCTCTCTCCCTGTCCCCTTACCAAGCTCTCTGTCCCTCGCCTCTCTCCTCCTCCTTCTCCCCTCCTGCCTCTCCCCTCTCCTCCCCCTCCTCGTTCCTCGAGCCCAAGGTGGGTGCTGACGCCCTGTCCTTCCCCTGGCTGGGGGCTGCGGAGCTGCTCCACGCGCACGTTGGAGCAGACGTCAGCAGGGGTGAGCTTGCCGCCGGTCAGCCGCTACAGTGGTTTCCACATGATGATGTATTTTCCGAAACACACAGGGTTGTTAGTCGAGGGACGTGTGCCACTTTGAATTTGCGCTATTGGTATTCAGTAGGAAGAGTAAAGTTACGCAACAACCCAGGCGTGGCTTACTAGTGGCTGTCGTTCATTAGTCTTTGAAACATGGCTTGCTTTCGTGAAATGAGGAAGCTTGATCATCTGATAAGGCAGAAGATTCTCATCTATAGCACAACAAACCAGTTCCATGGTTTCAATTTCGTTCTACCCATTTAGTAAAATTATTAACTGGGGTCGGCTTAGCTCAGGAGGTGGAGCAGCTGTCTTGTAACCGAAAGGTTGCTAGTTATCCCAGCTCCTCCTAGCTTGTGTTGATGTGTCCCTGAGCAAGACACTTAAACCTAACTGCTCCTGACGAGCTGGCTGTCGCCTTGCATGGTTGACTCTGCCGTTGGTGTGTCAATGTGTGTATTAATCGATGTAAGTCCCTTTGGATAAAAGCGTCTGCTAAATGCCCTGATTGTAATTGTCTTGGGTACTCGGGCTGAGTTCCACTGAACAAGATAAGTCGAGTCAGTTACTGAACAAGTTTAAGCTGTGAGGTCTCTCTGTGCCACTGACAAACCTCCTTTACCATGGCATGTTGGATAGGGAGGGGTTTTAGATCTGTTTCGGCCTAGTGACTTGGTAAATTCCAAGCACGGCTATGAGCTGTACCTGAAATTATGTTTTAGTTATTCTGTTCAGGGGCTATAGTTATGTTTTGACATTTATTCCACACTTGTTAAGATCGATGTTTGATTTTGTGTTCTTTTACCTTTTTTGTTGTAAAATAAATATGACATAAAATGCTAGTTTGTTGAATAATATAGAGGTTTGAGGACGAGACCAGCAATAGTCTTGAAGAAAATGCTTCTTGTTACAGGATGCGCTGTTCTAACACATTACCTCCCTCTACAGATGACACCTTCCCTGGGATGGACTGGATGGCAGAGAAGATTGACCTCATTGACTTTGACCTGGATTCCCTAATGGGCTCATCAGACGAGCCTCCCAGCTCCCCAGAGGACCTCATCGCCACCCTGGACTCCCAAATGGATCTGGATGTCCACAACTTTGACTCACCCATCGTCTCCCCGCTCGACGCTCTCGCCCTGCCCCTACCGCTCCCCGATCTGGTCCCTCTCCCACTGGAGCCCCCACCCGTCACTCTGACCGTCTCTCCAAATGAGGAGGAGGAGCAGCAGGCGACGCTGATGGTGAAAACGGAGCCCCTCTCGCCGCCTCCCTTTAGCCACCTGGAGCTTGGTAGCGAGGTTGATGTGTTAGAAGTGGAGAAGAATGCCCCGACCCTCAACGCCAACGTGATGCCCTTCCCCACCGGCGACCTCCCAACCACCACCACCACCACCACCTCCTTCCTGGTGTCCCTCACCACCGCCGGGCCCTACATGGTGCTGCTCACCGCTAAAGCAGAGCCTTTCCAGGAGTCCCCCAATGACCAGACCTTTGCTGCTCAGGAGGCCTTCCCCCCTGATGAGGCCTCCCCTGGGACCAGCGACTGCGACAGCGACTCTGGCATCGAGTCGGCCTCCAGCAGCCCCCCTCGGATCTCCTCCCCGTCTCCTTCCTCCCCGTCCTCGGCCGGTTCCTCCAGGACCAAGCCGTACTCCAGGCCGGAGGCCGCCAGCGCTGCAGGCGGTGCGCCCCCCAGGGTGGTGGAGAAGAAACTGAAGAAGATGGAGCAGAACAAGACCGCGGCGACGCGCTACCGCCAGAAGAAGCGGGTGGAGCAGGAGGTGCTGAGTGGGGAGTGCGACGAGCTGGAGACAAAGAACCACGCGCTGGCGGAGAAGGTTGACGCGCTCAGCCGCGAGATCAAGTATCTCAAGGACCTGATGGAGGAGGTTCGCAACGCAAAGAACCGGCGCAGCAAGACTGTCTCCGCCTGAGTCGCCACCACCTCCTAACCCGGCTAGTGGTGTAGTCTGTGGGTTCCTGAGGTCAAGTCACAGTTCTGCGGCTGTTGTAGAAAGAGATCGGCACGTGTACGCTGGATTTAGGGTTCCAGGTAGCCAAGAGCAGTTGGTGTGCATGGCAAGAGATTAAGGATGTCGATGAGATTAGGGACATTGTGCTAGTCTATCGGATTAGAGATATCGATGAAATTAATCTTGGAGGGACTAGGGCTGTGAGGTTTTACGGTCGCTCAGTCCGCTCCAGTAGACCCACATAACATCTAGGTGTACTTGCAGTGATGTGTAGGAACGTGTATATCCTGGTCGTTTTACTATGCTAACCCGACAATCACTAGGCACACAGATGGCAAACGGCCATTACCAAGTCAAGATTTTAAGTATTTTAATTAATTTGTCACATGATCATACAGTGCTGTGAAAAGTCCAAGAGGCCGTCGTACTTTGCAGACCGCCGACGTAATAAAACATTCTCTGAATAAATTCCACCTTCAACCACCACCCTTTTGACTCACCCCTCAATTGTTTCCTGCTGTTGTGTCACCCACACCCTCAGCCCACCACCCATTTCCACCTTCCTCGGAGCAGCTTTGTCCAGAAAGGGGCCACGTTTATTTATGAATTGTTACGCAGCACTCCTGTTTACCTGTTTTGTAAATGGACGCTCTTCTTGCTTACTGATCATTTTATTCTTTGTTTTACTTTTGACTAACTCCTGATTGTTTTTTTCGGTTTTTAAGTGTTTCTTTCTGAAACTGTATAAATGCTTTTTTTTTCTATTAAATATCCATCAATACTCTTCAGACATGTCTCTTTTTTATTTTGAACCTGTTTTACAGTCAATCCACGGATTGACTGTAAAATTAAGGAATGCACACCAACGAGTAAACTGAAAGCCTACAAGTCGGTGCACGGTTACGCAAATGTTTGCGCATGTGAGTCTGTACTCGGCACTTGTTGCCTATCAAGTAGAACATCAGTGGGGGATGATCCTTAACATTAACTGTTGCAATGGTGAGCTTGGGTTTATTGCCTCGGTACTAGCATTAATCGCTTACGGCAACGAATTGTATTTGTTTGCTCAAACGCGGTCTAGTCCATTTTTCTTTCCCATTATAGCCCTTACAAGTACAATGAAGCACAAATTAAATGTATTATGGTAAATATCTACAGCACTAGCAGCATTGGTTTTAATATGATTTGAGTATTAAAGTTTAAACTGATCTTGTCTCATGTGAATAGTGAAAACCGGCCTCGGGTGGTTTCTTCTCAGTTTCAGTCATTCTGGTTCCACTCTACAAGGAAGTGAGGGGTGAGGGGTCAGAACAGCTGTGTCTACGTTTGCAGCAGGGATTTTGTCTAGTCTGAGTTTGACCAGCTGTTCAGAACAGTAACCATTTCTTGACAAGCTCGAATGGAAGGCCTGGTGCCGCCGACAAGTTTATTTGTCAGACTAGACGTCAGCAGGTTCGTGTATGCGTACGTTAGTCCTCCATGCAAATCTTTCATTGCATATTTTTGCATATTCTCCAACGCATAACTTCTGCAGCACGCCATGAGTCTAGTCATGGGATCCCTAATCGGCAAGCCCTCTGCTGCTACTGCTACTAACTGCCTACTTGTTGATGCTGTTTATTAATCTTTTTATTATTTTTATTAAGTATAGACTAGAAGCAGTGGAACCATAGTTACATAATTTGAATAACGGAGAATGAGATTTAGCTGAGTAATGTATTTTGTCACTCAATAAAATGCCACGATATAATTCATATTTTACTCTGGCAGACCAAACTAAAAACAATGTGACATTTAAATGGCACTTCTCTTTTTATCCAGTGAATGTTGCTCAGGACATATCATATATTTATTTGTTTTAGCTATAGGCCTACCCCAGCCCATACAAGAGCTCCTCTGTACTGATCTTTGGCTGAAAAGTATTGGTGAGAAGTGTTGGCAAGGGTGCTGGAGAATCAGGGGGAATATATTTGAGAAAGATGTAGGCTACTTTTAGTCAAACCAAAATATACTTTACAGCTCAAAGAAAGACAGCAGTGTGTGTGCATGGACTTTTACTAGAAAAATAACTTGGCAAATATTATGGTTGGTTAAAACACACTGTCCTTTATAGTGACTCAGTGTTTAGATCCTGTTGGGTCCCATCCGATTAATGCTCTATAACAAGAAGGAATGGGAAGCAAGCTGCTTCCCATTCTAATTCATAAGATAACTTGCTATACATGATCATCAACTCGTTTCTAGGTCTATTTGTCTCTATTTGAGCTTTTTTCTGTTGTAATTATCAACATCTGAACGTCTCTGTTGTGTCAATATAGCATGTGGTGCTGTAGATCAGGTGCTAAGCTGCTTATTAGTGATAATACCCAACGACTTTAAAAGATAAGACCTCGCTAATGACACACTTGCATTTACTACTGCAGTGTTCCTCACAATCCAACATACGTTAAGCTCAGTATCTTTCTTTTCTAGTTCTGCTCAAAAGAGATGAAGTAACAGCTGATGTCCCTGACCAACCAGATTGGCTCCTGAGGCAACGACCTGTTGTCTATGGGTGTCTAGAAATGATCATCAATTGTGGCGTTCTCACGGTGTTGTGTAACACTATTTCCGGTGTCTTACTTCCTACGAACTGCTTACCAAAGATCCCACTCCCTGGAGACAGATAGCGAAAATAATACTGTGAGAACCATACAAACCTTACAAAAATAACGAGAGGAGAATAAAATATATTTTCTTCACGAAAATTGGAAAAGGCAATATCAGAACCATGGCCCATGTCCCGCCCTCTGCGTAGAGATAAAGAAGCCTGAGATTCAGGCTGCTCTAGTGTAGTATACACACTCACTCTTATCAGGTTTAGTGGGCTGAAAGGGAGTTATAAACTCGGCCTGCATGTGGGAGTAGTTAGATTAGAAGCCGACCTGATAGTAGTTAGGTTGTCCTCATTCTTGTCAATGCTTTCAGCAGTCAATAATAACACACACTTTGAAGACTCGATGTTTCGGTTTTGCGTGAAAGCCTTATTGCGTTGTTTGTTTTGCTAAACAGAACAAAGCTAATAAAACGACATACACAGGAGGGCAGCAATTATAAATAGTTGAAACAATAGTTAATTTATTTGCGCTTCGATTTGCCCTTTATAATGAGTTCATGCTTTGCTGAATTTGATTTAGACTATGTTATAATTCACAATAAGTTTGGTTTTTATAATTACAAGATACCTTCTTTTTTTTCCCGATGGGGCGTTGAGCTTCTTCCATTCTCCTCTTAGTTATCTATTTAGCCCCCCCGTGCGTCCGGCCTCAGAACTTGAGCTTTTCTCAAACTTACAGGAAAGGGGTTGAGAGCGAATACTGAATTTTAGCTACCGAGTCGGGACTGTGACCTGGTGACCAACGCACACCTGCATACCCCAAGTCTGTCACAGAGCATGCAGGGCCCCTACTGCCCGGGCCCCCAGCAGCATGGACAGGTACTCGGGCTCCCCTAGCTGGAAGATGCTGGCCTCGCCGCTCCCAGTGGCCCTCTGCTCCAGGATAACAGAGCCAGGGGTCCAGGGCCGCGGGTGCAGGTAGGCTACCAACTCTGGAGACTCCCACACGACGTTCCGGTACCGGGTTGAGGACATCCCGACAATGAACAAAATTAATAAATGAACTACTTCGATATCTTGATTGTTTCTTTTTTTTCTAAATATTCATAAGCTGTGTATAGAATGATTGTATGCGAATAGGATATTAACTTGAGAATAAAACACAAAACTGTTTTAACTACACAGACCCATATTTTGAACGACATTTAAGTCAAATTATCTGCAGCGCTCTGCAGACCCATTTCCACCTTCCTCGGAGCAGCTTTGTCCAGAAAGGGGCCACGTTTATTTATGAATTGTTACGCAGCACTCCTGTTTACGTGTTTTGTAAATGGATGCTCTTCTTGCTTACTGATCATTTTATATTTTGTTTTGCAAAGTTTTACTTTTGACTAACTCCTGATTGTTTTTTTTGTTTTTTTTAAAGTGTTGTTTCTTTCTGAAACTGTATAAATGCTTTTTATTCCTATTAAATATCGATCAATACTCTTCAGACATGTCTCTTAATTATTTTGAAAACCTGACTCAAACCTGTTTTTATGACTCAAGATGAGAGGGGCAGAGTTCCATCCACAACTTTACTTGTAAGCATGACTTGGCAAGCTGGCTGGCTGAATCCCTAGCTGATTGTTGACGACTTATCTGAATGAACTGCCAGTGGGTTTGTATTGAAGCGTCTGCTGACCAATAGCAAATGGGATATCCACGGATTGACTGTAAAATTGAGGAATGCACACCAACGAGTAAATTAAAAGCCTACAAGTCAGTGCACAGTTACGCAAATGTTTGCGTATGTGAGTCTGTACTCGGCACTTGTTGCCTATCAAGTAGAACATCAGTGGGGGATGATCCTTAAGATTAACTGTTGCAATGGTGAGCTTGGGTTTATTGCCTCGGTACTAGCATTAATCGCTTATGGCAATGAATTGTGTTTGTTTCCTCAAACGCGGTCTAGTCCATTTTTCTTTCCCATTTTAGCCCTTACTTACATTACAAGTACAATGAAGCACAAATTCAATTCATTATGGTAAATATCTACAGTATACTAGCAGTATTGGTTTTTAACATTTGAGCATTAAAGTTTAAACTGATCTTGTCTCATGTGAATAGTGAAAACCGGCCTCAGGTGGTTTCTTCTCAATAGTTTCACAGTAGTCATTCTGGTTCCACTCTACAAGGAAGTGAGAAGTGAGGGGTGAGGGTTCAGAACAGCTGTGTCTACGTTTGCAGCAGGGATTTTTTCTAGTCTGCGTTTGACCAGCTGTTCAGAACAGTAACCATTTCTTGGCAAGCTTGAATGGAAGGCGTGGTGACGCACACAGGTTTATGAACAAGAATAGACATCAGCAGGTTTGTGTAGGTGTACGTTAGTCATCCATGCAAATCTTTCTTTGCATATTTTTGCATATTCTCCAACGCATAACTTCTGCAGTAGGCCACGAGTCCAGTCATGGGATCCCTGATCGGCAAGCCCTCTGCTGCTGCAAAGTTGCTGTAAAGCAAAATTAAACTTTGCCTACTTGTTGATGCTGTTTATTCATCTTTTCATTTTTTTTATTAAGTATAGACTAGAAGCAGTGGAACCATAGTTACATAATTTGAATAACGGAGAGAATGAGATTTAGCTGAGTAATGTATTTTGTCACTCAATAAAAAGCTTAATAAAATGCCACGATATAATTCATATTTTACTCTGGCAGACCAAACTAAAGACAATGTGACCTTTAAATGGCACTTCTCTTTTTATCCAATGAATGTTGCTCAGGACATATCATATTTTTTGCTGAAAGTTGAAAACATTGTTAACCTTGATTTTGATAGTTTGGCTCTATATTAAACACATTGTAATACATTGTTTCCAGTCTTTAAGCTCTGTTAAATTGTCAACCATTTTGTCCACAAGGATTTTTCTCTGTCAACACATTGTAAACCGTCGTGTCCACAGGGTTCATGCTCTGTTAATCCCATTGTAAACCATTGTATGTACAGGGTTTATGTTGTTAAACCAACGGTAGACCATCTGCTCAATAGGGTTTCATGGTCTTGTAGACTGTCGTTCTTAGAGTCTCTTTCTCAGGAAATATACCACAGACTTCATGCCTACTCATGAAGGAATGTGGTATTCCGTGCACCAACGTTCACGGCAGTTTAGCTAATCGTAAATAGAATCATGACAGACACACGCCAAGATTAAAATCCATGTAAACAACCAAATCTCCTCTCAGGGCAAGCTAGGGTCAGGTTCATTCACCATCCATGTTTCCAGGGTAGGCCAGCAGAGCGGTCAAGGCTTTCAAATATGTTTTTCTGAATGAGCCAACGACAAAACGACTGACAGAAGAGTTAGTTGTTATTAATACCTATACCCCAGCCCATACAAGAGCTCCTCTGTCATTTCCTGTACTGATCTTTGGCTGAAAAGCATTGGTGAGAAGTGTTGGCAAGGGTGCTGGAGAATCAGGGGGAATATATTTGAGAAGATGTACTTTTAGTCAAACCAAAATATACTTTACAGCTCAAAGAAAGACAGAGCAGTGTGTGTGCTGGACTTTTACTAGAAAAATAACTTGGCAAATATTATGGTTGGCTAAAAACACACTGTCCTTTATAGTGACTCAGTGTTTTAATCCTGTTGGGTCACAATCCGATTAATGCTCTATAACAAGAAGGAATGGGAAGCAAACGGCTTCCCATTCCAATTCATAAGATAACTTGCTATACATGATCATCAACTCGTTTCTAGGTCTATTTGTCTCTATTTGAGCTTTTTTCTGTTATAATTATCAACAACTGAACGTCTCTGTTGTGTCAATATAGCATGTGGTGCTGTAGATTCAGGTACTAAGCTGCTTATTAGTGATAATACCCAACGCATTTAAAAAGATAAGACCTCGCTAATTACACACTTGCATTTACTACTGCAGTGTTCCTCACAATCCAACATACGTTAAGCTCAGTAGGCTATCTTCTTTTCTAGTTCTGCTCAAAAGAGATGAAGTAGCTGATGTCCCTGACCAACCAGATTGACTCCTGAGGCAACTACCTGTTGTCTGTGGGTGTCAAGAAATTATCATCAACTGTGGCTTTCTCACGGCGTTGTGTAACGCTATTTCTGGTGTCTTACTTCCTACGAACTGTTTACGAAAGATCCCACTCCCTGGAGACAGAGAGCGAAAATAATACTGCAAGAACCATACGAACCTGATGAAAATAACGAGAGGAGAATAAAACATATAGGCCTATTTTTCACGAAAAGCGGAAAAAGCAATATCTGAAACATCTGAAACATGGCCCATCATGCCCCGCCCTCTGCCCAATAACGCTCATTTGAACACACCGTTCCAGTCGTTGCGTAGAGAGATAACGAAGCCTGAGATTCAGGCTGCTCTAGTGTAGTATTCATACTCACTCTTATCAGGTTTAGTGGGCTGAAAGGGAGTTAAACTCGGCCTGCATGTGGGAGTAGTTAGATTAGAAGCCGAGCTGATAGTAGTTAGGTTGTCCTCATTCTTGTCAATGCTGTCAGCAGTCAATAATAACCTTTAACACACACTTTGAAGACTCGATGTTTCTGTTTTGCGTGAAAGCGTTATTGTGTCGTTTGTTTTGCTAAACAGAATAAGGGTAATAAAACTACATACACAAGAGGGCAGCAATTATAAATAGTTGAAATAATAGTTAATTTATTTACGCTTCGATTTGCCCTTTATAATGAGTTCATGCTTTGCTGAATTTGATTTAGACTATTTTATAATTCGAAATAAGTTCGGTTTTTATAATTACAAGATACCTTCTTTTTTTTCCGATGGGGCGTTGAGCTTCTTCCATTCTCCTCTTATTTATCTATTTAGCGCCCCCGTGCGTCCGGCCTCAGAAGTGCAGCTTTGCTCAAACTTACAGGAAAGGGGTTGAGAGCGAATACTGAATTTTAGCTACCGATACGGGACAGTTCGCGATCACCGCAAATAAACTGTTACTCGTGCTGCTCACACGATACATTTTTCAAAACACTACTTATCTCCAACCTCTCCTTTAAGGATACGTCACGGTTAATATTTGAATGACTTCCGCTCTGGATCTTGTGAGAGTGTGTCATGATACAAACCATCAGCGCGATCATAGTTACATTGATCGCTGTCTATACCTATTGTACCTTTCTGTACGAGCCGGGAGTAGCCCTCAGGTCAGTTCTGCCCTGCGTTTCATGTGGTTGATGAGGTGTCTGGTTCGAAGGTATGTTAGGTTAAACGCAACTAGACCTAGAAACTAGAAAAGAGGCCAGGTCGTGGAATAGTTTTCTTTGTCCACGTTGTTATTTGGTCACTCTGAGGTTTTTCCTGCTACCTGTCGGATTGAAATCTTATCAATGGTTAAAACGTTAAAATACAGAATATTTCCAGACAATTTTCACTATTCTACAGGTAGACTAAACTTCTTAGCCCAGCCCACAACATGTTGTTATGCTACGGGTAGTTGGTCCACTGGTTATAGACAGCAGTGGGCGTAGCCTGTTTCCAAAACACTGTCATTTTATTTTGCAGAGTGCTGCAGATAATTCGACTTAAATGTCGTTCAAAATATGGGTCTGTGTAGTTAAAACAGTCTTATGAATATTTAGAAAAAAAAGAAACAATCAAGATATCGAAGTAGTTTATTTATTAATTGTTCATTGTTCATTGTCGGTAGGATGTCCTCAACCCGGTACCGCAACGTCGTGTGGGAGTCTCCAGAGTTGGTAGCCTACCTGCACCCGCGGCCCTGGACCCCTGGCTCTGTTATCCTGGAGCAGAGGGCCACTGGGAGCGGCGAGGCCAGCATCTTCCAGCTAGGGGAGACCGAGTACCTGTCCATGCTGCTGGGGGCCCGGGCAGTAGGGGCCCTGCTCTGTGACAGACTTGGGGTACGCAGGTGTGCGTTGGTCACCAGGCCACAGACCAACACACAAGCACAGGTAAAGAACTCCTTTTAACCTCATCTGGTCTACTCAATGGTTTGCTCATTCATTTTTGTACTATTGGTTTGTTTATTAGCTTCTTCTTGTTTTACTGTCATCACTTCTCTGTCCATTCTGTCACTTAATTCTTCTTTTAAGTTAGAAAACTATCCAGAATAAAATAAATCAGGAGGAAGAAATAGTACATTCAAATGAAATTGCCCAATTAAGTTGGAATGAATATATGCATGTTTGGGTCCACAGATTCGTATCCTTCCACTGCACGGCCTTGATGCTGAGTGGCGCCCCCATCTGGCCGCGAAGGAGGAGTACTGCCCCTTTGACCCTGGCTTCTGCACCTCCAAGAGTGGCCCCCGCTGGAGTGACGCCCATCTGGCTGACATCCAAGAAAAGGTCCGGACTGGGCTGCCCTCTCCAGACGCCCCCGCAGACCTCACCTTCCTGGGTGAGGACCCTGGCCACCCAGGACTGTTTTCCCGCATTGTGCGTGGCGAGGAGCCCCAGTGGCGTGTGTGGGAGGACCGTGGCCACGTGGCCTTCCTCACCCCCTTCCCCAACGCCCCCGGGCTCACCGTGGTCGTTCCGCGGCGGCCGCTGACCTCCGACATCTTCCGGTTGGAAAGGGGGGATTATGAGGCTCTGGCGTTGGCAACCCGGCAGGTAGCCGCGCTTATAGGGGAGGGGCTTGAAGCCAAGGGCGTGGGGCTTATCTTTGAGGGCTTCGAGATCGACTACGCTCACGCCAAGCTGATTCCGCTGCTGTCGTCTCTGTCGGCATTTGGGGAGGGCGATACCCCGTCGGAGCCGCGCCCGGCCCAGTTCCATTCCACGTACCCCGGGTTCGTGACCTCAGAGGACGGGCCCGAGGCGAGCCTGGAGAGTTTGAAGGAGATCCACAACCAAATCACTCAACTTTAACCTCAGCCCCCTCAACAGCTAGAGAACTATTGTGTGCACATGCTCTATGGAAGTGCCGGACTATAGAATTGCTGGGAAAGGATGGTTGCTGGGATCCGGCGGTTCGTGCTGTGAATACCTTTTGATTATGATTGTGAACAATGCATTTAAAACCAGGGAGGAAAAAGATGATGCACATCTTGATTCTGAGGAGCTTGTGTACCAATTGTGTACCATTTGTCAAAAACATGTACGCCTTGTATCTGCTACATACATGTGATAGATTATATTATACAATATGCGTATTGTTCTAATTTTTACAGAATAATTTTGTACTGTTCTAATAATATTTATTTTGTGTCAGACAATGTATTTCAATTTTCTTCTAGATATCCAATGTAAAATTTCATTTCATTGTATTTCATTGCTATATGTGCCATTAAATGTAAGTAAGCAAAACGTTATTTTTAAACTACATTGACGAAATGGCAAATGAATTGTATTCATATTTACTACACTTCTATATATAGTTGCATAAAAACTGTATTCTGAATTACAACAAACAATATAAGTCTGTAACCATCGATCATTTCGGTATTCTAGGGTTGATGATTTTAGTTGCATTTGTGCATTGGCTAAGGGTTGGCTAATTTCAGAATTTTAAACTAATTCAAATCAAATTTTATTTATACAATTTTCTTGAAAAATGGCAATGATACAAAAAACTCCACAAGGAAAACCATACATTAATAGGGGAAGAAAACACAAGAACCAAAGATTAGAATCAAAGAGACACAATTGGTGGTAGAATTAGAGCAATGTACCCATTTTGTTTTTTTGCCAAGCTAGTGTAATATTCGCTCTATCATATGCGTCCAGCTCCCCTTCCGTTCAGAAAAATTTCCACAAGATCTGGTCCGGGTCAGGCCAATCACCGCCATTATCTTATATGGGGCGGGCTTGATACAATAACTTTACAGAGGAGTGCCCTAAGGGATTGCAGTTGAGGCACATAAACAACTAAGATGTCGAATCTTGTGGCCCTGATGTGCCACAAGATTCGTTGCTCGGATCGGTTGGTAGGTCAATCCAATTCCGTAAATAGGCATTTTCGTCTGCGCCCCTTAATAACTCATAATAACTGAGAGGTTCCAGACTTCTGAGAAAGATAAGACAGCTGAACTAAAAAAGTATGTTTTAAGATATGATGATGCTGTTTATAAAGATATTGAAGGCTTATGCTGTATATTTTACTTAATTAATTGCACTTGAGCAAAAGTTCCCTACTGGGGGTTAATAAAGAACATCACTTTTGTGATCTCATTATTTTATAGAAGGTGCAATGTCCTATTATTACCCGGCTACTAATTGGCCCTCTAACCATAACCGTTAATTAGCATGAGTAATTATTGGCTAAGCTGTTCATTACCATCGTTCAAACAAGCTATAGCCTGGGGCTGAACCTCTTTCAAAGTTTCAGCCTCAGGCATTTCTGAGACTGATACAAAACGCAACAGAACTCTTGGGGGAGGAGTTAGGAGGAGGGGTTTGGGCACCATAGCTTCATCTTCAATGGGAGACAGAATGAACATGTTCAAATGGCAGAATGAACATGTTCATTCTGAAGAGGAGAGGGAAGAGGATGCCCTGTGGACACCAAAGAGGTCCTCCCTTTGGTGCAAATCTCCCTGCCCCGTTCTTGTTCAGACAGGGGAATGAACAAGTGGAATTTATAGGAAGTGTATTCCGTGTCGGGTTGATTCTATTAAAGGAAACAGATTCCAAAGGAAGTCGATCTGGGATTAAGTCTACAATACGGGAGTGTATCCCCGAGAAATGGATCCCAGGTGAAATAGAGCCCAGAGGAAGTTCATCACGGAGGAAGTGGACCCCAGAGCAAGTGAATTGTAGGCTCAGTGGATCCCAGAGGAAGTGGATCCAAAGGTGCTCCCTCAGACCTTGACATCATGTGGTGTCTGTGCGGCTGCCCGCCGCCGGCAGCACCAGCCGCCGCTGCCGTTGTCCTTCATGTCCATCTTGGTGATGTAGAGCAGGGGTTCGACAGTGCTGCTCGCGTCCATGAGGGAGAAGACGCTGGGGCTCACCCGGCAGCGGAACTCCACAAAGGAGAAGTAGGACGCAAAGGGCAGCAGGGCCACCGGCGGTAGGTAGTTGAACACGATGATACCCAGGATGATCAGCACCATCCTGAAGGCCTTCTTCTTCACCGGGTGCATCTCCTCCTTGCCTGCCACAGAGCGCCGCAGCACCCAGAGGATGGAGACATTGCAGAACACCATGAGGATGAAGGCGGCGAGGACGAGCCCGCTGAAGACCTGAGCGGCACTCACCACCTGCATCAGGCTCTTGGTGATGCCATAGCCCAGCATCAGGCCCCAGACCACCACCGAGACACCCACCCGGATTTTGTTGTCACGGATACGGGTGAACAGCACCGGGTGCACCACGGCCATGTAGCGGTCCAGGCAGATGCACACCTGGGGGGGGGGGACAGGTGACTGGGATTTCATTCATTTATTTCATGGCTGACACAGAAACAAGGCTCAGCCAAGTTTGTTTGCTACGAGCCACATTGTTTATTAGCCGGAAGCAATACCTACTGCACAGCACTCGATAAAAATATAACCACTGACTTATGGACCCACTATGGAACCGGTAAACTTTGAAACTTTGCTAGTTACGCAGTCACCAAACGATCTTCCTGTCAATCCAAACTTCCTGTCAATCAGGACTCACCAGGAAGAAGGTTGCAAAGTCTTTGACGCCGTATGCAAACCGCTGGAAGTTCCTTATCTTGGGGTGGCCAAGGTAGAGCCGGTTGGCCAGCTCGATGGGCGTCATGAGGCAGAAGTAGGCGTCCAAGATTGCCAGGTTGAAGAAGAACGTATCAGATGTGGTGGCGTCGCTCTTTTTGCGGGCGATCTGCCACAAGACCAGCAGGTTGCAGGGCGTACCCACCAGCAGGTTGAGCACCTTGACCCCGTAGTAGAAGAGGAAGCTGTATGGCGCCGGAGCGCACGCCTCATGATCGTACCAAAGCAGGGGGCCGGGCGGAGGCGTGGAGTTGGAGTAGGCCTCGGTGGTGGAGTTCAGCATGGCAAAGGCAGGGAGGGGAGACGTTAGGAGGCGCGAGATGGGGGATATAGGAGCTGTGATAACAGAGAGGAGTACGAGCAGGGGGAAGACACATGAAAGTGTTTTTTTTCTTCATCACTCAATTAAAAAATGAACTGAAGAACGAGCAGCATTTGCATACATTTCTTCCTGTGCATTCCTACAGCTGAAATACGGCGAAACACCGGAACATTATCCGGAACCCTCCAGTTGAGGACCCGCACCTTTGATTGGATCAGTCACCTCCTTTGTCACTATCGAAATCTGTCTGAAACGTTTTGCGTACGATTTGATGTCATCTATTCTCTCATTCTTTAACATTAATTGAAGTTTCTTGTAAATTGCTTGTTTACCTATTTTGGCAGCATTTTTTATCTGATTAAAAAAGAGAGCGAGAGAGACGTGACGTCAATAACTGGTCAGACACTGAAGTCTGACCAGAGTCGACATTTTCACATTGATGGATTTTGTTCTGAGAACACCCCTGTGCAAAAAGATAAGAGGAAGTTCAAAGCAGGTACCTTTATTAATGAGCTAGTGTGAGAGTAGCCTACAAATAAGGTGGTTGAAGATTGTGCAAAGCTTTGATGAAATTGCGGTATTGCATATACATGTTCTAATTATGCAGATTAAATAAGCAACCCGTAATTATGTGAGGAAGAGCTTTTTGGTTTATGGACCTTCATTTAAACTTAGTTAAAAATAAGTTCAGAATTAAAAGCCTTCTTTTTAAAATCAAACCGCTTGCTGAACCTCTTCGCTCTATGGTCGCAACAAACTAGTTGGAGAACCTTGGATTGGATAAAAGTTCATTATTACACTTTTTATTGTGAGAAATATAAGAACAGAATGCTCTGCGTCCGGGACCACCTGATTTACAAATGAATCACTCGTCATAATTTTCATATCAAATTGTGTGTTCTGTTACAACCATTAACCTTTGACCTCTTGACATCAACTCCCTAAAGCCTTTCCAATTACCATGATCCGCATGTCAATACCTACTTTATCGAGACAATATCTTTTTACACCCACCACATCACGTACATTATTGTATATTGTACATTATTGTAAAAACGGTCTCAAATGTATTGTTTTAGAGATTATTGTTGTTTGATTACAACAGTAGACCAACAAGAGACAAAGATCAAATTGATGCCCTTTACCTTGACAACGTACTTGGTGTCCAAAACTCGGCTACGTTCTCCAAGTGGTCCTCCAGTCACCAAACTCATGGAATGATGCCCTTCTCTTGGGGGCCATGGACTTTTATCAGGGTTCCCAGGTGACAAGGCTGGGATCCAGTACAGGAAGATCCTGCTCAGCCAATGGGGAGCTGAGAAATCAACGCATACATGTGCTGAATAGTTACCATCACTACAGTGAGGCCTTTATGTTTGATAAACGTCTCTATAGTCATTCACCTTTCCACAAACGGGATTCCTGCAAGACAGTAATAATCTCATGGATGTTGTCCAAATATTTGCTGCGTTATATATTTGAACCATGGTTTAATGAAGGCTTACGGGCATACAGGCTGGCACCATGTCACATTGTGCCCGTTAGCATGCTTGCTTATTCCTGCTCATCTCAGCCCGCGGCGAGATTGACCTCACTGATGCAAGCGTAAACAGGTGATGCAAGCAGAGCAGCAAGGCAACAATGAGAAATTCAGCATATGAGGTTACTAATGAACATCGGGGATTACATAACCTACAAGTCATGTTCCAGACAAACACCAGAATGTTCCCCATATTAATTGTATGGATATTTTCAGAACGACTGATTGATTTGGGGATACCGATTTCTGTGGGTACCTTTGTAAGGGGAATACTCTAGGTATTTGCAGATGAAGCAGCAGAATTATTTTTTTGTTGTTCAGATCCCAGATGCAATCCATTGGGTTTCTGTCCTCAAAAGGGAATCGGCTGTTGGTAAAAACATTCAGTGTTTTTATGTAACACTTGTTTCATATTGATCTTTATTCCATCAGTTAGGTTAATTCCTGAACACTTGATATCCCTGCAATATAGTTTAAAACTATTTTACTAGCAAACTAACACGTACCTGCCAAATCCTTACTCGTATGTGAAAATATGTATTTGGTTAAGTTCATGTATAAATGTACAGTTGTATAAATAACCGATGAGAAGTATTCACATTCTTTATTTCTACTTATTGCCGTTTTACACTTTTCTACATAAATCACTTCAGATGATCCAAACAGACAGAGAATGCTTTTGAGGGGAGTTTAGCTGGTTGTCCAGACGGTACAAGCCTCCTGATAATTGCTACTTTTCACTGCGCTAACATTGTTCATGACAGTTATGGTGGTCACGTATCGAGCTTGAAACCTTGTATGTGTCTTTCTTGTATCTCCCCAAG
Source organism: Gadus morhua (assembly GCF_902167405.1). Lineage (NCBI taxonomy): Eukaryota > Metazoa > Chordata > Actinopteri > Gadiformes > Gadidae > Gadus > Gadus morhua. Next base: position 14,830,803 of record NC_044050.1, read on the forward strand.
AGGGACTCACAGTCACTGAGGGGGTCTTTAGAGCATCTGATAACAGTTATATGTCATTTTTTATATTAAATAACGTCCATTCATTCTAAATGTACATGTAGTTCTTTACTCTGGCATGATGTCAGTGCACTGTTGAGTTGATTTACACACTAAAGCAGAGGACAGATGTTTGTATCGACAGCACATGAAGAGCTGTCTTCAGAGGTAATTTACCCCTAATACACATTCATTTTCTAGCCGTCCACTCCTGACCAAAGTGTATGATGTAGGGTCAGGAATGTCAGAAACACTGTGACATTCCAGGACTGCTCAGCTGAGATAGTAGAGGTTAGGAATGGAAAATTTCACCTGGAGATCTGGGTGTCAGAAGAAAAGTTATTTGAATAACACATATACACAATAACACACACACACACACACACACACACACACACACACACACACACACACACACACACACACACACACAAACACACACACACACACACACACACACACACACACACACACACACACACACACACACACACACACACACACACACACACACACACAACTGCCCAGTCCTCACCCTGCAGCGCTGTAAAATACACATCTCATTGAGAATGAACAAGACACAGAGCTTTAGCTGGTGAAGATAGACGATTCTTGTTTGAGATAGAGATAGTGATAAAGCTATTCATAGAGCTATTGATAGATAGTGATAGAGCTGTTGATAGAGTTAGTGATGGAGCAAGTGATAGAGCTAGTGATTGAGCTAGTGATCCAGATGCAGATCGAGATAGTGATAGAGATAGTGATAGAGCTAGTGAAAGAGCTAATGATAGAGCTAGTGATAGAGGTAGTTATAGAGCTAGTGGAGCTAGTGTATGGTGACCAGCTGTCCTCGGTTTCTTGGGACAGTTCCTGTTTCTGGTGTCCTGTTCCTGGCTGGAACTGTCCCCGGATATCTCATCATCTCATCTTCGTCCGCTTATCCGGGTTCGGGTCGCGGGGGGAGCAGCTCAAGCAGGAGGCACCAGACATCCCTTTCCCGGGCCACATTGACCAGCTCTGACGGGGGGATCCCGAGGCGTTCCCAGGCCACTGTTGAGATATAATCTCTCCACCTAGTCCTGTGTCTTCCCCGAGGTCTCCTCCCCACTGGACGTGCCTGAAACACCTCCCAAGGGAGGCGCCCAGTGGGCATCCTTACCAGATGCCCGAACCACCTCAGCTGACTCCTTTCTAAGTAAAGGAGCAGCGGCTCTAATCCGAGTTCCTCACGGATGGCTGAGCTTCTCACCCTATCCCTAAGGGAGACGCCAGCCACCCTTCTGAGAAAACGCATCTCGGCCGCTTGTACCCACGATCTTGTCATTTCGGTCATCACCCAACCCTCATGACCATAGGTGAGGATAGGAACGAAGATCGACCGGTAGATCGAGAGCTTTGCCTTGCGGCTCAGCTCTCTTTTCGTTACAACGGTGCGGTAAAGCGAACACAATACCGCCCCCGCTGCTCCGATTCTCCGACCAATCTCACGCTCCATAGTACCCTCACTCGCGAACAACACCCCGAGGTACTTGAACTCCTTCACTTGGGCTAAGGACTCATTTCCTACCCGGAGTAAGCAATCCACCGGTTTCCTGCTAAGAGTCATGATTTAGCGGTGCTGATCCTCATCCCAGCCGCTTCACACTCGGCCGCCAGCCGATCCAGTGAGTGCTGAAGGTCACAGGCCGATGATCCAATGAGGACCACATCATCTGCAAAAAGCAGTGATGAGATCCTCAGACCACCGAACTGCAACCCCTCCCCACCACTAGGGGGAGGGGTTATCGAGACTACGCCTCGATATCCTGTCCATGTATATCACAAACAGGATTGGTGACAAGGCGCAGCCCTGGCGGAGACCAGCACCCACTGAGAACGTAACTGACTGGCTGCCGAGGACACGAACACAGCTCTCGCTTTGGGAGTACAGAGATTGGATGGCCCTGAGGAGAGACCCCCTTACATCATACTCCCGCAGCACCTCCCACAGTTTCTCCCGGGGGACCCGGTCATACGCCTTCTCATGATCCACAAAACACATGTAGACTGGATGGGCATACTCCCAGGCCCCCTCCAGGATCCTTGCGAGAGTGAAGAGCTGGTGCGTAGCTCCATGTCCGGGGCGATGTTGAATAGGCGTGTCAACCATGACAGCCCCTCAACACCCAGAGCCTTTAGCATTTCTGGCTGGATCTCATCAATCCCTGGGGCTTTGCCACTGCGGAGATGTTTGACTACCTCAGTGACCTCCACCAGGGAAATTGACGACGAAACACCATCAACCTTGTGTTATTCGGATTCAGGAGTTCCTCAAAGTGTTCCTTCCAACGTCCAACGACCTCCTCAGTTGAGGTCAACAGAGTCCCATCCTTACTGTACACAGCTTGGATGGTTCCCTGTTTCCCCCTCCTGAGGTGCCGGATAGTCTTCCAGAAACACTTTGGTGCCGACCGAAAGTCCTTCTCCATGGCCTCTCCGAACTTCTCCCACACCCGCTGCTTAGCCTCCGACACGGCATCAGCTGCAGCCCTTCGAGCCTTTCGGTACCCTGCAACCGAGTCAGGAGACCTCCAGGATATCATATCCCGGAAGGCCTCCTTCTTCAATCGGACGGCTTCCCTGACCACCACGGTGTCCGAGGGTTACCGCCCCTTGAGGAGCCTAAGACCCTGAGGCCACAGCTAGCCACCGCAGCTTCAGCAATGGAGGCTTTGAACACTGCCCACTCCGGCTCAATGCCCCCAACCTCCACAGGAATGCCAGAAAAACTGGTGCACACGCACAAACAACAGTCAGAGTTTTCCCCCCTACAACCCTTAGGCGCAGGGAGGCGACCCTCTCGTCTACCGGGGTAAACTCCAACACCTCGGCGCTCAGCCGGGGATTTATGAGTATCCCCACACCCGCCCGGCGCCTCACACCCTCGGCAACTCGGAGAAGAATAGAGTCCAACCCCTATCCAGGAGTACGGTACCAGAGCTGAGACTGTGCGTGGAGGTAAGCCCCACCCGATCTAACTGATAGCGCTCCACCTCCCTAACAAGCTCCGGTTCCTTTCCCCAAAGCGAGGTGACGTTCCACGTCCCCAGAGCCAGCTTCTACCGCCCAGGTCTGGTCCGTCGAGACCCCTGACCTTCACTGCCACCCATGTGGCTGCGCACCGACCCCAACGGGTCTTCCCATAGGTGGTGGGCCCATGGGATGAAGAGAGGGGGGGTGCCACGTAGTTTGGTCGGGCTGTGCCCGACCGGGCTCCGTGGCAAACCCGGCCACCAAGCGCTCGCCATCGAGCCCTCCGTCTGGGCCTGGCTCCAGACGGGGGCCCCGGGCTTCCTCCGGGCCGGGTCACATCTCCTCTTCTTATGTTATTCATTGGAGTTTTTGAACCATTCTTAGGCCCCGTTCACACGAAGCCGATTTCATGGCGAAACCGCAAAGGTCTTGTACGGTTCGGCCTTCCGTACACACGAAGCTGGCGAATCCGCTGACCGAAACCGCAAACTTCTGAAACCACCCTCGGAGGTGGTTTCAAATCTACCCGGTTTCGTTTTGGATTCGTGTGTACGCCTGAAACCGACTGAAACCGCAAACCATGACGTCATCGCCCCACCCCTCGACCTCCTAGCCAATGGCTCTTAAGCCCGCGGAGTTTCAGAAATCACATGCGAGCGTGCGCATAAGGGCAGCCTTTATGTGCATGCTCGCCTCTTCTTCTTATTTCATTTCTTCTGGATTTCTGTACCAGAAGCAGCGCCCCTTATGGGCCTGGAATGTGTACTACAGCGTTTCTGCAGATCTACCCGGTTTCGCTTGGCTTCGTCTTTACGGAGATACTTCGAAACCGGATAGATCGAAACCGTAACGGTTTCGCCCGTTTCGGCTTCGTGTGAACGGGGCCTTAGTCTGGCCCCTCACCTGAGACCACTCTGCCATGAGAGACCCTACCAGGAGCACAAGGCTCCAGACAACACAGCCCTCAGGTTCACAGGGACATGCAAACCTCTCCACCACGGTAAGGTGACGGTTCCAGTAGAGGCCACTCAATCGGTCTCAAGAGGTCCCCGGATATGTCACTGTTAAACAAATAGGATTTTTCAAATAAACTCTCTGGGTTGTTTTTCATCACAAAAGGACAAGGTTTGGGAGGGGAGGCTTAGAGGGGGCTCTATTATCAGGAGGGGCTTAAGCCCCCGCTAGCCCCGCGCGGTCGCTGGGCCTTTTGTAATCACTTTACGTTTTGGGATTAAAATCAAATGGGCAAGTTTAATCAAAAATTCCAATGTAGTTTTACTTTATCCATTTATTTTTACATATCCCAACAACAACTGATTGTTATAGTCATGGGCGTAGTGGATGCGGGGTACACAGGGGACATGTCCCCCGCACTTCCTGTATCTGTGCCCCCTAGTTACGATTGTTTATTCTCTCAATAACGATTACATCTGCTGTCTCTGAGGAATGACGTAGCGTTACTGCAAGGATGTGAAACTGTGTCAAAAGCAATATCATCGGGGCGATTTGTGAATTAAGTACACACACACACACACACACACACACACACACACACACACACACACACACACACACACACACACACACACACACACAAACAAACTATAATCCTCAAAATTAAATGAGGATCGCACTCAAAAATGTCCTGTAGCTCTCATACGTAGCACTACCAGATATGTGACAGAAACAAGAAATAGCAGTACATTTCTAAATAATATATTATAGACTACTTATAAATAAAAGCGTATGATCAATAAAATCGTATGATAAAACAAGAGGTGGATCTAAACTATCTAAAGAACAACCATGTTAATAGTTTCTCTCAAAGGAAATTGGGGTTATGTTTAGAAAATACTTTTGCCTTGAAGTTCCAGTTCTCCGCCTTAGAGCTCGTAAATCCACCCTTTCCGGGAAAACCCCATGGGACCTCTGGGGAGTGGCGAAGTCACGCCCCTTCCGGTAGAGCTCATGGGACCTATGAGATCGAAAAATATGAATGGGTGTCAATGGAGAGAAAATAATTATTTTCTGGTCCCAGTCTTTATATGCCCTGGATTACACATATGTTGTTTGTGGATTTAAATGATAATTGTTCATGCAAAGAAAACTAAAAAAATTCGTGAGGAGTTTGATAATTTTAGGTTTTATGTGAGGCCGCTTTGTCAACTACAGCTCTTCGCTGCTCTTGATGCATATGATATACGTCACCACACCCGCACTTGGAACTCGGCACAGAGATGGCGCTCCACTTCACCACTTTTTTTCAAGGCGAGGATAAAAGCATAGAAAGAGGTGAAAACCACTATAAGTCGGGGCATGTGGAGAGTTTTAGTTATGTGCCATCTCTATGTGCCATCTCTGTGCCGAGTTCCAAGTGCGGGTGTGGTGACGTATATCATATGCGTCGAGAGCAGCGAAGAGCTGTAGTTCACAAAGCGGCCTCACATAAAACCTAAAATTATCAAACTTCTTCACGAAATGTTTTAGTGTGTAAATAATTATTTTCTCTCCATTGACACTCATTCATATTTTTCGATCTCATAGGTCCCATGAGCTCTACCGGAAGGGGCATCTCCGCCAATCCATGGAGAGAAAGTAATTATTTTCTGGTCCCAGTCTTTATATGCCCTGGATTACACATATGTTGTTTTTGGATTTAAATTATAATTTTTTTATAATTTCGCGAAGAAGTTGGATAATGTAAGGTTTTTGCGTGAGGCCGCTTTGTGAACTACAGCCCCTCGCTGCTCTCGACGCGAATGATATACGCCACTGTCACACTAAATTTGTACCGGCTGCCAAATTTGTACTGGGCGCGTCATCCATACGTAATCCATTCCAAACCTGCCTGTCAGCAGATGATCGCGTCGTCCGTTGCCGGGCAGGTTTCAAAAAACATTCGCGCTCATGTTGCCAAAGACAAAATAACATAATACAGTTAACGGATCGCTAGATAACACTTGTTTTTACTTTATATTTGTATTGTATTTAATTGTTTGATCAAATTTAGCTAGTAAACTGAGTGTTTAAAGCGGGTTTCAAAAAACATTTGCGCTCATGTTGCCAAAGACGAAATAACATAATACAGAAAACGGATCTAGATAACACTTGTTTTTACTTTATATTTGTATTATATTTAATTGTTTAATCAAATTTAGCAAGTAAACTGAGTGTTTAAAGCAGGTCAAGGACGAAATAGCACAATACAGATAACGGATCGCTAGATAGAAGGTTTGCGAATGTTCGTGAACCTTTCAGTCATTCGACGCGATCGTCCGTTGCCAGGCAACGGACGAAGCGATCATCTGTTGCCAGGCAGATTTGGAGTGGATTACGTATGGATGACGCGCCTGGTACAAATTTGGCAGTCGGTACAAATTTAGTGGGACACCACCACCACTCTGGTACAGACATGGTGATCTCTCTGCTTCACTTCACCGCTTTTTCCAAGGGGAGGATAACAACGACAAAAGCGGTAAAAACCATTATAAATCGGGGCATGTGTCGATTTTTTGTTATGCCGATGTGGAGATTATCTGTCTTTTTCTTTTTCTTTTATACATTTTATTGACAATTAGCAATACAACAACAGCCAGGGGGCACAGAAATGGCAGACATACAAAATACAGACACAAAAAAAACCTAAATGCAGCATTAAATGTAATAAAAATATTATAAAGAGCACACACACTAAGTGTTTTAATAGCTTTCCCAATTCTAGAACATAGAATATTCCCCATGTATTGCCTGGTTTCATTCTCAAACACAACAAAAAGAGGTTTCTGATTCGAGTATTTACATTTATGAATATGCCATTTAGCTAATAAAATAATAAGGTTTATAATAAAATATTGGTTTGCTTGACTAGAGGTGCTATTGAAGAAACCAAACAATACATGTTCAATACAAGGGAAAACTTGGGGTCAATGAAACGAGTGATAAAAGTGCAAATATCTTTCCATAAATGATTTGAATGGGAACAGTTCCAAAATGTATGTGTCACATCTTCAGGGTACATATTACAAAATGAGCAATTTACATCTAATTTAAATCTTTGCAAAAAATAGTTTAGAGGTAGGCCTATAGTAACGGTGTATAATCTTAAAATATACCTCTTTCATTTTGTTAGTGATCAAAAATGTAGATGGTAAAGTCCAGATTTTCTTCCAATTAAGGTCAGATGCACCCAATTATTCCAGTATGCAACTATATGGGACAGAGACTATATCATTTTGGAACAATGACCGTATTCCACAATTATTATTACGTGTTCCAGGGGAGAAAAAAACCCACCAACTGCAAACTCGGTAGGGTCAAGACTGAGGTAGCAAGGTTGGGAGATTGTCGGTCTTGTCCAAGCCATTCGCTGGGAGCGTGACGTCACATACGAGACGTGTCTTTAGGCGCGTTCACTCTCCTGGTGACAACGAGTCGGATCGTATGGAGTCCGTTTCCTGCCATAATTCAAACCTGAAAAAAAAAGTTTCAAAGGCTTGTAAGTCTGGGTTTGAAAACTCAACACCTTGTAAAAAAGGTTTTGCAACACAAAAAAAAAAGAGATTATAACCTGAAAAAAACTAAAACTAAAATTCAAACATCTGTAAACATGATCTTGTGTTCTATTTTATCTTCTTCATCATTTTCACCAACACATTTTCAAAGTTCAAACAATTTCACCAGCGCATTTGCAGAGTTTCAAATCTGGCACTATTCTAACAGTGTATTTCATTGTTGCCCGGTTTTGAAACCTTGTAAATGGGATTCTGCAAACAGGTGTTCATACAGTGAAAAATACGTTTTGAAAGGTTGAATATTTAGTTTTAAAAACTTGTAAAGGTGTACGTTTACGACATTGCAACGTATTTTTTCAGAACTGGCTTTTCAGCACTGACTTTTCAGAGATTTGACCACACAGGGGCAGGCTTTGAGTCACGTGAATATTGGCAGTGTTCTGACGCCACTCGTTTTGAAACTCCTGACAGTCGAATCTGAAAAAGAAAAAAACGTTCCGCACAGCACGTTGAACGGCACATGTAATTGGAATGTACGTCAGCCGAGAGCAACCAATAGGTTTAGAGCTAAATGGTCCCGCCCCCAGGAACGTTTTTTTCTTTTTCAGATTCGACTGTCAGGAGTTTCAGAACGAGTGGCGTCAGAACACTGCCAATATTCACGTGACTCAAAGCTTGCGCCTGTGTGGTCAAATCTCTGAGAAGTCAGTGCTGAAAAGCCAGTTTTGAAAAAATACGTTGCAATGTCGTAAACTTACACCTTTACAAGTTTTTAAAACTAAATATTCAACCTTTCAAAACGTATTTTTTAATGTATGAACACCTGTTTGCAGAATCCCATTTACAAGGTTTCAAAACCGGGCAACAATGAAATACACTGTTAGAACAGTGCCAGATTTGAAACTCTGCAAATGCGCTGGTGAAATTGTTTGAAAATGTGTTGGTGAAAATGATGAAGAAGATAAAATAGAACACAAGATCATGTTTACAGATGTTTGAATTTTAGTTTTAGTTTTTTTTCAGGTTATAATCTCTTTTTTCAGTGTTGCAAAACCTTTTTTACAAGGTGTTGAGTTTTCAAACCCAGACTTACAAGCCTTTGAAACTTTTTTTTTCAGGTTTGAATTATGGCAGGAAACTGACTCCATAGGATCGCCGGTGATGACGCTCATGCTTACGCGTGTTCCCGACAGCGACCGTTCATGTGCACTTGGGGAACAGCCGGTTGGGAATCTAAAAGTTCTTCACAGCAGGGTTTATTTATCCGATAGAAACCATTCAGAACTAAACAGAACTTAGTAGGATAAGTTTCACGTTTGCATGCCTTTATTTCCTTGATGCCTAGCACCTACTATCCTTTTGCTTTTACTTATGAGAAGCACATATAGCCATTGTATGGGAGGCAACACTTCCCTTTATCTAGAGCTGGTTTACCAGTACACAACGTTTGAAACTGAGCAAAGTCATGCCAACAGACGTTACAACGTCAATCAATAGTAAAGTAGCCTATGTGATATGATGGTTGATTATTTATATATTGAGTAGGCCTAAGTCAATCATGTTCATCCATGTTCATGCGCGTCACTAGTAAACCATACATCAACTTTAATGGTTTTCACCTCTTTCGATGCTTTTATCCTTTTATAAAAAAAGCGTTGAAGTGGAGCAGAGAGATCGCCATGAGTTTGAAGTGCGGGTGGTGACGTATATCATTCTGGTCGTGAGAAGCGACGAGCTGTAGTTCACAAAGCGGCCTCACACAAAAAAAAAAAAAAATCTTTGCATGAAAGATTCTCATTTAAATCCACAAACAACATATGTGTAATCCAGGGCATATAAAGACTGGGACCAGAAAATAATTACTTTCTCTCCATTGAAACCCATTCATATTCTCTCTACCGGAAGAGGCGTGACTTCGCCACTTAATCCCTGAGTTCATGTTGCCCTATTTACAGTGTACACTAGGGGGCAATGTTGGATTGAATTACGTTCACAATTTGCAGTTTGATTAATTGATCACACAGACATTCCCATTTGATGTATTAGTCTATTCATATTTTGGCCGGCCTTATATTGTGTCGAGAATATCCAACTTGGAAAGGTCAATATTGATGTACTGATTGCTTCGCACGAACCAGCATCTCCTCTTCCAAGATTTATTTAGGCCTAGCTAATAAGTAAAAGCTTTCATTTTTATATATTAAAAGCCTATATTGATTCTCCCATGGACTTTGCAGCATTCTTAGGCCGATATTAATTTCCCCATTCATTTTTTTTTGAATTCGCTATCACTTGTAACAGATGGCACGCATAACAAAGCAATAAAATCTACTTTGCTTGATTGTTTTTATTATCTCTGACCCTGAACTGGTGGGACAAACAAGATCCAATCCCTGCCTCACTAATTCTGACAGACATCCGGGAACACTAATCAATGGTAGGTTTTAGATTCTATTCGGCCAATCATATATTCCATCCTTGTTGTAGGCGGGGCGTGTGAGACGCACTTGCTGGCCGAGAGAGGCCATTGATGCGTCTAATTCTAACGCGCCCAATTCACCGTCATTTTATTGTTTCCTAAATACACAATAATATTAACCACCGCTAACAATGGTTTCCCACTCGCTTGCACTGCCGATGATCTGCTTCACCACGCTCTGGGGGCTGGTGGGGATCGTTGCACCATTCCTGGTGCCAAAAGGACCGAACCGGGGGTATGTACCGTTACACGCAACTGATAATCACTACGACTATTCATTATATGCGTCTTGTTTTTCCTTATTACTTGACAAAAGATGGTGTCCAAGATATAAGCCTATTTGTATGTCTGTGCAATAAACCCTTCCTCGTAGCCGTTGCGGTGATTGGACTGAAGGCGTTAATGGTGATTTGATGAAGGCCGAATGCGTCATCTTGCATCCTTATCAGCTAAAGATATCCCTAAAATGTGCTAAAAGACATGACTTTGATAACTGAGGTAGATCGATGTAACATATATAAAATAACCCACCCTGAGAGTGAAGTGAGGTATAAGGATCTTTAAGAATGCTATATAGCCTACTCTGTGGTGAGCAGGTTATTTTATTTGTAGGCTATTATATAGGACTTTTACGTTGACTGCGTTAATTCATTCCTAATATTGCATGCGCTGACGGCTTTATAAGAACACGTTTGTTCTTCACGTTTTGTGTAATGGGTCTGTTTGCTTGGGCATTGAAGAGTGAACGAGTGAGTGAGTGTGCGCGTGCGCGTGCGTATGCGTGTGAGAGAGTTGGGGTGTTAGTTGTTTGATGTTAAGAATAATTCAACATTTTATTCTTATTTCAATTAAAATAATTTCTTATCTTCTGATTATTCCCCAGGGTCATCATCACAAGTCTGGTGCTCACAGCTGTCTGTTGCTATTTGTTGTGAGTAAAGGGTATTTTATATTTTGACACTTGAGCTTGTTGTTTTAAACCCAACATCAGGGCAGGGTTATGTAGTGGTTGGATGGCTCCAACCTTGACTGTGCCCTATTTCCCGCTAATTTCTGATCAAGCTCTTCCCCGAATGGCTCGGGCAATCCAACATGCCTATTAATCACATGTGTGTGAAACCAACACTTTCCCATGACACAGAAATGTATGGAGGAAGCAGAGAGGGGGGGGGGGGGGGCATTTCTTTGCCTTCTCATATCTTGCCCTCTTCTGTTATTTTCTTCTCGCTCTCTTTATACAAAAATCGTACCCATAGCAGCTTTAAAATATAATATTTATAATAATCATTTTTAATCCGGTCCCGGCTTCTTTTGTCTGGTCTGATCCGGTCCTGTCTGGTGTAGTCCTACTCTGGTTTTGTAATTTCTACACTGGTCTAGTTCTGTTGTTGTCTGATCTAGTCTGGTCTATCAGATCTGGTCTGGTCTGATCCGGTCCTGATGTGGTCTGATTCGGTTCTGGTCTGATCCGGTCTTTGTCCTTTCCTCCCCAGTTGGTTGATAGCAATTCTGGCCCAGACCAACCCTCTGTTTGGCCCTCAGCTGAAAAATGAAACTATATGGTACTTACTTTACTTCTGGGAGTAAAGGAGCCAGGTGAGTCTAGTCCAAGTTTTCAGTAACCATTAATTAATTCATAAATAAGTTCATGTATTAGTTTATGAATGAGGATACAAGTAACCTGACTCTAGCAGATGTGCGTTAGACTGGAACCACTCTCGATTTCCAAGGGGGGTTATCGACCGCCGCAGACCAAAATAAATCTGGACTGAATTGTAACGTCCTACAACCAATCAGAGCAACTCAATGTGTGATGCAGCCCTCTTGGTTGTTTCCTCAATGGCTCTCCCATAGGGTGCTCCTCTGTTACGTAATCATACGTTAGATAAACAGTTGTGATTGGCCTGACCTGGGCCAGTGCTGCTGAAAGGGGGGGGGGGGGGGGGTATATTCTATAGCACCTGTATAGCACCAGTAGCATATTGAAGAGCAAATAAAACACTAACTTCAACATTTGTCTGGTTCCAAGGCTGGTTGTGGTACTAGTTAATTTTTTAATTCATGAATTAGATCATCCATATAGTGGTTAATTAGGGCATTCATTCATTCATTCATAAATCTTTTATGCGTTCAATAAAAATATTAATTAATCATTACTTTAATTTTCCTTTTTGTTTGCTTGCACCTTATATAATTATTTTACATTCAGTGTTTAAGTGTGTAAAATAGATCCATGAGCAAAAATATAACAAATTGAATATTAACTGTTATCTCTCTCTCTTTCTTCTTCTTCTTCCTGTATGTATCTATCGATCCGTCCCCAGGGCTACCAGGTATTAAATACCCGGAACTATCTGTCGTCATTCCGGTCTTGGTGTTCCAGATGAAGCCCCTCCCCCTCATCCTCAACAAATCACAGCTCGGTACCAACATCACTGTTACCGTCATTCCCCTCACACTTCCCCTGAAGGTCCTCACAACGTTGTTGTGAATATTGCAGGAACGTCCCTAGTGTAGTGTTGGATGTCACCAGCCAAGGTTGTGTATAGGATATTATTTTGTGATGGTTTTACATAAGGTCCATTGTGTGTTGCTTAGCCTCTCATGGTGGCCGTGTTCTGCGTAAATATTTTGAAACGTGTAGTCTGTTATTTTTTTGCAGTTATTTTGTTTACATTTGTGCGAGCATGTGGCTATCATCAGGGAACACTTTTTTTTATTTAACTTTTAGTATTTGATGAGCTTCAGATGTTCATGCAGTCTGACTTACAGGATGTGAAGTGTGTGTGTATGCGTGTGTGTGTTGGTTCGTATGCATGTCTTTGTGTGTGTGTGTGTGTGTGTGTGTGTGTGTGTGTGTGTGTAGGTAATATATTACTAAACGGGTATGTGTGTGTCTGTGTGTTTATGAGGTGCATGGGAAGCGTTTATCTGGTAAATGTGTGGACCCAAGCCGTCAGAATCTCGCGGAGCCGACATTTCTATTTCACCCCCATCCACGTCATGTTATTATTGGTCCCTGTTGCCATGGAGATCCTACTGACCCCCCCAGCTACTTGTCCCCACCCCTAAACCCAATGTGTGCGGCCCAAAGTAAAATTAGGAAATCACTTTTGACCCAAACTTGGCTATAGCTGTGATGACAGGATAGAGAGATGCGATTGATAATAACAAATTAAGAAATGTACCAATGACAGTCAGGATTTGGGTCCAAATAAGGTCTGCAGATATTTAATACGACAGGGAACACACAGGAGGAGATTTTCCTGCTTTAGAAGACCTCTATGTCGGTTACACCAGTGACTGGGAGTTAACATCAGACATCTGACCATCCCCAACCTGGAGTCTGTAAATGGTCAAATAAATCCACCAGATGCACTCGGCATAAGTGCATTTGGTGGATACAATAGGCTAATGCCTGTATCGTGCCAGGGATAAATTTCCTCTAGCAACCGGTACGCTATATTTAGCTTAATGCTTGGTAGCTGACTCTGTGTTAGCTAGCACCCTCCATATCCCAGGATTGTTATGCATGTTAAATCCCTTGAACGTAGGCAGCCATGGAGTTTCAACTCCCCCAACATCTGCCCACGAGCATCACAGCCCCTCCACCCCCCACCCACACACACTCCCACCACCACCACTACTTACCACCCACCTGCTCCTCTCTAAAACCACCTTTGCTTCAGCCAAAAATAATCTTAAAATCAATATATACAGCTACTTCTTAGAAAGACCAAATTGTGTTCTATCTTTTCCGTTAATTTCTGTTGGCCCGTAGTTGTGTTGGTGACATTTTGTCCCAGAGGGATTGCCCGCGCCTCCCCTACCCTTCTCCTCTGTTCTCCTCCGACCATGGAGTGACCACCCCCCCCCCACCCCATCAGTGCAGTGGTTAACACAAGGACATGACATACTGTACCGCTACTGCGCCACATTCGGGTGAGGTAAAGATTAGTTTGTCCAAAGCAGAAAAATCTTGCGCCTTGTGTTTAGAAATGAAAAACCTGCCTTTATATCTTGGACGGTTTTCGTGTGTATGAATGTCTTGTGTTTAGATGACAACTGGAGCGCTGTCGATCGTTTCGAAATTAAGTCCTGGACTCATAAAGGTGTTTGTAATTTTGTTGTGGTCACCATGGTAACAGAAAATCATAAGCCTAAATGTTTGTCGAGTTGAGAAGAAATTACCTTGTGCAAAATCGATGTGGTGTGTGACGTCAAGTGGCATTGTCAGATAACGTGTGGAAATAAAAACATGATACATCCGGCTTTGTCAATGCTCTCTTTGTTGTCATTGATTTGTTCGTTTCTAAGCAGACTGATAAACAATAAAGCCTTGTGCTTCTATACACAAAACACATCTCTGAATAGTGTCATGTTTTTGTGTGTGTGTGTGTGTGTGTGTGTGTGTGTGTGTGTGTGTGTGTGTGTGTGTGTGTGTGTGTGTGTGTGTGTGTGTGTGTGTGTGTGTGTGTGTGTGTTTGTTTGTGTGCATGGTTGTAGATAATATATGATCTTGAGATCACAAGTACAGAACATGCCTTCAACAGTGCAGTTTAGTTATTTAATTGATAAGCAAGATGTTGTAAGCAGGTAGGGAGAGGAGAAGTTTGTCTAGGAGCGGTAGGTGTACGTCTCGCTGTCTGGCGTTCCATGATGTAATCCCGCTTCTGGACCTGGAGAATCAGATAGTCCGGAGGAGATGGGGAGGTGAAGGGTTGGGGGGATTAAATACATGTGGGTACTAGGTAGGTAAGTGGCGTAACACAACAGCGTGTTTTCCATAATCTACATAAATCGCTGTTGCAAAAACAGGTACCATTGTGGTTGTTTAAGCCAAGACTTCTCTGAAGGAAAATAAAACAAGTTTAGAACACTTTATGATCAATTTGTAGATCAAAACATGATGGCTGAAGTATAGAATCTAGAGCACAGAGAGTGGAGAACTAGAGAGAGGAACCTGCATGACATGGCAGAGGGGACAAAAAGGTTAGTAGGCCAGTAACACACAATACAGAGAGAGAAGCAATGTTGACTGAGAGGGAGGGAGGGAGGGGGAGAACGAGAGAGAGAGTGTGTGCGCGCGCGCGTGCGTGTGAGATAGGTGTCCGGTCAGATCAGTCACTCACATCAAAAGAGATTAATGAATACATGAATCGAAGATTGAATACATTACTTGATTAATTAACCCCTTAATCGAAATGAATGAACACAGTAATACAGTGAATCAATACAGCAATAGATGAGTCAAATATGGATGACCACATTAATAGATTAATGAACACAAAAATAAGAGTCACAAAGATATATTCATGAGCGTGTTAACAAAGATGAGGACACAATAGGTGATTCAGGAGAAAGCTAAACAAAAAATATATATTTTTAAGATGCTGTTTAATAATATTGAGTTGAAGATATCAGTTAATGTGAATTCTGGAAGGAGTGGACATTAAAAGTTTGCCATTGTGTGCTCCTACCCAATGTGAGGAAACTTTGTTTGAGCCAGTTGTGTTCAGAATTAGGATTATAGCTCTGAATCACTAATTATTATTTTTAATTGTCAATTAAAATGTGGACTGTACTAAAATTATTCTTTGAGGTTTCATTGTTTATATTGATGTGCATAATGACACATGCTTTTTTCTGAACAACTACAATCTTTAACCAATATTTCCTAACCAATATTTCCTAACCCTAACCCTTACCCTAAAATCTCTATGTGCTTCACCATCCGTAATAGGCCTATCAACGTTTTTGAGGTACGGATCAAAAATGAATTAATTGAATCAGTAAATGTAGTAAAATATTTGGGCATCATCCTGGATAATAATTAAAAATTTGTTACGCAGATTAAGTATGTTGCAAAGAAGGTCAAACTAAATCTAAACTGTTTCCGTTTCATAAGAAGGGACCTGCCATGTCAAACGTCCAAATTATTTATGCACGCTATGATTTTTTCTCATTTGTCATACTGTATCACATCATGGTCACAAGCTTCTTCTACCGCATTAAAACCTATCTTTTCAATATACAAACAGACAATAAAAGTCATGGACCGGAAACCCATGAGATGGCATCACTGTGGCATTCTAAAAAAACACAACCTTTTCACCTTTGATAACTTTTTTAATTTTAGTAATCTTAAATTGTTTTTCTAATGTGTAAATAATCATGTGTCACCACTGTAGTATGAATTGGCCATCAGACGTCAGAGCTCTCGTCGGGCAAATACACGAGCCTCCATCAATGGTGATTGTCTTGTTCCCATGTACAAGACATCTTTCGGTCAGTCTGTTTTCCCTGCAAAGGGGGCAAAACTATGGAACCTCTTGCCCACTAGTTTAAAACTAGAGACTTACAGCAACACTTTTAACAGAGAACTTAAACAACGGCTCAAATCAAATCAACAGTGCTCACACAAATAATTTACAACTGGTTAATTGTCTGAGCATGCTGCCTTTCTGTTTTGTTTATTTTATTTTATTATTATTATTATTTTATTTTTTTAAATCCTCCTGTGGACAGGTGTTGAAAACTAGCATTTGTTACACTGAAAACAATGCATCTGGTTTCGTCCAATGATATTGTCATGTCCATGTTAAATAAAAATCTACTTACTTACTACTAAAACTTTTTTAAACCTTAAAATGCCTGAAGTGAATAAACCAGTGTGTTTCAGTGCAGACAGCATGGCCAACAATTCTGGTCCGGTCTAAGAAATTATACGGCAGTCAAGCATCTTAATAATCACGACACACTTCAATCACATAATTTTTCTATACACATTTTTTAAAAACGCTAGTAAGCTACTGTCACTCAACTGCTTCGACTAAAACCTGCACTCTGTTCTTTTTTGCATTTGCAGAATAAAGAGATTTGAGATTGTACCTATAGTTAACAGTTATACCAGTTAATACAGGTACTGATGCTTCACAAGCGTGTGCATGTCATATATAATAATAATATTATTATAATTACTATAATAATTATTATGCTATAATATGAATAGGCTTACTCATCATTATAATAGTAATTGTACTTTTTTTCCTATATAGCGCATATTAGACCTACTTAATTACACAAACAAAACTTAAAGTCACATTAAGTCGTTTTAAGCAGACATTTCGAGTTGACTATGCTGTATATTTATCGGAGTTCACCGAGTTCACTACTTCGCTCTTTATGTTGTCCTTAAATCAGGGTCACGTGGACCCGCCCATGTGACGCCATATCCGCTTCCACTAGAATTACAACAAGCGCTGCTCGTGAACTCATATGCCCTCACCCGAACAGATCTGCACTACTTTCTTTTTCCACGCCTGATACAGTTTTACCGTTTTATCAACAGGTCAGTGCCTCTCATTATTTCTTTCTCTTCTAGTAGCGTTCCACGCCCTCACGTGTCGACACCAGAGACGCGCAACTACAACTTCTTCAGACAACACACACGCACTAAAAATACCAACAATATTTACTGGCGGCTCCCCGCCCTCTCTCCCTATCTCTCTCCCTCGGTGAATAATATTGAAGATACCAGGCAGGGCCATCAGTTACCAAAGAGAGGTTATCCTTTTGAATGTTTAGTAGGATGTCTCCAAATCTAAAACTTTTTGCCTTGAATGATTGGAAGCTAGCATAAAACATGTTAACAGTTACCCCGCAGTCGTCGGGTTTGTTTTATCCAGGACATAACGAAACTAAAACACGTGTTAGTCTTGTTTTTGCCCTTTTTCCCATGTAGCTGATGGAAGGCTTGACATAAGGCTGTTGCAAAGCGAACTTCCTCCATGGAGTAAAGTATGTGCCACTTGGCAGTGCGCTACCCCTGCTACTACCTCTGTGTATAACAGCATCTGGACTGGCCGAGGCGGACATTTTACACTTGACCAGTGGAGCCAGAGAGAGCCTGCATGGAGGATTTTCCCAGGACGACGACCTCGGCTTTTCCATGATATCGTATAGCTTAAGCTGTTCGCTCACTCGGCGACTCACTGCATTCTCCACTTCGTTCGTCGCACTGACAACTGAATCCAACTTTTTTCTTACTGTTTACGCACCGGAGCAAACGCAACGATCGGCAGCTGGACGTCAGATCTCCATCTCTAACGTGTGGAGTTGCTTTTAGGACTGCGCAGTAGCAGCACCTGTGGGTACAAAGGGGACAAAGCTTACCCCATGGCTTCTCCCTCCCAAGTGTTGTGCTTGTTTTAATCCGTGGGAAGCGGTGTATCTGCGGCTGCCCAGTGTGTTCTGTGAGAGGTGGGAGACGCTACCAAACCTTGCTCTCTGGCGGTGTGCGGTATTAACTATTAATATTGGACATCCGGTGGCAGCGCCAGCTGCGCCCCTAATTTTTTTTAGTCTTCGCATCGGAGCTCTGGGATTGTTTGAACCTGATACCACGGATCGCCGGAGTACATGGTATGGATGCAATTAAACATTTGTGCTAACATTTGGGCAATGTTTTGAGGGGTAGGGCGAACCCCTGTCGTGCCTATTCTCGCCCGCGTGTGCCATGCGGGTCGCGCGGCCATGGCACCGTTTCTCTCTCCGGTTGTTTAGATCAGGCGGTCCGCTGTACAGCTGTGAACACAGGACCGCTTTAACCTCGTAGTTGTCTATTTATTTATTTTAAAAACAAAAAACAAATATTAGGACAGTTTAGGGACGACTTTTGGACATGACTAGGATTGGAACGTAAATTTGCGATTGAGAAGCTTGTTACTTTGTCTGCCAGCTGCAAGGACACGGAGAGGACAGTGTGTAGCCTATTCCTTTCTTCCAGATCAGCCAATATGTGCAAACGCGGCGCCAGATGCACTCTGGTTTTTAGACGGAATGGGGTATCATACAAAACGATTCTTCGTGCAACCTCTATAAGATCTTAATTCCGCAAATTGGCTTTCCAGACAGCCCACCATCCACCCCTCCACCCTCCAGCCCCCCTTCGGTCGGTTAGCCACGCGCGACCACTCCACGCTGCTCCACTCTTTGCGTGCTGCCAACCGAGTCTATTATGGTCGTCCGATTGACGGACTTCCAGGTCTGGACATCTGATTGTTTTTGTCGAATTGTTTTTCTAAAAATGTTACTTCTGTAGTTTAGTAGCAGTGGACCGTATATTTTTCAAAGGTCCTAACGTTTATGTCCTGGCCCTGCTGCAAGCATCCCTTCAAAGGTTGTTTCCAAATAAGCATCAATACTCCAGTGTGTTTCTTACGACGTGTTTCTAACGAATTGTTTAAAGGCTGGGCCGGGTCTGTTGTCACTGTTCGGAGCAGGGCTTCTGGTATAGTAGGCTCGTCCTATAGAACCACTATAGAGAGCTTTAGGGTGAGGAGGTTGGAAGACTCTTTTGTTCAGCTCAAACAATGCCCGTTTCTATTTCCCCACTCTGTCTGCTATTTAAACACGCAGAGGCAGCGGACAGTTTGTACCCTAACTAACCCCTGAACAAATTTGAGTTCCTGTGCTGGGTTTTTGGGTTGCTGTGTGAATGTCTTCTACTCAGTGCATGACACATTTCTGTCTATTTATGTATACAAGTTGGTTTACTTTACACAGTGCACAGCAATATCCACAAATACTTGTGTACCATACCCACAGGACATACTTCAGGGTTGTTTGCATGCTATTGACTGGTCTCAACCAAACAGCTGTGTCGACATGCACTCCCCAGAAGGACCAGTGTGTTTACAGTGGCTTCAGCTAGGCATATGGGGAGGTTACAAGGAGCTAATGACCCTGAGTTCTATAGAAACTTTGGCCTTCATGTGAGACATGTGACGTCGGTTTTGTTGTTCTACCCGAAGTGCCGCACTTAACCTTTGGCCCGAGGTTATGTCACATCAACTCCACACACAACAGCTCCCTTGTAGAAGCGTATGATGCTCTGCAAGCGTCTCCATAGGTCTCTTCATGTGCAAATCCACACTGAGTGTCGTTGTATCTCCATGTCATGTTAAAGTGTATGAATATTGTTCAGATTCATAAAGGAACTAAACAAAACAACTGAATGTCAAAGCGTTGCCATGTTCTGTTTTATTCTGGCTATGTCTAGAAATGAGTCAATATTGTGGGGTGGGTTCTGAAGACAACAGTGTCTGGGTCCCAGGGGGAATGCATCGCAGATGGTAAAGCAAAGTAGAACCAGGAAGCTTTTGTTTCCACGCCACGCCCCTCTGAAATAGCCTTCTGTGGTGTTGCTCGCCACGGTTTCTGACTCGAGGCCAACAGGCCGGTGTGAATGTTTACATCACGCTGCGGTCGCCAAAGGGGCCTTTACAGCGGCGACAACACACCAAGTAGTCACTGGTGAATGTTTACGTCTGCATGGCAGCGGGCATTGTTTTGTGCCATGGCCCCTCATGCCTAGACTCTGCCCTCCCTCTCCAGCTCTCACTTCCTCATTCCTATTGGCCAGCGCGTGGTCACACACACCCGGATAAACATGTCACTGCATTGTTCTCCCAAACGACCAGACCGTCCGCGTGTTCACTCTTTTGGCCTCCTCTACTTCTCGTGGGTCTGGTCTGAGCGCCCTGGTGATCCTCTGCTTGCATTGGGTTTCATCAGCAGCACCGTAGCACGAAGGCTTGCAGTTTATTTACGCTAGTCTCTTATCCGCTCCGCCTCTCTTCTTCTCCTGCTGTCCTTTCTCTCAACTCTGGTTTACCCCTTTTCTCCACTTTCTCCTCCGCTCGTCTCTCTTAACAATCGCCCTTCCCTTTTCTTTAATAACGCAGACGGACGGATGAACAGACAATGGCTTCCTGCGTCTATGAGCAGATTGTGGGCAATAATTAACTTTAGGCTGTCTGCTAAAAGACAGAATTAGGGTACAATCTTATCATGTGTGTTTACCTGTTATCTAATGTCATGCAACACATGACGAGTGCTTTATTTAGCATAATACACACAATGACGTGCAATTTTTTGTATCGCGTTTCACTGAAGTCATAATTGTTTGACCTCATCCTCCTCCCTCCTCACAAGCTGTCCACTCTCCTACTCTTCCTCATCTTTCGTTGCCTCAAGTCGCTTTGGATAAAGCGACTTGTGTCTGCTAAATTCCCTCAATGCAAATCTCTCTCTTCTCCGACTCTATCCTCCCCCTCATGATCCTCTCTCCATTGCTCCTCCTTCTCTAGTCAAAGGGAGCTGACTGGTAGGCCATGGGCAGAGGGAGTTGAACACCCTCACACTGCTGCACTACGATTGGTTGAAACCCCCCTGACCGGCTTACTACATCCTCCTTCCAGCGTACGTACCACACACACACACACACACTGTCTAGCCAGTTTGATGTTTTGTTGCTTTTGAAGTGAAAAATAAATGACAAATGTTTCTTTCCTCCAGCAGAAAGTCGCACAGCGTTGGCTCTGTGAACCTACCCTGACACACCCCACCTCCTCGCCCCTGGCATGCCTCAGGTACGACACTTTATTCTAAAGAGGTCAACACATGACAAGCGGCTGAGGACGCGTTAAGAATACAGCCAGCCGGCATACGGCAGTGCAAAGCTTTAACTCACAAAACCATGGAAAGGTGTGTTTTTAGAAATGAGCTGAAGAAAGCCATGTTCGAATAGAGTCTGTCGTTTAAAGACTTCAAACCAAGCTGTATCCGTTTGGAGTCGTCGGCCGGGGTGAAAGTTGAAATGTTTTTTTTTTTTTGAGTGTCAAGGTGGCGAATCAACGCAAACACACAGACAGAGACTTATAATTATAGGCTGGTTTTATGGGTAATTAGGTCACAGCTTCTGTGACCCGAGCTGAATTATGCGTGTGTGTCTCCTCTACCCAGCCGGGCATGAATGGGCTGGAGCCGGCATTTGGTGAGGCCTACAGCAACCACCGGGGCCTGCTGAGCCCCTACCCCCCCGCCATGTCTCCACAGGGGGGCCGGACGGAGTACAACCAGGTGGGTCATGCTGAGGTGTTAACCGCTCAACTGTTCCACCTCTGCATGACGGCTTAATAGTATCCATTGTAATTGATTTTATCCATGATATAATTAATTAATATTAGGGTTTTGGGCAACAGATGATTAAAAAAATGATATTTTAGGGAATATGTTGTCAATTTGGTAAATGTGCCAATTCCTGTCATATGTCCCGATTGCTACTATTCTGCATGTTGTGACTATCCCTCCCCTTTATCCAGAGTGTGCTGCTGATGCTGGGCTCCCCGGCGATGCCACGGAAGCGGCCCTTTGAGTTGCTAAGCGACCTCGTGGACGACGGGGGATTCGGCGAGGACCTGCACCCGGAGCACTGGGACGTGTCGGAACTGGACGAGATGGCCCGCTATGCCAAACCAGGCCTGGGGGTGGACGGGGGTCCGGCCGGCACGGAGGAGGAGGCGGTGCTCCTGGGCCGCTGGGGGCGGAGCTCGGAGGAGGAGGAGGAGAGGAGGAGGAAGAGGATCGCCGGGGAGACCCACGCCACTGAGACGCACGGCGCTGGGGATCATTGGGGCGGAGGGGGTGGATGCGCTGCGGAGAGGAAGCTGTGCCCTGGAGGAGGAAGGGAGGCGGAGGAGAGGGTTTCTAACGTGGAGGTGTACCAGGTGGAGCAGCAGCAGCAAGAAGAAGAACAACATCAAGAGGAGGAAGGAAGAAGGGGAGGAGGAGGGGGGACAGAGGAGCAGGAGGTTACTGCGTCTTTGGGAGCTCCAGGACTGGAGCTCTGCAGCGAGGAGCACAACTACTCCCTGACCCAGGGAGAAGAGCTGGCGGCTGGGCTTGAGGACGATGCCCAGGTCCCACCCTACCAGACCCCGCTCAGATCCCCACAACAACACCAGCAGGAGGAGGTGGGGCAGGACATGAGTCAACCCAGACTGGAAGAAGAGGAGGAGGAGGAGGAGGAGGAGGAGAAGGAGGAGCAGCAGCAGCAGCAGCAGCAGCAGGAAGAAGATTATGAGGAAGACGAAGAGGAGGAGGAGGAGGTAGAGGAGGAGGAGGAGGAGGAGGAAGGGGCGGAGGAAACGGCTGTGGAGGCGGAGGATTCCAGCTCTTCTGAGTCAGAGTGTGGTGAGTAGGATTTATATCGGCCTTGGCTAACAGACATGGAACATCTGCTGGTTTTTAACTTCAGACGATGGCTGCCCTTATCCTCCCTTATAAGTATGAGCATTAGGTTAGTAAGTAAAGTTTTTTTCCCATGTCAATTAATCCAGCGATACTCATTTTCGATTCATCATTTTAATAAATTGGCTATACTTTTATATTATTGGCAAGTGCCGATGCCAAGTTTGCAGATCTCAAAGTCTTAAATTGGCATGCTTTGTGTGATGCACAGCCAAGAGCAGCTAAATAATTCATGCTGTTCTGCTCTGAGAACAACAGATCTATAAGATCAGCGTTATGTACGTGGATGTTTGTGAAATTCTCTAGCAACGAGAATGCTCTGGTAGCATGAATTGAAGTAATGAGGGCACCATGCTACAACAGAGAATGGGTCGTCTCTATACGGGCTACCAGTTCACACGCTGAACTTCACAGAGAATGTTTCATCAGATGTTTCTAGACAAGCATCCCCGAGGCACTGATATACATTCGATGTGAACCGCACGGCATATAATTAGACTCGGCCTGGAGAATGTTCTCCCCATATGGTTCATGTAGGCCCTGCACACGGTCTGTATTATTGGACTTTTGTGGTGGCATCTGCCTGACTTAAGACAGTAGTAGGCCTTCTAGGGTGACATGGGTGTATCTTGGAGGGAGATGTATGGTGACATATCACTGCCAAAAATGGCAAGCAAAAATGACTACTAACACATCAAATATTACTGCGAGTTCCTTTACTGCACTCGCACACAGTATTCCTCTGATTGAAATTTTTTCTACGTTGTGCGGTAGTTACCTGTTTAGCACTAAGAGGTCGGTGCCAAATCTGGCCATTGTATCCTTGAATTTGATTGGTTACATCGACGCCTCTTGATGTCTCCGAACATGCTTTAGAGAACAATAAAGCACAGCCTTGCACCTCAGACAGCTTGCAGTTGTTATCAAAACGTATAACTATGCATGTCATGAATAAATGCAGGATCATCAGGTGCAGTGAACCATAGCCAGCCTTGAACATTAGCAGAACTTGAGTATATAGAATATCATCAGACCAGGAAATATGAATGTTAAAAAAAGGCTGATAATACTGCCTCGCAGTAGCTACTGTTAGAGTTATTTAGTGTAACAACAATCGTCTAATGACGTCTAATATATCAGCGCTATCGCTGTATTTGTAAATCTGTATTCAAGTGTATGTACAAGTTATTCGTTACGAGTAGCCAACAATGTTATGGGATGCAATGCCATGGCTGGTTCACCCCAACATATTCCAAAAGATGGTCACCACGCAAGCAGAAAAAAATATACCAGTGAGCAGGAAAAGGCCTTGCGAGCATGAGTTGTACGCAGTCGCGCACGTGATTTTTTTTTTTTTCTTGAGATATCTGGCAGTGATATGCCGTCATAGAGATGGAGTTTGTCAGTCGTTCTAGGATAAGATGGATGCTGTTAGTTGCTAAAGAGTGGGTGGTGTTAAAGGAAAAATACATACACACAGCACTTTGACTTTGTTTAATAACATATTTGATTTACCATTCCTTTTAAGGGTTTATACTCGTTACCAATAATTACTTTCACTATCGCCTCTTAACATCAGGGTGGACCATTCTGTTAATGGATTATGCATTGATTAGTTTAATACAATTCATGAAATTATATGCATATCATGCCTCATTATTTATTTGAAAGATAGCGGGGACATTTGGCAAGTGGGTTGCGATTGCCCGTTCAAAAAATCTGCAGTAGACGCCGAGCTAAATTGTGACAACACAGCCATGGTGAATCCATGATGATGGCTACCAAAAACGGTTGCACAATGCAAAAGTATCCGGTGTTTAAGAGGACGCCGCTTTTAAACGACGTTGACTCAAGACAACCGGTTAAAGACACTCCAAGTCAAACAGTCAAGCTAAGCCGACACATGTGAACACACTGTTAGCTTGCCTCTGGCTATTGAGGTGGATGTATTTAATGGCTTACCTGAAGCAACAAATGTTTTTTGAAATGGGCATGACCAAAGATGAATTTCATTTGCTATTTTATTGTTCAAGGTGCTATGATGACTTAAGCCGGAATGCTTTGTGTGGTCTTGTGAAGTGGACATGTTGAATGGACTTTCAAAGAGGTTTTTGCTTATCCCTGGTTATGATTCAGTATGTGGCGTGTGATTATGTTATTATCAAAGATCAAGCTAAATAATTATGATTGTACTTTTGAACTGTATATCATTTCTTGGATTGTAACGGTGTCCTAAAGCCAATATGGTCTGGGCACCAGAAAGGGTGCAAGAAACGAATTGAAGGGTTGATGCAACACATCTGACTTCTGTATATTGAAAGTGAATTGCAGGGGAAATCACATTTTTGACGGTGGGGTAATGGTATTTGGTTCTCCTTTAGGCATCTTAGGAGAAACCTCAGAGCACTATTCTCAACTGGACCACCCGCAGACGCTTCAGACTTGATCTGATGTCTTTTATTAATTTGGATATCAAACAGATTTTCAGCAGAAAATATGTCTAGCAAATGAGGGGGTTGCACATTTTGCTTTAGTCCATGTCCCCGGTTTTTTGTAAGCGGTTGTAAATCTCTGCTCTGAAATAAACTAGTGAACCTGACTGTATGGGTTTAAGATTTGAAGATTGAATTTGACCGTGAAAGGGTTTGCCTCCCAGACAGAGGACAAGAGTTGTGTGGCATTTCAGCAGCTGTAGCTAGGGTTTCTACGATGGAGAGACTCCATTGTGGTCCTCCATTGTGAGCCCAGCAGTCTTATCGCCAGTAGCCCAAGGTGTTTCTGGAGTGAACCGAAATGAAAGAGCAGGCACTATAGCAAAAGAGAGAAAGTAGCTCAGATTTACCAATGACATTTATGGAACCCCCTAAAGCAGAGTTCCCAACTGCAACCGCAAGCTGGTATCATGACATTGTATTTGTGAATCAACTGGATGAATTGGTTGGTAGGACTCCCTGTTTAGAGTGTAAATGTAAAACTACTTGGAGAATTGGTTGGTCTAACTCCAGGTTTAGATTGTAAATGTAAAACTACTGGGAGAATTGGTTGGTCTAACTCCAGGTTTAGATTGGAAATTTAAAACTACTGGGGGAACTGGTTGGTGTCATTCCCCTAGCACCTCCTTGGAACATCATGAACCCTCAATATTCTAGATAAATGGAGGTCAAGCACTATCCGAACAGGCTCAGAACTCTGCTGTCCACCAGCCAAGCCAGCAGATCTGCTCTCCTGTGAAGTGGTCTATGATACCCAGACAGGGGTATGCATACCTAGGCCCTAGGGTGTACGCCATCTTTGCAATATTTCACACACTGCAGGCTGGCCAAAAATATAAATTGGATACAATTTTAGAATCCTCAGACAGGCAGTTACATTAGGCCTATTTGTGAAATATGTAAACGGAGCCAAATGAATAGCAATACAAATAAATATTTGGTTTGATAAATTGGTTGATGAATACAAATGTATATTAAGCTGGGCTCGTGCTCTTGTCTAACGTGGCCTGCTGTTATAGCCAAGACATGAAGCGTTGCTTTACATTGTCATGTTCCCGGCCTCCCGGTTATATGATGCTTCCTGCGCTCTCGGTTCGGTGCACAGCCTGGACCAGGCATGGCCTCAACAGACGTAGTCTGGCTGTTGCGTAATCCTTGGAGGAGCTTGGCGGAGCCGGACTGGCGTCTCCAGAGGGCGGCCGCCGGTGGCGTCAGATGAACTCTGGGTGTCCTCCTTTAATGTCTGCACCCTTTTTATGCCTTGGCATCAGCCAGAAGCAGTAGAAGTTGGTCTGTGGTTGATGATGAAAGGAAATGTCTCTGTGTGAGTGTGTGTGTGATATCTCTTGTGGTGCATGTGTGTGTGTGATTTTTCTCTCTTCGTGTGAGCGTGTGTGTGTTTCTCTTGTAGTTTGTACGTGTTGTCATGTGGGAGTGTAATTTCCCTTGTAGTGTGTGCGTGTGATGGTGTTGTGCACTGCGTCTCCTGTAGTCAAGTGTGTGTGTGTGTGTGTGTGTGTGTGTGTGTGTGTGTGTGTGTGTGAGAGAGAGAGATGTCACGCTGAGAGAAGACAGCCCTCTGCATGATGCTGGCTTTAGCTCTGCGTATTTAAAGTGGGTCGCTGTCTGATAGATGAGGCAAGCAAATGCGATCAAAAACGATTCCCGTTCCAAATCCTCTGTACAGCCCTGATAAAAGGATGACCTTGCAGAGAGGGAAATGTGTTTCATAATATACTCACGTAAAATGTCTCATGAAATTCCAGCCATAGCTATTTAGTTCATGACTGCTGTTTGCATAACCTAATCGCATATGTTGGGAGCTCTTCTTCACCAAATATTTTTTCATTCATATCTTTCACCGTGGTCTAAATAAACGAAAGGAAATGGAAAATCCCTCATTGATGAGTGGAATTTAATTGGATTGAAAATGACCTTGTGGGCATATTTTTCTGGGATTAAATGGTTCACATCTATTACAGTTAATAATATATTCCATAAAGCATTTCAGTTAAATGGAGTCCGAGCAGATGGGATAAACATTACTCTAATAACACTGTTGGGGAGAGATCTCCTTTGGATAATTCAGAAAGTCAGTGGTTACATCTTTATCCTCTGCAATTAAATTATGAATAAATTAGTAAATGCCTCCCCTCTTAGATTTTTCACACTCTTGTTGCCTCAAGCATCTAAAAACCAAATGCACTGTGAATATGCTTTGACGTTGTCTCTTTTAAAGGAAGGGGGGGGGGGGGGGTTGAATATTTCATGGAGCTAAGGCCTATACTGGGAATCAGTGCAGCAATGCACTGTTTATACATTCACCTTGGGAACAAAAAGCTGCACAGGGTTCAGCCAAGGTTCAACCTCAGCTCTTTGTTCTGTGTTCTACCTATGTTTTCTTCCTACTTCCTAGCTAGGGCACAGCGGCAGGATTATCTAGGAGGTTTGTCTCCTAGCTGCAAAGGCATACCCATGCAACATAGAATCTTACGCTGAGTTCTACCAGTCATTCCTCAACTGTACTAACAACAAAGTACATATTGTCCTCAGCTATTCACTGTAAGTTAACTCAGACATAAAAAAAAAGAACACGTCACACCATGTAAGGAACGTAATTATACGTTATATATGTATTATAAAAAAAAAAAACGTGACCACATGCACAATACAAATACTGTATGTGTATGCCCTGCACTTAAAAATAGTACTTGGCATTATGTAGCATCTTATTCTAGCTTCTTGGTTGTATACAGGGAATGGGTAAACCTAAAATTTGTTAGTGCTTTGCACTTGGTTCTATGATTTTTTTTTTCTGTACAGCAATATTGTTGTTTCTCTTTCTTCTGACTAATGTACTGATTGTAATTCGCTTTGGATAAAAGTGTCTAAATGTATTTATTTTAATTTTATTTAAAGGGGACCTATTATGCTTTTCGACTTTTATGACCTATAAAGCGTGTTATAATGATTGATAGTCATGTTTAACCATACAGAAAAAACGATGTAGATTTTTCGGGAAACTCTTCCTCTCATCTGGGCGCTTTCAGCCTTCTCTGTCAACGCTCTGTTTCGTCCTTCTCCGCCCCCTCACCCCCCTCCTGCCAACCCAACTCCGTTGTGATTGGTTACCTTCCTTGGAGCGCGCGCGCTGGCAGATTTTACCAGGCATATGGGGGCGTGGCAGGAGTACGTCTACGTAGATGTTTCCCGGAAATGTGAACAAGTGAATCGCAATCTTTGTCCCGAGTGTTTAGCGCTCTGCACAGCCACCCCAGACTGTCAGCAGGGAATACGTTGAAATGCATGTACGTCATCATTTGACACTTTAGTATGGTTAAACATGACTATCAATCATTATAACAATGTTTATAGGACATAAAAGTCGAAAAAGCATAATAGGTCCCCTTTAAGGTTTATTTGGACAGTGCACGTTAATAAACATGAACATTTCAATGTGTGTCAGCGAAAATGGCTATTTCCCATTTTTTTCTTTGTGATCAACAGGCCAGATGCACCAAAATTAACACATATACACACAATAATTAAATGTAAATTCTTCTGAATTGAAAGCAATGCTTTGAAGGAGGCAGGGATAGGCTGTACATGCTTATAAGAAGTGCATCAATAGCAAGTATGGGAAAGTAATGTGTTTTTCCTGTGTGTCCGTCCTTCCAGAGGTGGAGGAGCTAGCGGTCAAGCCCAGTGGGGAGCGCCCTCAGAAGCGCCGGTGCTTCTGGGAGTACCGGCGTGCCCGCGAGTCCGCTGCCAAGAAGCGTCTGGCGGGGGAGATGCGCTGGTCGCTCTCCTGGAGTTCCAGCACCCTGCCTAGCACCCTGTACCGCAGAGAGGGTGAGCATGTCACACACACACTACTGGGGGCTACTCCACATGACTCCCACCAACACCATCCAATGACACACGATCTGATGTCACCTGGTTGATGGGGTTCCCACAGCCTCATGATGAATGTTGCTCAAGGACCATCGTGGCAAGTGAGCAATCACGTTGTTGTAATGGTTCCTGAGGAATATGAGGATGTTGTTGGCACGACACCAACAAGGGGATTTCCCATCATGCATCCAATGATGCATGATGGGAAAAAAGGCAGTAAAAGGCAGTATTTGCGATGTCATGTAGCATTTCACTTACCGGTAATATCTCAGTTTGAGAGTACTTTAAGTTGCCCCCTGTCGCCCGCAGGGAAGAAGGGCCGTCGCAAGGCCAGAAAGACGGATGCCAGCGACCTGACGCCCAACCCCCAGAAGCTCCATAGCATTGGCGAGCAGCTGCAAAAGCTCAACGCCGCCATCGACGGGATGGGCCCCGTTAATGACCTGCCCGCCGTCGCCCGCGCTCGCTCCCGCAAGGAGAAGAACAAGCTAGCCTCCAGGTAGGATGCTAAACGAAACGCTGTAGCACAGCTGCACTAACCTAGCGCTACGCTTACTTCCCTAGTTTAGAAACATGCTAACATAGCAAAACGCTAACTTAGCAACATTGGGCGCTGGACTTTTAAATGTATTTTGTTTAATATTTCTCAATATATGTGTGCTGTGCACCAAACCTCTTTATTGAGATTGACTGACTTAATTACCAATGTTTACTTTTATCATAACATCTACCTTGAAGGAGTTAAAAAAGTATCCAAGGTGTTGGTTGAAATGAATTTACTAACCAAAGTAAGAATATGATAATGCTCGTGTGATAATCTGGTTCTGTAAAACAGTATATTATCTGGCGGTCTCTGTTCGCCAAAAATAATGCACTTATTAGGAGAGGAGGTTGCTTGGACATTTCATTGGAATGTCCTTTGAGAGAAAATCGTCTCGTCCTTTAATAGAGGGAGAAGAGCAAAGTCACGCAGACTTGCTGTTTCTGAGTGATAGGGCTTCATTGAGAAAAGGGAAGTGCATTGTGTGGAAGGGCAGGCAAAGTTCAGTTAGAATTGTAATCAAAACAAGGTTCATTTATGGCAAATATTTGCCACGCTTGACACTCTAAGAAGGAAGGAAGAGAAAGAGGTGTGTGTGTGTGTGTGTGTGTGTGTGTGTGTGTGTGTGTGTGTGTGTGTGTGTGTGTGTGTGTGTGTGTGTGTGTGTGTGTGTGTGTGTGTGTGTGTGTGTGTGTGTGTGTGTGTGTATGGGGTTAAATGCGTTGGCTTACACAAGAAGCAGCATTTCTGAAACATGGATCAGTATATTTTTTTATGGCTCACTTTTTGTGTTGTAAAGCCCATTAAAAGGATGTTTATCCTTTCTTTGTTTACATTATTACAATAATTCTTGTATATAAATATATTTCCATATCGGTCTAATTATTTATTGTGTGTGTTCTCAGGGCATGCAGGCTGAAGAAGAAAGCTCAGCATGAGGCCAACAAGATCAAACTATGGGGCCTCAACCAGGAGTACGGTCAGTGTCTGCTAGTTTGAGGCCCGGACATACTTTCTGCGTCTGCGGGCAGTACCAGCTTGTACCTGATGCACACTTGGTTCCATTCATAATACACTTGAGGTTCTGCGTTGGTCTGGCATTCCATGATTGAGTGTCTTCCGCTTCACACTCCATTCCAGTTGGTGGCGGTCATGCACCATAATGTTGCTTGCCAACCGCCATAAAAATCTAGAAGAAGCATGCACATTAGGAGTGAACATAGCATTTTAATCTCTCAACGCGATTGTGGATAACTCGCCAGTATCTCATCAGCATGCTCTGTGCTGGAGCCTGGCTAACAGTTCCATCAGCCTAGCATGGGTCTGCTTATCCTCAGCTACAGCGGTTAGAAACACTAAATGAAAGTATTATTAATCTAATTAGAG
Organism: Gadus morhua; assembly: GCF_902167405.1. Taxonomy (NCBI): domain Eukaryota; kingdom Metazoa; phylum Chordata; class Actinopteri; order Gadiformes; family Gadidae; genus Gadus; species Gadus morhua. The sequence goes on from NC_044050.1 coordinate 14,862,249, forward strand.
GAATCTAACATTGTATTACAAACCTAATTGATTTAATGTATTTTGATTCTATTTATTGAATAACCCTGGTATAAAGCGGAATATGAAATAGCGAAAAGAACCACATCATTGTCTGTGTGTGATATTCTTTTGACATTTTTGACAAGTGCTTATTCAATTTGCAGGTTTTATTATGTTGATCATTGAGCTGGTAGTGTTCTTCCGTTTGGTTTGGAACCTTTCCCGTTTGTTTTGACACCATTCCTAGGAATATAATATATATTTCTGGTGCTTATTGGTCTAGGAAGTGATCATTTCTAATTTTTCTATCCCGCCCACTGACTGATGTTGAATTGGATTGGATCCCATGATACTTGGAAGAGTTTAAAAACAGGCTTCTGTGATTACATGTTAAATGTTACATTCCATGTATTCGCCAGCCATACAAGACTGCACTGAATTAGACTGAAACTAGCCAGAAGAAAGACTCTACTTACCAAAGAAACCCGGCAGTACAGTTTATGTTATGTAAGCTATGGTCCTCAGATGGATGAGGGGGAAAAAAGAGGATTGTCATAATTAACAACAGTGAAAGCCACCCATAAAAAACCAATAGTAAGCCCCTGGCTGGGGAGTCATCGGGTTCAACGCAACCTCCTCTTCATCCCAGAATACTCTAGAAATGTGAAGTGTTCTGCTCAACAGCACTGAAAGCTTGGATGAATAAGACCCTTCAACATGGTTTCATGACTGGATAGTTGCTCCTATACAAGTCACCTGTTGTCTGCCTGGTGTAGAAGACACAGAATTTCGGAGATGCAATGAAATCATCCACATTTATTTGTCTTGCAAATATACAAGTCCAGTTTTATCCGATTTAGGTTGGATGGTTACAAATCTAACTGAAACACATGACCAGACAATGAGTAGGCCCTGGCAAAAGTCACTCACGAGCCCACCTCCCGCATGTCCAACGAGCAATAAAGAAGACTGTGACTTCCACACTCAGCCACCTGGGTTGTTAGATTGACTGTATCCATATCCCTTACAAGCCTGCAGGGACATGCAAGCTCAAATCGTCCCACATACACATACAGGTCCTTCTCAAAAAATTAGCATATTGTGATAAAGTTCATTCTTTTCCATAATGTAATGATAAAAATTAAACTTTCATATATTTTAGATTCATTGCCCTCCAACTGAAATATTTCAGGTCTTTTATTGTTTTAATACTGATGATTTTGGCATACAGCTCATGAAAACCCAAAATTCCTATCTCAAAAAATTAGCATATCATGAAAAGGTTCTCTGAACGAGCTATTAACCTGAACCATCTGAATCAACGAATTAACTCTAAACACCTGCAAAAGATTCCTGATGCTTTTAAAAACTCCCAGCCTGGTTCATTACTCAAAACCGCAATCATGGGTAAGACTGCCGACCTGACTGCTGTCCAGAAGGCCATCATTGACACCCTCAAGCAAGAGGGTAAGACGCAGAAAGAAATTTCTGAACGAATAGGCTGTTCCCAGAGTGCCGTATCAAGGCACCTCAGTGGGAAGTCTGTGGGAAGGAAAAAGTGTGGCAGAAAACGCTGCACGACAAGAAGAGGTGACCGGACCCTGAGGAAGATTGTGGAGAAGGGCCGATTCCAGACCTTGGGGGACCTGCGGAGTCTGGAGTAGAAACATCCAGAGCCACCGTGCACAGGCGTGTGCAGGAAATGGGCTACAGGTGCCGCATTCCCCAGGTCAAGCCACTTTTGAACCAGAAACAGCGGCAGAAGCGCCTGACCTGGGCTACAGAGAAGCAGCACTGGACTGTTGCTCAGTGGTCCAAAGTACTTTTTTCGGATGAAAGCAAATTTTGCATGTCATTCGGAAATCAAGGTGCCAGAGTCTGGAGGAAGACTGGGGAGAAGGAAATGCCAAAATGCCTGAAGTCCAGTGTCAAGTACCCACAGTCAGTGATGGTCTGGAGTGCCCTGTCAGCTGCTGGTGTTGGTCCACTGTGTTTTATCAAGGGCAGGGTCAATGCAGCTAGCTACCAGGAGATTTTGGAGCACTTCATGCTTCCATCTGCTGAAAAGCTTTATGGAGATGAAGATTTCATTTTTCAGCACGACCTGGCACCTGCTCACAGTGCCAAAACCACTGGTAAATGGTTTACTGACCATGGTATTACTGTGCTCAATTGGCCTGCCAACTCTCCTGACCTGAACCCCATAGAGAATCTGTGGGATATTGTGAAGAGAAAGTTGAGAGACGCAAGACCCAACACTCTGGATGAGCTTAAGGCCGCTATCGAAGCATCCTGGGCCTCCATAAGACCTCAGCAGTGCCACAGGCTGATTGCCTCCATGCCACGCCGCATTGAAGCAGTCATTTCTGCAAAAGGATTCCCGACCAAGTATTGAGTGCATAACTGAACATAATTATTTGAAGGTTGACTTTTTTTGTATTAAAAACACTTTTCTTTTATTGGTCGGATGAAATATGCCAATTTTTTGAGATAGGGATTTTTGGTTTTTCTTGACTTTTTGGCCAAAATCATCAATATTAAAACAATAAAAGGCTTGAACTACTTCAGTTGTGTGTAATGAATCTAAAATAGATGAAAGTCTAATGTTTATCAGTACATTACAGAAAATAATGAACTTTATCACAATATGCTAATTTTTTTAGAAGGACCTGTATACGCACACAACAAAACGAGACCGCAACCTAAGGAGATTCTGATTGAGGCAAGGCAAGACATTGGCGCTTAGTTGGACCAGGCTAATCTTATGTTGTTTCTTTCCTGCTAGTTGGTTCCTCAAGCTATGCATTTAGGTTTGTCCTCCTCTTCCCCTGATGTCTATGATATCTAAAGGGGGCTTATCAACGGTTGCACACAAATGTATAGCTGCATTTTATAGACTCCTCTGTACATCGTATCCAACCCGCCCCATATTAACTATTAATAGGTTATTGGCACTGGCGTAATTAGGCTAGGCTATTTGTGGAGAAACCTGATAACATCACGTTGGACATTTTCATCCCAGTCAAACCTGGCATCTAAAACAAACCAGACCCTGATCAAACCTGGCAACACAAAGTGCTTATTTAAACAAGGGGGGTGTTAAGTTTGAATCTGGTGTGTGTGTGTGTGTGATGGTCAATAAACCTCGAAGACACAACCACGATCTGGCATCCATTAGGGTACTACCTCACTAGACAGGTCCGATCCATTGGACCATGTATGACCCAGCTACATCTGACACTCCAAAGCCAATCGTTAGCCCGTTTCCATTCACCCCAACCCTACCTCAACGCTACAGTGTTTTCTACTCTCACTCTCTAACACTGTCTTAACACTGTTTTACCCCTAAATGTTTTTCCCCAGCGCTTTCACATCAGGGACCAGATCTGAGTACGCTCGACCCCAGAGTCAAGTTTGTCTAACTAGCTTGAACACTGTGTAGGGTGCCTGTGTAGTGTGATAATTATCATACAGTACAAAGGGATGTAAACTGATATTGAGAACGCAGTTATCTTGCATCTGCACTCCCCAGCTCTGGCTGATAAAGTAGGTAGGCAGGCGGGATACTTTCTCGATGCTGTCGGCAAAATATAAATTATAGCTGCAAAGGACTACTCTGTTGTATGTGCTTGAGATCGTGCGATTGGCGCACGTCGTTACTGCTAGAGAACAGAGCAACGCTACTAATGTGAAAGCTGAACGGCGGGAGAGTGGGGAAGGGGGCAATTTTATCTATCACGGTACTAATTAATTGTACTTGATATGAACTGCCACTAGACTGGAGCCGGGACAGGTGGCAAGAAGGGGAGGGGGGTGTGGCAGCTGATTGAGTAGTTCTTTGTGTTTATTTATCTCTATATGTTGTGGAGACATGCCCTTGGTGAGGTTAGCGACTGGAGTGTTTTGGCGGATGAATGCCAGCTGGGTTCTCCGGATCCCATCAGAGCTCCTAAAAAGCCTCTGGAAGAGTTTGGAGATCCTTCCCAGCTAATCTACTCTCTTTAGGGCTGGATAAACCGTAGAGGGTATTTCCCTCTCAGACAAGGCTTTTTAGTAGATGTGAGCCCTGGCCAATTTCCTTTTTTCTTCTTCAGTAGTTATACATTCCAAACATTCCCCATTTCCGGCTCTAGCTCTCGGCGAGGGCTTTAGTTCTGGCTCCGCCTTTTTCTCTGTGGTGCTCACTCTTGGCATTAGACATCACAGTTTGGGCTGTAACTCATTCTCTCTCTCTATTCCTCTCACTCTTTCATTCAAACACTCTTTCTCTCCCCCACATTTTTTCTTTCAACTTCTGTTACCAACTACTTCTCTGACTCATCTGTTTAACTCTATGTCCCTTGGACCTGCCCGTGTGTGTGTGTGCGTGCGTGCGTGCGTGCGTGCGTGCGTGCTCGCGTCACCATTTATTCATTTTTTTTCTCTTTCATTCATATAATTGCTCTCTCTATGTATGTGTGTGTGCGTTTCCCCTCTCTCAGTCTCGCTCTTTCATCCATGGTTATGGTGTCTCTTGTGACTCTCAACGAGTAAATCGGTCAGCCTGGCTCCTGGCGATTAGACCGCTCAACAAGATTACTTGGTCTTGTACCAGAGCTCCCGAATGTGTGTGTGTGTTGGGGTGCCAGAAAAAATGCAGAATGTCCCCAAAAAAGAGGGTGGAGCTAAAGAGTGTTACAGGAAGTGAAAGAAAGGAATTCAGGCTTTTGAATAGTGGATGGATGGCTCTTCAGTTCCTCATGCAGTGTTTCCCAACCCTGGGAGGTCTGAACCCCACTCGGGGTCCACTGATATGCATACAGGGTGGTTGGAGGGTTCTTAAAGACCCAGATATTTCATTTGAGTTTGAAAGGTCTCTATACATACAAACAGAATTATTTATAGCCACGATGAAATACTTCTTATCACTAAGTGTGGTGCCGTCCTCATTCATTCACTGGGACGTGGATTTATTGCAGGTAGATGTTAATGGCGAAATTTATTTTGTTTGTGGAAACAGTTATGCAAACCAACATAGAAATCGGTTTGTGCAAATGTTTAGGCATAAATATTAGTTCTCAGGGAAAAAAGGGTTTGGTTCCCACTGGTCTATTTTCAGACCCAGCAGTTGCATGTTAAAGCAGTGAGTGTCCAGTGGATGACTGTATGAGGCGGTTGCTTTTGTTCAGATCACCTGCTGGGTGCTCTGCTGAGGATCAAGGAGGTGATCCGCCGGCGCGTGGAGAGCAGCGAGGAAGACGACACGGACGTCCGAGGGATGACCCAGCGCCTGGAAGACATCCTCAAAGACTCCAGTGGTGAGATGAGCTCCCATAAACATGCACAACAGACAGCTCCCTGGAACAGTGGTTACCTCGTTTCAGGTCGGGCCTTTTTTTGACACCAACAGCAGTGTTTTCAGATCTATATAGCTGGAGCGGATCTCAGTTCTGATCTCGGTTCCCGAGGTGTTTCTTCTCTGCAGATCAATCTGGCCTCGAGCCACGTAAAGGCTCTTCCACAATACTTTAAAGGATGGGACAAAGTAGCTCAGGAGGGAGGGAGTTCCACTTAATGTCAAACAAGGGGAACTAGAGTCTGTCAAATAAACAAACATTTTGGCTGGGCCCATGGAAGGGGCATCTAGGGCATCTGGGGAGAAATCAAATGTTTAACAATGTTTACTTTTAACATTGTTTAAATGTCCATATCCGGATGGTCTCACAAGGCTAGTCGAAAGAATGAGCACTTAGCAGAGGCAATGTGACTTACAAGTGAAAGCTGTGGTCAATCAAGTCATGCAATCAATAATGGACCAACAAAATACACTGCCAAGGCCATTGTGACCAAGTTCAATAAAAATGACTGGGCAGAGTGCAGAATAGCCGTAGGAATCGTAAAGACTTCTGTCCGTATAAGGGTGTGGAAGGATGGCCGAAACAGAGAAAAGACGCCCTAGTGTGGACGTAGCTTCACCCTGTTTAAAGGCTCTGAATTCAACCAACCCACGTTGGCTTAAGTGTGTGTGTGTGTGTGGGTGCATGCCCGTCCTCCTTTTAGGTCCTCTGGTGGCGGGGCGGACCAAAGACTTTGTGCAGCGGATCCTGGCGGCCAGCGCGGGGGGACAGACCAAGCGGACCCCCCAGGGAGGGGACGGGGGTCTGGCGGTCTGAACTTCCGACCCCCTCATTCCCCCCTCGTACACCACTACCACCAACAAACCTATGACCCTTCTCCGGCACCGCAGCCCGGTCTCCGCCTTACGGAGACCCCCTGTGGCGACCGCCGCAACACGCATCCACACTTACAAACGCACAGTCAGTCCCCAGAGTGCGTGAGAGACGGAGACAGAGGGACAATTGGAAAGACTTTCCTGCCAATCTCCCATCAGTCTCTCACACCCCCTAATGTCTCTGGCAAGCTAGAAACTGCTGCTGACTTTATCCTGTATGTTCTACTCTGTGTGTGTGTGTGTGTGTGTGTGTGTGTGTGTGTGTCTGTGTGCGCGTGTGTGTATATATCTATCTCTATATTTATATCTATATAAATAGATATAGAGATACGCTGTTTGATAGTGTTGTGATTTCTTGATTCCTCTCGACGTGCTGTATTCCTACCCCATTGTGCCTGAATAGACATTGCACTGTTTTAGTAGGAGGTCATCGTGGAGTGGCCCGTAGTAATCTGAGGGGAGGCGGTCTTTAAAGGAGAAACAAACCCAAAGCCCATTTCGAGATTGGTTTGCATTGACTCCCTCTCTAGGTTACACTCATGCAATTGCATCCATAACCTGGGATTGGCATACATGGGTACCATGGTTACCCGGTCACCTCCCGGACGAGTGTCGATGCGACACAGCTGTCCCCGGCTCATTGCCGACCTGAAGGGGCGTTTACAGTGGCGCCGCAAGCCCTGCCCCACCAGGAAAAGAAACAACAACCTGAAAGTATTTTTAAAAGGGGGAGTCAGGGGGTTTGGTTCTCCTTCTTTAAGTAAGGGAGTGGGCGGGGCATACACAAGGCCTCTCCCGCTAAATGAAGCCAGTGTTGCCAAGCGACCCGTGCTGGCTGGCATACCGATGCCCTGTTCTATTATCCACCCTGGAGCTCCGCCCCAGCGCTCGGGGAGTGAGATGCGCAGTCCTAGCATTTGACGTAGACCTTCCTGTTTATTTTATTAAGCCAAAGCGCTTGGTGCACTTGTTGGAAGACGCCTAACTGGCGATGCTGCATCACTGTTATCATGTTTAACGTTGACACCAAGTGATGAAATCATGTGATCAGTTCAGTCCGATTTCAATGACCAAAAAGAAATTACCGGCGAATAGGAAAGTGGATAATTCACCAAGTGGACCGTGACTGTGGATAATGGAACGGGGTATGGTTGATCTATGTCAATCAACCCCTGGAGGAGTGAGGTTATTCCTCTACCAGTGCAGACCTGAGACTGTTTATAGTTGTTTCTCAACCCTCAAACTCCCCAAACAAACAAATCGATGTCGAAGGAGCACAGTGTAAGGTTCCCTAGTGCTTCACAAGTTAACATTCTCAAAACCTAACTTTATATAGTTAGCTGACTTGACATATCCAGTTAAAACTGGACACGTCAATAAAAAGACACAAATACCTGCTTATTTGAGGTAGGAAGTATCAATCGTACACAGTGCCCCTTCCAAATCAAACCAACTGACTAGAATGCACCTTACTGCACCAAAGTGACCAAAGAGTATTGAATCGGACTGCAGAAAATGTCCATCTCGGATTCTAATAGTAATGATGGTAGGTAGAGGGTCGATAATTAAATTATTATTGGCTGCTCTCCTATACACCCTGAATGGTGGATGGATAATAAGGGTTCGCCCTAATGCACTATGACCCCCGTTGAGGTGTCCAAACCAGCAGGTCTGGGATGCAGCCTCTATCCTGGGATGGCCGGTCCAGCCTGGCTGTCTCTCTGCACCACCATTGGCTGTATTTTGTGGGTTTCCCTCAAAGTGTCAATATTTTTTTTCCCCCGAGCCACCTCCACAACCCCCTGACCTTAATATGTAGCAGACCCAGCAAGGAGAGACGTGTCCAGCGTTCAGGGAGTGGAGGTCCTGCCCATGTCGTTGGCTCCGCCTCTGCTCTGAGCGGAGTGCGGTGGAAGTCTTAAAGGTTAAACCTTGACCCGTGTTGCTGTATCCTGAGCCTCAAAACTCGGGAGGACTTCCACTTTTTGATCGCGGAAATTCAACCTCTGAGCATACATTCCTAAATTGTCAATGACAAATGGGCATATATTGACAAAAGGATGTTCCAGATGCTATAAAAGTAAATGTTTGTTAAATTGATACATTTTTGTGTGGGATCGATTTTTGGCAAAGTCAGGCCTATCCCAGTGGGTGTCGAGCTCCTAGAGCCGTTGTGAAAAAACTGCCTTTACTTTGGTTGTCTCTTGCTCTATTCAGACCGTGTTGTCCGAGGTCTCTAAACTTTGTTGGACATAAATGACAAGGACCCTTACCCATTGCACTGTGGCAAGATCACCCGAGCACCTTTGTTTCCTTTTTAAGAGGGCTTTGAACCTTTTTTATAATTCTGAATTTATCAAGAGGCATGTATGTTTCAATAGTTTTATTGTAAACTTGTGGTGAGATGTGTATCGTATGGTGCTACCGTACCTGCTAGGGGGAGGTTAAGGTGTGCTATATGCCTCGAATAAGTTATGCTGGACGGTCTTTTGCCAGGCCATAATTCTCACGGTCAATCTGTTTTGTATAGCGTGGTTGTTTTGGGAAGGAGGTTGAAACCACAGCAACGTGTCATTATGCCGGATCATCAAACCCCTAATTTAAAATGTCATCGTCAAACCCACAGCCCTGGCTTCAACCTGACCCAACCTGACCTCATTTGACTTGATATTGGACTGAGAAAATAAAACCCACCACACTAATGCCTAAAGTGTACCCCCTACCTTTCTATTGAGTACAAAGGAACAAAAGAATAAGTAACATAGAAGGTGAACACTTTACAGACCCCGAACTATAGACTAGAGGAAAAACGAGAGCTGGACCCGGAGTGGTTGTAGGGTTAGGCAATACCCCAGTTTTTTGTGGGTTTGTCTGTGACCTGGACTCCTGCCTGGGCGGTGATCCAAAGCCATTGTCCCATGGCGGCTACAACTTTGAAGGAAATGTCCTCACCCGGTGTTGAGGGCCTAAATACCCCTACCAGCGGCTTCCTCCGCCCGCCTCTCAGAGGGGCCACACTGAGAGCTACAGACGCATTCGTTTTTAGGGGAGGGACTCTGTCTCTGATTTCACCCTCTCATGCACGACCCTCAGATGAACGGGGTGGCCGGGTGAAGTGGTGGGTAAGCAGAGCTCCCCAGCGCTGTTCAGGAACCTGATGCCCCAGCCAGATGGGTCCCCCCCCCCTCCCTCCCCATGCTCTATTAAACAATTTCTTAATGCCGCAACAAATATCTGCAATGAGGAGTTGTTTCAAATTGGCAGTTTTGCCTTCTTGGTCTCAGTGCATGAAAACCAAAGGTGGGCAAAGTAGGAGTGGAGAATTTTGGATATTTTCTGTTTTTTTTCCATTATTTTTCTTTTGTTCCATGTTAGAGCTGCTACTGTTGGAGTTTCTCCCCTACTGGGGCTTCTTTTTGAACCGGCAAGAGAAGCCACAGGACCCCTGTGTCAGCAAACAACCGACCATAATGACACCAGCCTCCTACTGCACTAATCAAATGAGAACGTGCCTGCCAAAAACCAGACAGACCATTTTGAATACTTGGGCAAAGCATGTGATTTTTTGTTTTGGGTTCACCGAGTTTTCCCTGTTGGCTTTAGACGGGTGTCCTGTAACACAACAGCCCATCTCCTCAGTGCATCACTCTATAGCCCTCAACTAGGGGCATTCTCAACCGTGATCACGTTAGCCTGATCGACAGATAGGCAACCTGGTATCTGTATAGACAACCTTGTCTGTCACATAACAACCTTTCAACCTGACCAGGGCATCGTGAATGCATTAACAACTGAGCAGGTTGACTGTTTTTGTCATCGGCAAGTTTACCAGTCTGCGATCACATTCCAACAACGTAGCAAGCCTTCCTTGGTTTCTGTCCATATAGCCATGGAACATGAGGTTCAATTCAAACCCTACTTCTAAGTACTGTAAGTCAACTCTTAGCATTTACCGGATGCTAGCTTAGCCTTCCTGGTTTTTTTTGTGGCCTTAACCCATGATGGAGACAAGACAAGATTCTGAGCCTGGATACGATGTTTGATATTTACTGTGTAGATGACAGGAATCGGATCAAAGTGGCTTTAAAGCCATGACTTAAAGGCCCAGTCAGGATATCGGGCACAGTAGCGATTCTAAGGGTTTGCATCCCGGGTCTGTCCCAGAGATGCCCAAGGGACCAGTAAATGTCTCCCATACTTGATGTCTGTCTACTGGGAGAAGGAGGGGGGAGGAGAAACCTCTGAGACGTTTCAACGTTTTTAACTTATGGCAGTGATTTAGAAATCCTTTTGGTGCCAAACGCAAGAAGTTGTATTCAAGTGTGCTGTGGCTGCTCATGAGGGTTGTCCCAAACGCAAGGCAGTTCTGCCAACGAAAATGTTCATTCCACATCCAATGTACTTTGTATAGCATGTAGTGCAATGGAAGATTATCTGAACTGATGTTAGATACGATAATAACTCAAGATGGGAAATTCCAATGGACTTTCGTGATGAAAGTGCAGGTGTGAAGGCCAGAGTCTTTTGTCGGGGAAAAGGTCGCCCTGGGGCCGCCCTCTTGCTGAGAGGCCTAGGGTGCTGGAGCAGAACCAGTCTGGGGGGGGGGTAGAGCATCTCCTGGCTCTGCTGCTATTGATGCTGGTGACAGCCAGTGAGAAGGCGGCACTCCTGGCTCAAAGCCAGAGTCGCCGGCGTCGTCTGTAGTGCCTCGTCAGGCAGGTCGTGAGGGGCTTCTTGGACAGGAAGTGAGCGGGGGTGGGAGTGGGGGGGAGGAACCATTAGGATTTCATTAAGGAATGAATGCGTAATGTGTCCGTCAGGGGGTAACAAGAAAAAAAACGTACACAATCTCATCCCGAGCTGGCTTGCGTGTCTGTAAGCACAGGGCTTGGTGGACTGCCAAGAGAATGTACAGAAACATTCCACAATTCCATGTTATATACTGTACAGCAAACCCTATATCAATCCTTCTCGTCTTATCTCTGCACTAGACTTTGTCTTCTTCTTCAGTCACCTGCAGTCATCGCATTACAGTGACCCCCCCCTGTGCATTAACACATGGCTATGTACAAGCCCTTTATCAGTATGTCACATTAAGGACTAGAGAAACCAATCATTAACACGTTGTCGTGTACGTTGTTAGAGCGTACCGTTTAGGGGATAAAACAAACTATATATAAAAAAAAAAAGATGCTACAAGAAGTGCCGTACAAATAGAATCATATTTTTGTTGGTTTTGTTTTGTGTGAGTGTACTGTACTCCTGTATAATGTATATTTTAATATTTATATGCAGCTGTTGTATTATTAAAGTATATTTTTAAAATAGGTTTCTGTGCTCTTTTTTTACTCGACAACCAGGTCACATGACTCTGAAGACATCACTGGAATACACCATCTCCATCTGTCTCTATTCACCAGCCTACCCAGTGGAAAGTGCAAACTGGCAGGCAGATCTTTCCATCTTTGATCTGGGTGGACACTCCCATCAGTGATGTCACGATGGGGCCGGTTGTGTAATGGCTAATCAGCATCACACATGGTTTTAGAATAGGAACCCTGTTGTGAAAAGGTACCTGCTTTTAGGTTGCCATCAAAATGATGCATTGATTATCTTTGAAGTTATAAAGGAGGAAGCAAGAGCTTTGTCTTTTATATACCTCAACATTGTAATGATGTAACACCCGGGCAGTCTTTGAATCGGTCCAATTGTGCCCTCTGTAGTGCACTATTTAGGTGTCCCCATTTTGTAGTGGTGTTATGTGTAAATATCTGGTCAGCTATAAAATGCTGTTAATACCTACAATGCACGATAAAGTCGTGTAAAATGCACAATCTATTTCTGCACTTTAGTTCATGATGCATAGTGGGCGTCATTGTCATCAGATATATCCAATAGAGATGGTCTGGCACCAATATTTTTCTTGTTTGTGTGACCAAATATATCCTGTGTAACTACATAATAATCGTCACAATTCCCCCTATACCTGTTCTTGACAGTGTACTATATAGTGCTCACTTTGTAGGGAAACTAGTGAGCAAAAATCAAACACAGCCAGGGTATTGGCTTGTTTAAGTGTGGACTTCCACGGCAATTGGTCTCTTCAGTGTATCCATAGACCTTATGTAAAGCTGGTTGCATTGGCAGCGGTTTCATGTGACCCTGGAGAATGCTGAACGACTCCCCCTGCTGGTTTAAGTGTTCTGGTGTGTTTGCTTCAACACACGCCAACCCAGCAACACTTCAGCGTGTCAGGGGTTAAACGTTTTACGTTGGAAGTCGTTTCCCCATTGATTTAAATGGCCCTCATCCCCAGTTAAAACAGTTGAAAAGAAAATAAACTGGGTCAAATAAACAAAAACCCCAAAGATGACATTCGTATTTATGAAAAAGCAAGGATTTATTGTACTTTTTTCACATGAAATTAAGCAATATTGCATCAATCAGAGAAGGACAAAAAATCAAGTCATTTCCAATGTAATAGTCTTTAAGATTGCACAATGCCCAGCTCTGTTCAGACATCCCTTAACTACTTGGCCAGGACTTGTCATGCTGTCCAATAGGAGCTGCAAGATTGTCGCTTTCAAACATTAAAACACCCCACCGAATTCTAGAGGAGGCAAGACGTACACGCGTCTTCTTCCTCAGACCACCTCCAGGTCTGTCAGTAGTCTCACATTACTTAGTCTATAAGTGGTTGAAGATACGAGGCGTCTGAATCGCAGGAGTGACCACCGGTTATCACACACAGCCAGAGGAACCAAAGATGGAGGAAAAAATGAAAAGGGCAGTTTGTCGAATGTGTGGAGTACGGGAGTGACGGGCGACCTCCAGGGTGTACCTCACCCCCAGCGCTTTGAGAACACTTCAACCAACCACCCAAACGTCCCAACCAATTTCAGTCGTTTTCCTTGGCAGTTGGAGCCAATAAGTTTCCAATCCTGGGGTTGCTTGTTCAAGCCCCCCCCCCCCCCCCCCCCCCCCTGCTGTGTACCAGCGTTCCATCAGAGAACCGGCATTGAATACACACATCTACAACAGTCTTACAATTCTTGAGTTTTTGACACAGCTCTCCAAATCAGTCACGGAATGTATGTCTTTACAGTACACAAATGGTTCTCATTAACATGGTGGACATTTTGGCTAATTTCCAAATACTAAGCAGGATAACTTAATTTGGTGCCATGCACTCCTGCTTACTGGTCATCCACAAACAGGGACTTAATGGAGAGTTTCCTGTGTTGGCGATTAACCCTTGGCCTACACCAGACACCCTCCCTGGGTCTCTGGTTTGATTAGAGGTGTAGCAGCATCGAGTAGCAAGCTGACAATTATGGAATGGCTCAATGAAATTTCATGATCTTTCACACATTGTGAAATCAAGCAATTGGGAAATGAGGAAATACCGTTTAAATGTTGCCATAGGGGAGGGGGGGGGGGCTGGTCCTTGCAAGTCACCATTTGTCCTTCATTAGCAAACCAACACGATCAGTCTATTTATATAACAGTATAGAGCCTTAAAGGGACACCACAGGAGAAACGCTATTGGACTGACGCCGAGGGGCTAGAATATGTCTGAACATATTCCCCGCTTGGAAAACCAACCGAGAGGGAATATAAAATCCAAACAGATCTGGCCTGAACTTTCTTTTACTTTTTCCTATGTTTACAAGATCTCAGAGGTCTCTTTGAAATGTGTTAGCAAGAACTGATCCACAGCCCCCTTTGGTATATTGATGGGAACAGTTTGAGGTAAACTCTTCTGCATATAAATACTTAATTAAAACAGTAAATTAAACAGGATTTCCTGTTCTCATCCAAGTTGGTTGAGCACGTGAGCAATAGACATTACAAAAAAAATAAAAACAGCACAAAAAGGACAATACTACATGTAAATGGAATGAACCTCCAATATTTGAATTTGGCTCAGTGAGGTCTTCAAAGCTGCGATGAGAAGACATTCTGGCTAGTGTTTTGCGCTAGCCAGAACCTCTCTCTCTCCTCTTTCACCCAGGGTCTCTCTCCCACCAGTCCAACAGGGTCTCTGTCCATCTCCCCTCTCTCTCTCCTCTTTCGCCCAGGGTCTCTCTCCCACCAGTCCAACAGGGTCTCTGTCTATCTCCCCTCTCTCTCTATCTCACCCTCAGGCCAGCAGGGCCTCCCCCTCCTCCACCCAGAGCAGGTCCAGGACCTCGGACTGCCTCTGCTCTCTCTGGTGGATCCTCCGCAGGCGCAGGATGTACAGCAGGATGGCCAGCAGCACCACCAGCACGCAGACGGAGAACAGGTGGTGGTTGTAGAGGAAGGAGGAGCGCAGCCAGCTGGGGTGGCTCTGCCGGAACACCTCCTGCTGCAGGTCCCTGGGGAGGAGGAGACGAGAGGACACTCACAACCTGGGCTTCTGATTGGATCCCTGAGGCGGGGGGGGGGGGGGGGGGGCATTCTCTGTTCAGGGCGGCAACACCCGAGGTTTTCTTTTTACTAATATTACATTTTATTTACGAGACTTCTGATGACAGCAATAAAACGTAACTGTAGAAAATCAGGTGTACAATATAATAAAATTATGTTGATGGAAGTGAACCTCCTGATTTAGCTCGAATGCTCATCCAAACGACCTGTGAACAAAGGCGCGCTGGAACTTTGACTTGGTGGACTATGACTAAAAAGCTGCTGGTTCTTGGTGGTGCATAACCCTGGTACTGGGTGCCATTCCCCTGGCCTGAGGCTCACCTGAGTGGAAGGAAGCGCGTCTTGAAGAGGATGGCTCCCAGGGTCCACTGGACCTCCTTGTCGTAGACCAGCTGGGCGGTTTTCAGGCTGGGGTAGTCCTTGGGGAAGCGGAAGCCCGAATGCAGCACCTCGTACATCCAGGCCGACTTGAAGCACTGGTACCTGGGACAAAGTCGGGGGTGAAGGGGTCAGCTGGAGCTAATGTCGCCTTTCCACCTTGAGTCATAGAATTCTAAGAACGTTGACGATGGTGTCTCACTTTAGTCTATTCATGTGGTTAAAGGTCTGAAAGTGTGTCTTACATGAGTCTGCTGAACTGTGGCAAGTATGTAAGATCACTAGGTAGGGCCCCAGTCTATAACCAGTATCTGTTGTACAGTCGCAGGTAGGGGTGGGAATCTCTTGGCACCTCACGATTCAATTCTAAAGCGATTATCGATGCAACAATTCTTTTTATGTACATTCACATGCGTGATTTTCATGTATATATACACATCGAAGTTTGCCAAACACTCCCTACTTTTGTGATGACCATTAAAGACCTCAACAGATGAATTAACTTATCATATATTTTATTAGAGAGAAAGCTTTTGTCACAAATATGACTTTCTTTGAACAATGCAGTAATCAATGCAGCTTATATTACAAAACAATATGGAAGTATGTAAAAAAAATAGGTTTCAATTTTATTTTATTTCTAATCTTTCTTTTCTATGTCATTAAAGAAAAAGCTGCTCTTGAATTAGAAGGAGTTCTTGTGTCTGGCTGTGAGTTTGCGTGCATGCTAAGCGTAGGCTGAATCACAATCGTGTCAAGACAAATCAGATAGGCCAATACACATTGAAGAAAAATTAAATAATTTTAAAATTACTAAAATTATCCCTCTCTGGCAAACAGAATGTTGCGGCAGGCGAACAAATAAAAAATAAATGATTTTCTTTTCTTTTTTTAATTCCGATTATTAATTCATCTGCATCGAGACGGAATCGTTCTAGAGAATCGCGATGCATCGAAGAATCGATTATTTTTTCCCACCCCTAGTTGCAGGTATGTACGCTCTCTAGGTAGGGCCCTAGTGTATAACCTGTATCTGTTGTTTAGTAGCCGGTATGTACGCTCTCTAGGTAGGGCCCTAGTGTATAACCTGTATCTGTTGTTTAGTAGCAGGTATGTACGCTCTCTAGGTAGTGCCCTAGTGTATAACCTGTATCTGTTGTTTAGTAGCAGGTATGTACGCTCTACGTAGGGCCCTAGTGTTGAAGCTGTATCTGTTGTTCAGTAGCAGTTATGTAAGGTATCTAGGTAGGACGGTAGGACCCCATACCCGGTATCAGTTATATAGTAGCAGATATGTACAGTCTCTAGGTAGGGTCCTAGTGTAAAACCGATATCTATTGTTTAGTAGCAGTTATGTACAATTTATGTGCAGTGTACAGATGTACAGGTAGGGTCCTAATTTCTTACTTGAGTCTGGTAACGTCGGCCTGCTGGGAGAAAAGCTTGCTCTCCAGCCGTTGTTTCAGGGTCGACCACTGTGTTCCGCAGTAATCCTGGAGAGGAACCAAAGCACATGACGAGTGAAACAGCTGTCACCGTTCCCACAAAGAAGACAATCTCTCCGAAGTCAGAAAACTGTTGAAAATCCAACCCCAACAAATATTACCTGATATGCTTGCGCTCAAGTCCCTTGTAAGAAAAGGGACTTGGTAACCCCGAGAAACTTGACTTGTTCTCAAGATGTTTACGACGACCAACCGATAGATGCATAGCAGAGTTTATATCTTAAAATAGTAGTGGCTAAACTTGAATGCATGGGATAATTTTAGTCTGAGACCAATATTAGCGTTTGAATGATATAACACAGATAAACTGTTTCAGCTATCTGAATACATTTGTAAAACAGACCAGAGATTTACTTCCATAACTAGCTCTTATGCTTAACACGTAAAGGTATGTCAATATGTATATGGACTTATCTGGTAGGCATCGTTGAGCAATTCCCACACCCCAACCTGAATTCAATGCAGGTCACTTTAAGGAGAGTCTCGGTAACTAGACATTGAATAACATGATGCTAATAGCTTGTGGGTGTGGCCACTCACCGTGGCGGCCCGGGCGTACTTGAGGCTGTCGTACATTCCTCCTATCCTCAACACGTCCTCCATGCAGTAGTAGAACTCTGAGAAACCGTAGAACTCGCTGTTACTGAAGTCAATGGGAGCCTGGGGGGACGGAAATAATGACGTCAAACATCGCAGATATTGACCCAGGCCCAGGATCAGCCAAGGTATATTAACCCAGGCCCAGGAACAGCCCAGGTATATTAACCCAGGCCAAGAAACAGCCCAGATATTAACCCAGGTCAAGATGTGCCTAGATATTAACCCAGGTCAAGAAACAGCCCAGATATTAACACAGAAAAAAAACAGCCCAGATGTTTATCCAGGTCGAGAATTGTCGCTTGTCTTTGACACTGAACTAAATAACATATCTGAACACTAGACCAAATTATTTCCCATTGGTTGAAGCTTGGAGTTCTGCACTACTTCAGCACTGTGATTATGAGCCTACCTGTGAAGTTTCGCTGAAAAGCTCGCCTCCACGGCGATAAACCAGCAAGAAGCAGCTAATAATATCACTGCCACAGCAGCTCATCACAGGCAGCCTAATTATTTGTTTTTGTAGACAAACTACAGTCATGTTGTGTTGGTACTGGAACTCGTTTTGAATAAGCAACTATTCAGTTTTAAATATAAATATTCTTTTAAATATCCCCCTGACCTGAACAGGAGGTAGCTTTCTGTAAATCTCTCAATGGAAGCGGTTTATGGAAAGCAAATGCTAATCTATCAAACCCCCCTTCTGGACGCCCAATGATGTATTTGGAATTGAACAACTCGTCTGAATCTGGGTAAGACAGGCAAACGCATATTTACAGATATCTCAGCGTATCCCTTTTATCTTCCTTAACCACTGTTTTGCATGTTTCTGTAACCATCATGACTCCCCAGTTGGCACCTATTGCACCCCTATCCGGGTTTCTCTCCTCTGGGCTTAGCATAGTTTGTTGTTGTCCTTCAGAAGTGTGGGCAAAGCTCCTTGAGACTTGAGCTAGGCTTCCACGATCCCAATGCTAGAAGAAATGGACTGACAGTGATAGTAGGCGTAGGTTGAAGGTGGCTGTTACCTGGTAGATTCCCCTGGGGGACATGGTCCCGTTGTGGAGGCCCAGGAAGGGGTGGACGGCGCTCTGACAGCGGCTCCAGTCCCCCTGGCCCCGCAGGTGCAGGGTGCGGCCGTCTCGGGCCACCGTGTCGGACAGGCCCAGTGGCAGGCAGGGGTCCAGGGAGGGGTTGTCCTGGCTCAGGCCGGTCTGGGACCCCAGCAGCCTGGGTCAGAGGTAGGGGATCAGTCCATGGGAGATACTACTGGATTTAATACAGAGGCTTTGCGATTGTGGCCGGGTTACAGCTGCAGAATCAAGTGCGCTGCAGAGCGAATCATCATCCCAACTTTGACCCCTGTGTGTGTCTGTGTGTGTGTACGTACCTGTTGCTGGCCAGCGTGCTGTTCACCACCAGGTCCTCGTACCTCTGGCGGGCCATGTTGCCTCCGAAGCCCAGGAAGGTGGTGACGTAGACGCGATACACGTGCTGGGTCTTGTCCACATCACAGCCCAGATTGAACTCCGCCAGCAGACTCTTCCCCGCCTCCTCCTTTTACAGGCCACAAACACACACACACGTCGTAAGATAGTCAATTCGATTTCTGCAGCCCTACTACTCTTTGATGACCTGTATCTGAATGCCCGGAAAGTCGCTTTGCGTAAAAGAAGTCCCCTAAATACGTAAATGGTAAAACAGGCTATTAGGATGAACTATGTAGAGGCTTGTTAGCATGATTTCCTCACCTCTTGTGGGGAGCTGAAGGTGACTGCACTGGGAACCTCATAGGCTATCTGGAGAGAAGCCCCGCCCATGTCCATGATGCCCACAGTACGACGCCGGCTGATTGGCTGCTGGTGCGTTGACCCCGTTGTGACCTCCACAGTGGCATCCTCTTCAGAAAGGAAAACAAGACAAAAATGGTTCTAAAATACCTACATTTGTAACATAAAATACCTCAAAGAAATATTCTTAATGACATTCAGAATCGGTTAGTTACGTGCTGCAATGGTTCCACTCACCCTCCTCCGCGTGATCAAACCGGCCCAGAACGAAGTTAATGCCAATCCATGCATACACACCTGGGCCAGACACAGCATGCCAACCCGAACAGCACACAGTCGTTATAAGGAGCACAAAGCCAACAAGGAAACAGAGGTCAGAGGTATTGCACAGTTTAGTGTAGGGGTTACACTGTCAGCTGGGTGTCGATATCCATTAGAAAGATGCCCTCACCGCAACCTGCCCCTACAATGTATGCACTTAAAGTGCTGCAGAGAAACCGCTTCCATTTTCAAAACACAAAAGGAACTGAAATCCCCACGAGCAAGTGATCAGAAACATGCTCGGTGCTTACATTGTAAAATAAACTGAAGTTAACAATTATTATCTCCCCTACCCTTCATCTTCTTGTCCAATCCAATAACAATTTCCCCCTAACGAAATATCCCGGAATGCTCTTGGGACTCACCTTCCTGCTTCCCGGAGATGACCTCAGCGTGGGAGTGAGAGAAGAGGAAATCAAACTCCATGGGCACGTCTGTGACAAGGTCCTCCAGGATAGCTGCCTGCTGGCTGCACACAGGCAGAGAGGGGCGGTTAGGGTGTGCACAGCAAGACACACACACCCGCGACAAGGCCCTGGCTAGCAGTACTCGGCTAACATATACGCTATTTGGACGTCTGTCTGTCTGTCTGTCAGTCTGCCTGTGCTTGTGGCCCTGGCTAGGCTTCTACATGGCTAACTGACTTGCTTTGACTTACTTAACTTGACCTGCTGAACCCTGGCTAGCTTGTCCCCTACCTGTCCGGCAGCAGCCTCATGCCAGCAGTGCAGAGGATGTAGAGCGGGGTCTCCTTGTGCTTGACCCTGGGTACATGGGCTGCGGCGAAGTTGAGCAGCGGCTGGAGATAGACGTTGGCTTTCTCGGGGGTCTGGGCCAGGGTGGAGATACCTGCAGCCAACAACACATCTGGGTCGTAAAACTTAGCCTCTTGGCCTAGCATTTAAAAGCATACACAGAATAATCAAATACATCAAAAGTCAGCTTTGAGCACAAATCCATGACTCAAAAGACTGAGCAACTGGACACCTGAACCAGGAGTTCCCACCTGTGTACATGGATTTTCTTTACATGGATTATCTTTTGGTAAACCGTTTTGTCAACAAAGTTGTCAAAACACCTGCTTGAGCATCCGCTGATACTCTCACAAATGTACAGGCGTTGACCTACAAGTGATGCTGAGCAGTTATGTGTGAGCGAAAAGGTATTAACTATGTGCCACGAAGCATTTCAAAGACGAGACACGTGTATCTAATCTTACGGCCAGGACGAGAAGAGATAAAACCACGTGTGTGAAACACTGCCAACGTGGCTAAACCACCACAATTTCCACCAACCACCATATCAGCGGACCGAAGTCCATTTCTACTGCATATTTACATATACCCTTTATTAATATACATCTATCTCTACAGGCGTATGACAGGCTTGTTATTTCCCACAGCCTGGTGTCTGCCATTTGTTTAACATCGTTTAGCTACTCACACACTAGGAGCCTTATGTCTGGGCTAAGCCTCATGCTGTTGCGAGCAGCTGTTCTGTAGCGACGTAGCGAACACGCTGCCAACGTTTGGTTGCCAGCTGAGTGATGATGTACATAAAAACTACGATCTCCGTGAAGACTCACAGCGGAGTACAGAGTTCTCACAGCCTCACAGAGTTGAGTGTGATTAATATATGAAAGTGGATTAGAACGGTGGTCCCATTGAGGTGAACTGGTAGAAATTCACATTTAAATTCATTTTCTGCTAGTAAAAAAGTACAAAAACAGTGTTCAGGGTTCTTGTTTTTCTGTGCCATGCAGAAAACCCTGTGGAAGGCCAGGATTCACTGTGCGGCCATCATGGTTGTCATCCTCAATACAATATTGCATTGGAATTTGGAAATAAGGTTTGGGATTTGGGGGGCATTTTCATCAAGTTTGAAATGTAAAAGCCAGGCTTTAACAGCGAATATAAATGGAGCTGGAAAATTCACACAAACTGTGATTCAGGGTCTGGGAGCGTGTTTGTTTGCCTTCCTCCGTAATTTTGAGTTAACCCTCGGCAGCATGCCAAATGATAGACTAGTAGTTGCAAACCATCCAGTCTTAGTTTTATCCAGTATTGACTGAAACCACATGGTGTTCTGGTGTAGTGAACATCATGTCTGTTTATTCAACCACAACATCCAAAGCCACGCATCTCGTCCTCGGCCGAGAGGGTAAGGCTGCTGTGCCCGTCCCAAAACTCACCAGGTTTGATCTTCTTGACCACAGGCTTCCTCTCACGGTCCTTCATCTGCCTGATGTCCAGCAGGGTGTGGGGGTTCCCATTGTGGGGGGGCCAGTAGTACACAAAGACCCTGGAGCCGCTGCTGCCACAGTCCACCACAACCCCATAATTCAGCGCTGGGTCCTGCAGGTTTGTGGCCTCCATGGACTCAGCCAGGGAGAGGTACCTGCGAGGTAGGGTCAGCCACTTTAGTATGTCGTCCTCCTTCGGCAGACACTTTGATCCACAGGGACTTGCAGTGAACTCACAACGGAGTAGTTAGAAAGCATCTTGCTTTAGGATGCACACTTGTAGACTGCTAATGATTCTTTTTTGAACCCAGGAACTTTTGAGAGTCAAAGGGCCAAACATCTTGACCAACATGCCACTACATAAAAATGCCACTACAAAACATTTTAACATAGACGTAGCATCTGCCACGACACGTTCAGAACAGTACTACCACAACCCTGCGCTGTTGAATAGTTTCACGTAACTGTGTTTAGAACCAACTCTAACTTAACCATGGGTTCAATAAACGTAAACCATGTCTAGTACTATTACATCCTAGCGAATGGCTTCCACTGACTTGTTGACTGAGGCCCTGATTGGGTGGCGGGGCCCCCAGAGCGGGTGGTGGTACGAGGACAGGAGGAACAGCACGGTGCAGGTGAGGAGGAGCAGGAGCAGGAGCAGCCTCTGTCGGGGAGCACATCCCAGGGAGAGAAGGGACACACTGCAGTACCAGGAGGCTGGCAGGCAGGAGAACGTGATCCTGTGGAGCCAGCATAGAGAGAAACACACCACAGGATGAGCCAGTAAGCTATGTCTGAAATCAATAACGTGCTGCTCACTGACTCCCTAATCCCTGTATAGTACACGAAATTTGCTGTTCGGACAATGACAGAGGTGTATCAATAAAACGTCTTCATGTTGTCAGGGTTCCTTTGGCCCCAGGACCCACCAAGTATTGCGTAGAGATTCATTAACAATAAATTCCCATCGCCATGTCAAAAAGGTGAGATGATTAACGTGCCGCTATCTGTTACATTGTGTTACATGTGTTACACAGCAATGATCAAATACAAACCACAAGCCATGCAGGCATAGACCCCTACTGTGACCAACAGGTTGCGAAACCACCCCTGCCTTAAACCCTCAGGGAGTTATTTTAAATGAATTTGATTGGACTGGATATGCTACTCTTTTATTTTGCAGTAGTATATCATTTAGTTTGTTTGTTCATCAATTTGACTGAATAAGGCAATTGTCTTGCCCATTGTACAGATATATACAATATTGTATAAATATATACAATATTATATAGATCTACATCATATGAAGGCTATTCATATAAAGACCAACTGCTTTGTAATGCATTAGGGTCAGATCAGGAAAGAAAATACAATATTTAATACCCACTATGTTATTACTGATATTGTGACGAATTTTTACACTCACTATTCAATAATTAAATAACCAAACCCTTAGAGTTCCGATTGGCTGGCAACCCTTCTTACCTTGCCATAGGTCCAGGTGACTGCCGAAGCAGTTCTCAGCTCATGGTGCACCAGCCGTCTTTATATCATCTGACCGCATTGGCCGTTCCTGCTACCTGGGAAAATATGGTAACGCTTGATGTGCTTTAATTAATACATATTGTCCCCCAGATACATCGACCTGGCTCCCCAACTTGCTCTTAAATGATCCCCTTAATGGTTGTTAAGAGCTGCCAAACAGGGGAGGCAACAATTAATATAGCTGATAGTTATACAACCAGCTGGCAACTTGGCACCAAAGTACTCGAAGCGTTGTAGAGAATGGAGCCATCGATTTAGACTCACATAAAGAGCTCATATGTGAATGTAATGTCCACACCGGCCGGCTGCAGCTGTAACTATCATTAAGTATCGTTATAGTTGTAATTATATAGCTATAAACGCTTTGGTGTGTATCATGACTACTTAGTTACCATAGTTAAAGAGCGGTCTTGGGTCCATCTTCCTCAGCCATGAAGCCGGCACTAGTTTACAGATGGGTTATGGTTATTATTCCTGTCATTTACTGATGTTTCTTCTTGTTCGCTTGAAATAAAAAGCCCAACTCTACTACGTGACGTATGTCCGGTAAAGACGCGCATGAAGCCACGTCACCTCCTCCTGGACGGAGCAGCACCACCTGGTGGACATATATGATATCTTTATACCATGTCGCATACTGATGTAAGTAAGGGTTAATTATATAACCATATACTGACGGTCACAAACCTAACTAAAATATAAAGGTTTGCCAATAGGAAATGTACCTATGTGCATTTCATATCTACACAGGGCTCACCTATGTTAGACCCGTATACTGAAGTTAATTGTGGTCTTTATACATTTAAATTTATTTTAGATCCGTTACCAAAAACAACGAACTTGAATTTGTAATAGCAAGGCTTAAACTTTTAGTTTTTTAGCTTTGCGTTTTGTTTCTCTGAGCATAGCAGTAAACACTGAAGCAATTCACTCTTCATCTGACTGATATCCTATTCACTTTTAATTTAAAATTTTGAGTAGTTGAATCAAAACCATAAACAGGCATATTCACTATTTAATATAAATGCACACAATGCATTCAATGTGAATTCAATTCAATAATTCCCATAAAAACAAGGTCCGCTTGTATGACCTTGGTCATCTGTCAGTAGGCCTATCTCGTAACATAAAGTGATGGAGACTCGCTTCTGTGCTGCACCACTTTCAGTCAAGTCCAGCCCACTTATTTACCCGCCTTATATTATAATTATGATAAAACGTATGTTTCAGCCAATAGGCCTATCTCACAACTTCCTGGTTCGGCGTTCGATTTTGCCTTCACCGGGTAAAGTGACTTCCGGTCGCGTAGTCCATGATATTTGACAATGGCGCGGTCAAAAAACAAAAGCTTCTGTTGTGTACCTCTATGCGCCAATTCAAAACAAAAACAACCGTATTTACATGTCCACGACTTCCCAAATAATACCCAATACAGCAGTGGCGATCAGACGGAATGAAGGAGTAAATTTCGTAATTCAGAAGGGGAGTACACTGGTCTGTAGTCGGCATTTCTCAGCGGCTGATTATGACGACGGGAGTGCTACGCTGAATACTGGAGCTGTTCCTAGTCGTTTTGACTGGAACAGCTACACCACAGCCCCGAAAAAAACACCCGTGTATAAACGGGTGTCAGCTCGAAAAGCTGAAGGAGAGGACAAAACACGAACGGACCGGAGAGGTACCGGGGAACATGACTACGCGACACGCCCCCCTGCCGGTAAGTAGATGTGTGCTAACTAGCTGTTATGTCTGTTATTTGTGTTCAACACTTGTTGGGCTATTGTATAATTTTGCCAAACATGGCATGGTTAACGTTAAAACATTCAATCAACATCAGACGTACTGTTAAACTGGGGTTGCATATTAATTCAGATTCAGCTTTATTGGCCAGGTTTGCGAACAAACGAGGAATATGACTTTGGTTTTTACTCTATGTACACTCAACCTATAGTTAATACATAAAAAATAAAAACAGAAAACAGTACAAATAAATTTAATAATAAGAAATATAAATAAACTTAAGTATACAGAATAACAATACAATAAAAAGAAAGGGTGAATACGAATGAATGGTAATGAAGACTTATTTGTCTTCTTTTTTTGTAGGTGCACTGGATGATGCCCTGGAGTATATTGCTGAGCTGGAGGCAAGGCTGCAAGAAATGTCCATGGGGCCACAAACTGTCCTCAACAGGTTTTGTGTGTCTGATCAGACCATGACATATTATACTCCATCTCAAGAAGTGTTTCCATCTCAAGAAGTGTTTCAAGTGTTTTGGGAGTCTGTTTTGCCCCTCAACACAATATATTCTTCATTGGAGCAAAGCACAGAGGATTGGACAAGAGGCGATTCCAACACCACGCCCTTCAAGGAAGATCCCAGTCATTGATGAGTTTTCATCTACTGTTGTAGAGTAGCAACTGGCCTTAAAGAACAGGTCATTGCTGACATCTTCCAGGTCAGCACAGCTGAGATGGTACCAACTCCAAGCTGGATATTCCCTCTAGGATGTGGGACATTAAAGGGCGAAACGTCAAATAAAAATGTGACTTTTTTTTTTATATTGTAGTGATAAAAGATGTATTCTAATATGCATCTTTTCATAATGAGCAAGTTTAACAGAGTGCAAATTGCAAAACAAATGTCTTACCAGCATACGCTCTGTAGAGTGTGGACTTGACTCCAGTCTTCCCCACCGACTTGGGTTTCTTCACCACCAGGTCACTCACAGCCTCTGGATGGATTCCCTGAGGCGAACAACAATACAGGAAATGCATATACTCTAGACAAATACTGAAGTGTATGATTTGAACAGAGGACACAACAGCACACATGGGTTCGAGGTCGATGCCACATCTGTGGTTGACTGGTACAGGCCAGGGAAGGTGGAACCACATCAAGGCCCAGCTGCACATAATGCGCTGTCTGGAACAGAGCGGTTATATGGCTACAGAAGCCTTTGCCCGCAGCACAGCTACAGCTCTGAGAGACCCAGTTGTCCAACAGCCTCCAGGGTGATCTGTGAACACCATAAGAATTGAGTTACTGAACTTAGTAGGTAGGACCTTGATATAAGGCCATTGGAAACTGGCAAGGAGCCTGCAACCGCAGAAAAGCCATGTACAGTTCTGTGCAAAACTCTTGGGCCACCATTACATCTGTTGTTTTAGCAATGTTATAACATGAACTAGCCCAGATGTTTGTCCTTTTAATGCACTCAACACATTTCCTTTATTTACGGCTTGTGCCTTAATGAAGAGGAAGAAAAATACATAGGTCTACTCTGTACAGCCACAACATTGCAGCAAGCTAGGTGGGCCAAGTCTTAAGCACGCTACTGTTTGTAAGAAAGAACAATGAAAATGATCTGAACTTCAGAAGAAGAGGAAAACTGCAACTGCAGTTGTTAGTCCAGACAGACTATCAAAACTAACAGACTTGGGCCAACGGGCCCTAACTCAGCAGAAACCTGTAGTATGTGGGGCTCCTCATCGAGCGGTTGCATCTACCTCTCACTACCACCTTTCCATCAACTATATTTGACACTTAGCATGTACATAATGTTAATGATATGTCGCTGATCGGAAGAAAACTGGTCAGCAAATAACTAGCTGAACCTATCCTTGGCTAAACTAATGCTAAAATGCTAACGCTACACACGGAGACTTCATAGCCACCATGGCTAATTATATTCATAATATTATAGTCTACACGTAACAAATATGATCATTTTACACACATTTCACACACAGACAATATTTCTGACGATTTATATGGATCGTAAATGGTTTGCTTATCACAAAACATGAATGAGCAAGGCGGCCATTGAGTAGCCTACTGACAACAACAAAACACCTTAGACAACTTACCTTGATAATTGTGTACAAACTCCTCCACAAAAAACTTGTACCCCTTTGTCAGCCTGGGCTGTGGTGTTGCTGAGTGTGTCTCCACAATCTTCTGCACATCTTCGAATCGCAATTTGGGAATACCCACCAGGGAAGTGGCGAAGAAACGATCCATTTTTGCATTGACGGCAATACAAAAATGACTACGCCGGAAGAATGTTTACCCGGTGTGACGTCATTTCCGATTTTCGTGAGATAGGCCCATTGTCAATATCATTCCTGTGTTCATAGAAGAATGGCAGCTATTCAGACCAATCGGAGATCTTATTTCCATTGCGAGAACTGCCATACCCGCTGCAATCGGCTCCGCCCCCAAACCCCGAAGCAGTCGTGCTTTGACCGGGACGGCGCCACTTTTGCTAGTGCGTCAGCACCCGGCTGCTCTATCTCACCGTAGGACAACGAAACCATCGTCCACGCCGGTAGACTAGGCCAGGGTGGCCATAGTCTTGGCATAGTCTTCGAACCGGCTATCTTACCAACCTGTTTAAAGCGATTTAAATGGAAGCGGACGGTTTCTTGTCGCGGCGAATGGCCGTGGAAGCACCAGGCGTCGACAGCGGGGTCACAGCCGCCACGGCCGGTGCAGAGATCCGGTGGCTCAGCGGCCGGTTTCTAAACACTAGTGGATTAGTTGGTGGGTTCTCGGCAAGGTCAGTAGGAGTGGAACCGGACTTTGCTGTAACATCTCACCGGACACCACCGGAGCTGTGTTCAGCTGCTGCCGAGCCAGACGTGGACTACGAAGGACTTCCTCAAGGAGTATCGACCACCACACACATGTTAGCTGGAGCTGTGGCTGGCATCATGGAGCACTGCTTAATGTACCCCATCGACTGTGTCAAGGTATCAAAAAATGAGGATATAATAATTACCATGAAACTGTCTTATCCTACTAAGTTAGATAAGCACGGGTGTCTGTCTTTCTAATGCGTTTATTATTTATGTTGTATACACCGAGTGCCACTGAAGTATGATATTGAACAACGAAGGCTTTTATATTTATATTGTTGTAGCCATAACAAATAACATAAAAGTTCCCACTGGAACTGTTAAGAAACTCCGGGTTGGCATTCGGCACATTAATCTCGAGGTATGCTGCGTTCAAGCCATATCGTAGTTCTAGACATATCATAATTTACAACTTTTATAATCCGCTCACGCATGAAACATCCAACTGGCGATTGGAATGAGGAATATTGCGTCTTTATTAAACCTCCGATACATCCAATCAAATAATATGGAGGAGATGGGAATCGTTAATACGATCTACTATCCCACATAACTTGAACTCACCATCAGCCCTTCCAGTCAGGCATGGGCTCGGTTAGTTACCGGGTCAAACTAGCCAAGGTTGCGAGTAAATTAACCGCTACACAAACTGTTCTGTAGGGCACAATGGCTACCAAAGTTGGTATAGGCATTGGGCATGATACGTTTGTGACAACACCAATATTGTGGAGAATGCTGGCAGTTACAGTAGCATTGTGTGAGCGAGGTGGCTATCAGCCTGCTTGGCTACCAAGCTACAGTGACGGATTCATCGACTTATCTGCTGATCAGAAAATAACATGCAGAGGTTAATTTAAGTCACACCAGAAGTAGAATAGTAATGTGTAGCCTTATTGAAAGTGACTTGATAAAAAAAAGTTTTGCAGGTTTGTATATTTATTGCGAGCCTTTTAAAAAATTAGGTTACAAGGTTGCAAGTTATTTACTTGATGCCGGTAAAACTCGATATGCTAATGAGTTTATCATTACTGAACAGGAACAGGAAGTTATTTTCTGCAGACATCTTCTCGGAATCGTCTTACCTTTCCCATTTCCTGTTGATAAAAAACAATCACCTCATTGGTCAACTGGGTTTGATCGATGTGGTGACTTTCTTCTGTCTGCAGAACCACATGGATTCCTTCAGGATGTCATTGCTGTATTCAGGCAGCCAGGCCCTAGAGACCCACTTGCCACTCAATTACCAAGGGACTAAATGTCTAAGAAAAGAGGAGGTTGTGGCTAGCCGAAAACAGAACTTGTGCTACTGTTCTTCAGCCCCATTCTTTTAAATTAAGTTTCTCCTCTACATTGCGTGTCAGTCTTGAGGGCTATATTTAGTTATTTTGACACAATCTGTCAGACAATTTTAAAGACGGGAAGTCGCACCGCAGAAAGTAGAAAAGTATGGCAGATTAT
The DNA here is from genome assembly GCF_902167405.1 of Gadus morhua. NCBI lineage: Eukaryota > Metazoa > Chordata > Actinopteri > Gadiformes > Gadidae > Gadus > Gadus morhua. Next base: position 14,891,352 of record NC_044050.1, read on the forward strand.
TAAAAAGCCCACTATATTACTAAGAATTGGCCACCTTTGCCCATGGTCAAGGGAGCTAAGTCGCTGGAGCTAATGCTGTTAGAAGGAAAGTGGAAGTTCTACTATGTCGCTTGGGACATATTGGGCATCGAACAAAGTACCCTTTCACTGGGACTCGGAGATAGATAGCCACTACCCTGTTGTAGCCAATAAGGAAAACAAAGAGCTTTATTTCATGGGCTTATGCAACAATACATTGTAATGTATGACATTAAGATTAGACAACATAATGTAAACCCCAAGGGTTGGAGGAACTGTACTAGCCAGATGCACCATAGTCTACAGCAGCAGAAACGCACCAGGAAAATCCGCCATTTTGTATTAATGGTCTAAATGGCCGCCATGGGGTTATTTAATTGCAATGTCATTCTGATACATCAAGTTTCGCCAGGCACAGCTAGAGACAATCTGAAAAGGACGCATGTTCCTTCATTCAGGAACGCATAACTTTTTGTTTCTATGTAGTCATAGCCTGTTCTCTCAGTCGATAGCACCAACTTGTGCTCAAAAATGTCTATTGACTGTCATTTGTCTATTGACAAATGACTATTGGAAGGTCTGGCCTTCAGTGTGCTGGTGTGTTTGGGGACATTGTATGTTGTTCCATGGCCTACTTTATCCTTCTCAACACTGATGCTGGGTTAAGCAGAGCGACCACCATATTCAGTAGGTGAACAAACATCATGTGAAGCACCATTCTTTCACAAAGGCACTCTGTTTTGGTCAGTAACAATGTCATCCAGGAAGCGGACAGAGAAGTGAGAAAAGAGATTTCTAATGAAAAAATTGAAGTGGGTTCAAGCGCACATTTGATAAAGGGGCTGGAACTATTCTAAACAGACTCGGAAGCAGTGAATATTCCTTATCTTTGAACAGAAATTCCACTGGAACCAAATTTGTTAATGTTTAATTTCAGCAGAGGCTTTTGGTATTTATTGGGCCTATATATTTTTCACATTTGAACGATGAGGGGTATGCCTTCTTCACTTTTTAAATCACCTCATACTTGGTAGGTAATCATGATCCAATTGTGTAGTTTTTCCCGTGCCCACAAATGGATAAAGCAATACAATCCTTGAATTCGCTTACAATAAAAATAAAAGAATGTTGAGGGTTCTCTGCAGAAGTATTAATCTAAATTTGGGAGGGGTAGAATAAACCTGATGGCTTTTATAACGGCAGTTTCCTTAGGCACATTCCATTTTCCCTTTCCTTATACCATCTTTTACCGGCACTGCTGTGTGTGTGTGTGTGTGTGTGTGCTGTTCGTGTGGTGGACTTTCTACATGAGCCAAAGGTTTAAGAAACATTCAAGGGTGGTTTGGTGAGGGCAGAGGGGGAGGGAATAAATCCTTGTTATTGCACATTGTTAGAAGTTTTGGGGTTGGGCCATCCTCCTCATTACGAGAACACTGGTGGTTTCCTGGATTATGCAAGTGGGTGAAACCTGCCGAGTCACCCAGTGTGTGGACCTGTTGGAGGAGATCTGGGTGGGCTAAACTAGCTGATCAGCCCATGCAAGACTATCAACTAAACTATAAAGAGATGGACCAAACAAATCCATACCTGGCTTCAGTCTATCGATTAACATGATTTATCATGGATTTTCCCTCCTGGCTACGTAGCCATTTACCACAGCTGAATGAATCTATGCCGTTTTGGACTTTCAGGAAGTACAAAATACACAAAACAACAAGGCCAGGGAAGGAGGAAGGATGATTCCGACCACATTCCTAAAATCCTGTATGGAGTCTTTCCATACAGAGTTCATTAGCTGATAATATACCCATTCGTATATTCCTGAGCTGGTATTCTGTAGGTTTGCGGTGGATACATCCCTCTGATATTTAATTTTGTTTTTTTACATTTGAAGCCCTATTATCCCTTTTTTTCCCTGTAATTGCTGAAAAAGTATAAGTATAAAAATACTTATTACCAGGTTCGAATGGGTTTATTAGTATGGATAGCAAAATACTGTATTATAACAGGAGTACTCCCTCTATCTTCCTCCCAGACGCGGATGCAGAGCCTGCAGCCTGATCCTGGCGCCCGCTACCGCAGTGTGACGGACGCCCTGCGGCAGATCGTCCGCACTGAGGGGGTCTGGCGTCCGGTCCGTGGCGTCAACGTGATGGCTGTCGGGGCAGGGCCGGCCCACGCTCTTTACTTTGCCTGCTATGAGAAGATCAAGTTCACCCTCAGCGACGCCGTCCACCCCGGCGCCAACAGCCACTTCGCCAACGGTCAGTGCGAGGTTGCTTTGCTCTGAGTACTTGGACGCTCAGATTGCGGTTTGGGTCCAAAATTCACACTTTAGGCTCACCTGGCAAGGTGAATGGTGGATAAAAACATTTTACGAGCACTACAAAATAAGTGCTATATTGTACAATGTGCTTAATCTTATGCTGAATAAAGCTTCATATTTTAAGGTGTATAGAAAGGTTGAATACATGAGCCAAGTGAAAACATTTGAACAGAGTTTAAAAGTTTTAAGTCCCAATGGTTAACATTTCTAAAAGTTTAAGGGTTAAACAAATGGTTAAACCAAAGTAATTGTTTGAGGCTGGACCAAGGAGTATTAGGATGATGAGTAGCAGACAATGTAGTATAAGCACAAGTTGTATTATATACAACACGGTAAATGCAGCCTGTGCAAATAATTAAAATGGGACATTTCATCCTTCAAATATACCAGAGATTGGTGGTTGCAATAAATGTTTTAACTAAATGATGCATCTGTCTCCCTAGTACATTATAAAACCGATTTAAAGGTATGCACAATTCTTCAATATAATCTAGAACATGGCTCTTGCAGTTCTGGGGGCCCACCAAATACTGTGACTCCAGAAGGTTTGTGAGAAATTCCTAGGTTGGACCACCACCTTCAACTGAGCCCTCCCCATCTCCAGATGTGTTGTCTGAAACAATTTCCAATCACCTGCAGCAATTAAAGGCCATAGTCCTCAAGGTCCTTAAAGGGCCCCTTTAAGGACCATTACTAAGGGGGGGATTAGTAATCACACGCTGTTCGTATTTTGTGCTCACAGAAGAAATTAATCATTTGAAAGGAATGTCCGGTTGCCCACTGCAGCATGTGGTCATGTTGTTTCCAACTCAATAAATCTCTTACGACTAAGATCTCAATTTAGAAATAATCAGGAAACATTTTTGTGAAGTCATTTTTTAATATAGATTTAGTTGTATTTTTATTTTGGACTCTTTTTTTGCAATGTGAATAAATCCTCCCCTCTTTTCTGTCTTTCTCTCCAGGAGTGGCTGGCTGCATGGCCACAGTGCTCCACGACGCTGTGATGAACCCAGCTGAAGGTGCGCACTCACTCTCTCACACACCTCGATTCTATTAATAGGGAATACTAATCTCTTATTAGCCTGTCGAAGCTGCTGCCCTTTGAAGATATTCATATCACACCACGTGCATAAGAAAAAATGTTTCCAATTCTTTAACGTCTATATTTTTATGTGTATGAACGGTGGACATTACAGTAGTTTCATGACTTGTATTCGTATAGAATAGGCTTGTCTAATAGTCAGGTGTCTAGGGGTTCTGGACAGCCAGTTGGTAGGTCCTGCGTTTGACCTACATGTCCACAGTCTACCTTCTTGAGCACCTAACTCCTACCTGCTCATCTATCTACCGCCAAATTAGTCAAGCGAGATCTTGGCCTTCCGGCAATACCGGTGGCGTTGTTACATTCATGCTGTGTTATGAAATGTTAAATGGTCATTTGTTTAGGTATAATGTTGGCCGACCAGTAGGTTGTTTTGCATTGCAAAATAACCATTGCAGAATAACTGCTTAGCACCTACATGAGTAATTTTATATTATAGTAGTATTGTATGTTTTCATACATTTGTCCTAAATATATTCAGAAGTTTCAAAGGCCAGTTGTTTCACTGCAATAATTATTCAATCTTCTTGCTTTCTCCCTCATTCCGGCCACCGCTCCTCCCTATACATTCTCCTCCTCCCATCCCTCCCTCCCTTGCCCCTCCCCTCTCCCCCCCTTCCATCTCTCCCTCCCCAGTGGTGAAGCAGCGGGTGCAGATGTTCAACTCCCCGTACCGCGGAGTGATGGACTGTGTGGGGGCCACGCTGCGGCGCGAGGGCCCCGGGGCCTTCTACCGCAGCTTCACCACACAGCTCACCATGAACGTGCCCTTCCAGGCGCTGCACTTCATGACCTACGAGTACCTGCAGGAGCTGCTCAACCCCCACCGCCACTACGACCCCTCCTCCCACATGGTGTCAGGAGCTCTGGCCGGGGCGATCGCCGCTGCCGCCACCACACCGCTGGACGTGTGCAAGACCCTCCTCAACACGCAGGAGGCGCTGGTGCTCCCCGTGGCGGCAGCGGCGTCATCGGCGGCCGCGACTCCGCCAAACGCAGCGGCGCGCCAGATCTCGGGTCTGGGCGAGGCGTTCCGGACGGTGTACCGGATGGGCGGGGCCCCAGCGTTCTTCAAGGGCGTGCAGGCGCGTGTCATCTACCAGATGCCGTCCACCGCTATCAGCTGGTCGGTGTATGAGTTCTTTAAGTATGCGCTCACCGAGCGCCAGCACCGCCGCCGCCTGCGCCCCCCGGAGCGTGATGTAGACAACTGACCGCTCTCACGACCCCCCCCCCCCCCCCCCCCTCGCAGTTTGTCTTTTGACGCACAGAACCAACCGCTAGCCGAGTTAGCCTCTCTGTAGTCAGGGGTAACAAGGTTAGAGGGTCCGATAACACTTTTCAGTTGAGCTACCCAGTAGGCTGTAACGATGAATTGGTAATAGATGGCCATTTCACAAACACTCTTTTTTTTTTGGGGGGGTGTTTTCATCAGCTCCCATCCAAATGGGTGCTGTGATCCATTGCATAATATAACATCCCAGGTCCATTACTTTCAACAAAAAAAAATTGTCATTATTAATTTTCCCTGCCAAATATTATTAATATCTCTATAATACAAATGACGGACTAAATATCCGATAGTTTCTAATCATCAGGAAATCCCCTCCACATATATAACACACTCCGCACTTTATTATTAATTCAGCCTTGTTGTTATAACCACAAGGGGGCGCCTCTCTACCGTAGAAATGACTGGGAACGGATGGGAAACTTGTATTCCGATAGAAACTAGATGGAGAAAATTCCCAGTGTAATAAGCAAAATAGAAAGAGATTTAAAAGCTTAAAATCCTTAGTGAATGAATCAAAAGTCTATTTTTAAATCAAAATGCGCGCTGATATGTGTGTTTGTGTTTAAGTGAGGGAGAGTACAGTTACAAAGTGGCTGGAACGTGAACGGTATTCGTCTTGGACGCCGTCTCGTGTTCCTGAAACATTAAATCGGAAATGTAAATTACTTGTACCGTTCAATTGACCATTTAGCAAGTTAACGCCTAAGCTGTGAGGACAAATGGTCTACCGGTAGTTATGATTTGACTGGTGGTTTGATACATCGCCCGGTTCCCTTCAGTTCTTTCCAAGCAAACCCAGGGGCCACGTGTTTTGCCCCTGGAGGAATGCAAAGACATTTTGTTCTGCAGATGCGCGCTTACAGGAAATTAAAGGATACTTGTCTTGAAGTAACTTCGATACTTCACACCATGGCCTTACAATCAGCCGCCATGTACCACACGCACAAATACTATGTTATATTTAAATCATGTCTATTGAAGCCATGCAACAATAAATGGATGTGTATAAATTATTATAATTATTTACAGCCCATGCATTATTATAGATGCACTCAACATCTATGTTTGGGGGTGAACACTGCTTCTCTGTTGTGAAATCTAAATAAACGAGAGGTTTCTGATGGCTGCGCAGTATGAAGAAGTCTTTAAACTAAAACGATCCCAGAGCAAAGACAAGATGGACAAACGGCAGGGTTAGAAACCGCCGAACAAAAGGGACTGAACCCGCAGGTGATGAAGATGGTATGCACGTGTGAAACGCTTGACACTAAAAGAGAAGCCTGTATTTTGTGAATTGTAAATAAACCCAGGGCAGCTCCTCGCAGAAGCAGGGTCTTCTCTTGGCGCTGCCACATGTTTCTAACCTGCGTGTCCTCCACTTCTTTCTGTCTTCTGATCAGACCATTTCTTCAGTAAATGGATATTGGCTATGGACCTGTATGAAGGTTATTAAGAATATCTGTATAACTCATACTACTGGTATCTGCTAAAAAGTTATGAACCCAACATAACAATTCTTGGTTGATGATACTTATAGCAGTGTTTGAATAGGGTGGTACAGGGTTTGACCCCCCCAACTCCCTGTAGGCATACTGGAAAACTCATTCGTAAAAAACAAATCCTGTAGTTTGACAAACCCATTGTAATACACTATCTTACCAGTTAAATCCCCAGGATCTTAATGCCATGTCAATTAGAGGGAAACATCTCACCTCATCAAAGGAGTAACTTACATAAAGGGAAAGCGCGCTAGGCCGATATATGCTCTGTTTTAGACCTAACGCGTAAGCACGTAAGATACATAACCCCCCCTTGCGCGGTAAAATATCCCCCCTTACGTGCTTAAGTGCGTCGGCCCAAATTCCTGACTATGCGACTAGCCCTACGCAGCTCGCAAAGACTGTGATTGGCCAGCCAACCACATCCTTTCAGGAGTCTCACATTTCCGGTTTTACAGCATAATAGCGCCATTTTTAAAAGGCCGTGACAGAAGCGAATGAAGAATTTTGAAGAAGAAGAAGAAAACACAAGAACGAATTATGATAATTATAAACAGTACCGCGGGAAGTAGGGGTGCTGGGGGTGCTGCCGCACTCCCTGTCTGAGGCCCTGTCTTATCACAGAAAACGATTATTTCTAAAAACTCCGGCCAAAGTGGAGATTTCTGAAAACGCCGGTTATGTGTTGTGTCAACGGGGAGAAACGGGATTTTAGGTTCTGAAGCGTCACATTATGCACCAGGAAATGCTTAACGTCATGTGAGCGCCCGCTGTACCGTATTGGTCCGAATATAAACACAAACCCGAACTATGTTTGGAAAAAAGATTTGAAGACCAGATCTTGTTTTTATAAATAAATAAATTGTATTCATTGAAATAATATACGAAAATTAAAAGGCATAGAATAAAACACTGCATTGCCACTAAACAGTAGAGCAAATAGGCCGTACTGATGTGTACACAAAAGACTATTCCTGACACTCCTCTGCCCCGCTGTGTTCGCTCTGGCTGTGGTCGCTCCGCACTGTTTCGGCCCGTGGCAAAGCGGGTCATCGTCGCTGCTGTCCAAGGCATTTAGAGACGCAGCATTTATTTAATGCTCATATGTGCTGAAAAAAAGTTATATGAAAAAGTGTGAGGGGAGCGGTGGCGCGCTAAACTTGTTCTGTGAGCAGCTGGATGTGAACCATGGTGTGAACACAACGATCGATTTTCGACTGTGCGCGCATGCACTGGTGTAATTGAGCTGCGCTGCTATATATCTTTTTTATCAATGTTGCGAGTTGCGAGTCTAGTCCAGGCTGAGTTTTTTTTCCAGCACCCCCTGCTGAGAATACGTTTCCGCGGCTATGATTATAAATATAAACAAGCCAGCGATTTCCACTTCCACGCCCACAGATTCGTTCGTTGCTCCCCCTACTGTTCTGGCGGAGAATCCCCTTGCAACACGCGCAATCCTTAAGGAACCTTTACGGGAACCGTAAATCAAAACTTGTCTAAAACAAGTCCCTTGTGTAAATTACGTGCTTACGTCTCTGCGTCTAAAACGACCCTAAAAATAAATAGGCAGGCCCGCCGCGGGCAACGGTACGACAGACCGGACTGTTTGTCCGGTCTGTCGTACGAGTTGAGTAGCCAGCTTGGGTGAGCGACCGTCATGGGTCACGACACTCTATACCTCTGTCTATGGTTCTGCAGCGCTGATTCTGAGCGTAATCTACAGTCACTATCAAGGGACATCAAAAGATGAGGTGTCGTACAAAGAATTGTGTGAATCTCATCTACAGTCATAAATGATAGCCAATATGCGTAGCTGGGGGGAGAAAACGAGCTGCGCCGGTGACGTAGTGTTCAACCGGGTACCAGCGGCTATTCAACATGGATGTATAATTCAAACTTTTAGACGGATAAGTGACTGCTCCTCCCTTTAGATCCGCTTTCATTACCGGTGGTGTGTGTGTGCGCACATGTGTTCCCCCTGCGGCCTCCAGCGTCCACGCCAACATACACACCGCCTCCCAGCTCTGCATCCTGCCACCAAGCCTCAATGATGTCCACATTTTCAAACCCTCCACCTGTGTGGCCGGAAAGAGGTCCTTTCAAATGATGTGAATGGGACTCTGTCATTTTATGTCAAATCTGTGTGTAGTTCTGAAAGTGTGTCCACAGGGAGTAATATGTTCAAGATCAAGCAAATAGGCTACTCTGCAATGTTACAGGCCTATAGGCTAATTTTGGTTTTGTGACTGATAGGGAGTGGGGTAGGCTACTCAAGTAGAAATGATGAGGGGCCACACATTTTTTTTTCAGTGACTCAAGGGGCCGGTCGGTATACGCCGATATATGCTCTGTTTAGACGTAACGCGTAAGCACGTAAGATACATAACCCCCCCCCATAGACCGCGGAACGTGTTTGAACAAGGGGGGGCCACAATCGCAAGAGGGGGTCACCAACATTTTACCAACATTTTAGGTCCGACATTATCCATAGCCAAGGCTATGCACAGTATACGAGGACACGCACGTAATGCCATCAGTCACGTCAGCCAGCACAGAACAGCGCAGAATAAAATGCACAAGAAAGGTACCTCGGTGGTCGGTGGTAACGCAACTGAAACTGCTTGCTTGTACCAGTACGAGAGAGAGAGAGAGAGAGAGAGAGAGAGAGAGAGAGAGAGAGAGAGAGAGAGAGAGAGAGAGAGAGAGAGAGAGAGAGAGAGAGAGAGAGAGAGAGAGAGAGAGAGAGAGAGAGAGAGAGAGAGAGAGAGAGAGAGAGAGAGAGAGAGAGAGAGAGAGAGAGAGAGAGAGAGAGAGAGAGGATGCAGATGCACATCACTTTGCCAGGATGATTTTACTTTAAATGTCCAAACAGCCAACAACACTAATAAGCCCACAACATGCCAGCACATAACTGTGCAGAATAAAATGCTCAATCAGCCAACAATACACAACAAAAGCACCACAGTAAGATGTTAACTCAACATAAACTCACTTGTATCAGTACAATGCAGTATAAAAACATTGCACAAAGAAGAGTGCACACGGCGGTGCTAATAAAACCATTGACCTACGCTTAAAACTTCCCAAAGGCCTGCCTGCGTCTGTCATTGGCCTGCACGAACTCCTTAGCGATGGCTGTCATGTCGATGTCCTCCAGAATGTCACGGTGAATATGGCAGTTCATCAAGTCATTCAGTCTTTTTTGTGTCATTGTAGATCGGAGGTATGATTTCAGTCGACGAAGTGTAGAAAACGAACGCTCTACTTCTTTCGCGCGATTTTCAGTGCTGCGCAGTTATAGGTCTACATTTTGCAACATTCATGCATGACGTGTGACGTGAACAATATTGGTTTAGAAATACCATTGATTAAATTATTACAGCATGGGTTGTGTTTAAGTTTGATCTTGTCGACAGGTTTTGAGTTGAAAAAAAAACTTGCAGGCCAACATTCATTTATTTTTTTAATAATCATTTCAAAAAGTTACCCGAGCCACGGCCCCCCTGGCCCGGCCGGTTCCGCGGTCTATGACCCCCCCTTGCGCGGTAAAATATCCCCCCTACCCTTACGTGCGTCGGCCAAAATTCCTGACTATGCGACTGAAACACTACGGCCCTACGCAGCTCGCAAAGACTGTGATTGGCCAGCTAACCACATCCTTTCAGGAGTCTCACATTTCCGGTTTTACAGCATAATAGCGCCATTTTTAAAAGGCCGTGACAGAAGCAGGCCCCCAGGATAGGCATATACTTCCGCAATCCACCCGTGCTCAGAGGCCAAGCCTGGTATTGCAGCTGTTTTAGCTGGGAGTGGACGGGGGTCCGTCATTTCATGTGGCCCAGAAGTAGATATCGCCGTCCACTCCAATACAAGTGGGGAACAGGATTGTGTCTCCGCAAAAAATGTCTGGATATCAATCAAAGGCTCATAATTATCTTTCTACCCTGTTCTAAAAAAATGTAAGTTTTTTTCTTCTCAAAACGCCTCCTCAAGCGTTTTATTAGCAGTTGATGTTGGGTGGGCAGCTGAAAGGAGCCGTACTGAAACAAACGGCTCCTTGCTATGGACCTATTTTGAAGTGCACGGCTCCATTAACTTCCGAATTAAGATTTGTCCTTTTACTCTTGTATATATATGTTTCATGTATTCATATGTTTTTTACATGTTGTGACTGTCTGAGTTTGTGATGTGAGTCTTTGGTCTCGTATTTATATGCATGTTTCATGTATTTATGTTTTTTACATGTTGTGACTGTCTGAGTTTGTGATGTGAGTCTTTGTTCTATTGTGTCTCGTATTCATAAACATTTTTGACTGTCTGAGTTTGTGATGTGAGTCTATGGTCTTGTATATACATGTTTCATGTATTCATATGTTTTTTACATGTTGTGACTGTCTGAGTTTGTGATGTGAGTCTTTGGTCTCGTATTTATATGCATGTTTCATGTATTTATGTTTTTTACATGTTGTGACTGTCTGAGATTGTGATGTGAGTCTTTGTTCTATGTTCCCACTCTTGGCCTGCACCTTGACGTGGTGAGTGGGCTTTAAACTAAGCCAGGCCTTTTATATTTTTCCGTTTGTTATTCACAGTCTATCTTATTAATGATACAAAGCCTTAATTAAACCCCTTCTCTTCTGTTTGCAGAAAATGGAAACTTCAGAGTATATTTTATCTTAAGTTAGATCATCTTTTTTTGTTTCCTCATCAGATCCCAGTCCATCATGCTCCTCTACTTGTCTGCAGTGCCACCATCATGCCTCATGCATCACCTCTCAGCGCCTACCCAGCTGCATCTTATTCCATTTCGAAAAAGCGAGCATCTCACCAAGCAAAGTTTTGCTAAAGCCTGCTGAAGTTATTTAAATACTTCATTCTATGGATATCTGAAAATATTTACAGATGGTTCTAAAGATCCCAAAGGACAATGTGGTATTGGCATATATATTCCAGAATTTGAAAAAGGATATGGATATAGAGTGGGTGACTTTATCAGTATACTCAATCGAGATGGCCACAATAATAACCGCTCTTAGATGGGTTGTAGATACTAAGTTTTATAACAAATAATTCAATACGTGAAGATTTGGTGATAGAGGTAAAGCATCTTCTTTTAAATATTATAAGCCTTGGTTTAGTTATTCAGTTCTGTTGGATTCCAGCCCACCATGGAATATATGGCAATGAAATTGCTGATAAATTAGCTAAAAGATACTAACCTAATTAGAAGAATTTAACCTTAAGTATATATATATATTTTTTTTATTTATTCATTTCTTTTGTTAGTTTGTTTTATTTTGTTTATTTTGTTTCGTTAGTTTGGTTTTTTCTTTGAATTTATTTGTATGATTTAAAGTATGATTTGCCAACGTCCTTGTCCTTGTCAACGTCCTTGTCACAAACTCCTGTGTAGTAGTCCAGTAGGTCGCGGTATATGGGGAAAAACTATTATCCGCCACTAAACTAGAAGAAGAAGAAGATCTCTGCATCCGGTACGTCACGGACTAGGTCACGTGTCCTGGCCACATACCGCGGAAGCAAATCGCTCCTGTATGTTACCATGCGCCACTGAGCAGTTTGCATAGGAATGAATGGGCGGCCATTTTCCAGTCCGTGGTCCATCCTTTATTATGTCCATGGACAGAAGCGAATGAAGAATTTTGAAGAAGGAGAAGAAGATTTCCACTTCCACGCCCACAGATTTCCACTTCCACGCCCACAGATTCGTTTGTTGCTCCCCCTACTGTTCTGGCGGAGAATCCCCTTGCAACACGCGCAATCCTTAAGGAACCTTAAAGGAACCGTAAATCAAAACTTGTCTAAAACAAGTCCCTTGTGTAAATTACGTGCTTACGTCTCTGCGTCTTAAACGACCCTAAATCGGCCTTGACTGCTGCTGAGATGGACTTTCTGCCTCGAGTTTGGGAGGCCTGGAGCGGTCTGTGGGCTGGAGTGCTATCTGTTTATCGTTGCAACCCCCAGCCTCGTATTGAGATCGCGGCGCACGGTTTCAAAATAAGAGCGCCCAGCACGATTTTTTTTTTTTTTTTTTTTATTAATTAAAAAAACTTTTCAAAACAGCTCGAGGGCCATTAATAGACACCCCGCGGGCCACAAAAGGCCCGCGGGCCGCTACTTGAGTATGGCTGGAGTAGAGCAATGAATCTGCGTCTTTGGCCGTTGATAAGGGTGTAAGAGGCGGAGAGAGGCAGGGCTTCGATGGGCCGAGATACAGTCCTTATGGCTTCATGGTGATAAATGGTTTCTGGTTCAGATGGGATCATGTTTCTCCACATCAGTGAACGGTTCACCTGCTAAACACACAAACACGAACACACACACACACACACACCCTGACCCAGACAATAACACCGATGCAAAGTTGCGGGAGCTGTTTAAACAGAAATGGTCATAATTCAGTTTGGCAGCGAGGCCGCAGTTGTGGCAGCGACGTGTGGGGGCTCTCTAGTTAAGTGTTCTGTTGTACCTCCCCTCACTCCCCAGGACCACACCTTCACACCTGGACCAAGATGGATCATGTGCCATGGCGTCTTTCGTCGGGCCGCACTCGAGGTAGGCTACCGCTACGCACGAAAGAGAAAAGGTGTTCACATTCTATTCATGTTGGGTTTCATTTTATGAAGACAAAGCAATGGCTCTTCCAGAGCCAACATGAGCTTGCTGATTCAGCCGGTTGGCTGGCTAAAACATTGCTGCATAATAAATAATTATTTATATCTTTAGAATTAACATAATTACATTTAAGGAAAATGTAAGAACGTATTGCCTAAGTGGACACATCATTAATCAATAGTAGGCTAAATGAATTAAGAAATAAATGATAATGAAGAAAAAAAAGTCTCTTACGTTTTTAAAAATAAATAGCCTACATTCTTAAAGGTTGTAGAACTGACATGGGCTTGCATTGCAATGAACCAATCAGCTACCGGTGCCACGGCCTTTTCTTGGTTACATCATTATAGCTCTCTAGGTTGTGTAAGCCTACCAGGATAAGTAGATCCATGGAGATGTCCAAACATAAGTTTATTAAATACACTAGCCTATTTAGTTAACTAACAGATGTTTGAATCTTATACAATCTAGCATCTCATTCCCTTATTATCTAAATGTTTGTTACTTTGTAAACCGAACAGAAACGTTTATTCTCATCAGATTTGGATATATAGAAGGCAAGTTCATAACATTCTGAGCCCGTCGGAACTCCTTGGATTTCAAATATATTGTAAGCAGCATTAAAGCATTGCCAGTGGACTTGAAACTTCTGCGACTTAAGCAACGCTGTGTTGATTGATAGACGCTATTGCGTTCCGAATGTCTGTCTTTCCCCTCCCACTTTCTGCCTAATCTCCAGATGTTCTCCTCGCCCTACGTTGTAGGCCTACCCGCTGTTAAGATCGTAGAATGCACCACAAGAAGAGGAATCACCCGCCGAATCGTTTTGAGGACCAAGGATGCATCGGTGTATTTAAAAAAACAAAAAAACATCTAAATAGGCTGTTACCACTGCCGACCGCCACGTCCACATGTATAGTGACAATATACATGACAAAGTTTCATAATAATGTATATTTCTCTAAAAATAAATTGTGGTGTGGGAGACCGGGTATGGTTGTAACACATTTTTCTTCAGCACCTAAAACTACATTTTCTTTTAAAGCTACAGTTCTGGACCTTTTAGGCAAATACCAACATTTGTCTACTACAAGTGGCAACAATTTAAATCTCCTCAACTATATCATGGAATTTGTGAGATTATGATAAATACAATGTCTAACTTTTTTTTACAACCACCTGACCCACTACCTGGGTAGGTTGTAACACATATACTGGGGTAGGTTGTAACAGGTAGACAAAATGCAAAAAAACAATGGGACTCCATTTGTTATGCCAATTTAATGATAAGCATAAACAACAGGGTTTGAAAATAGATTCACCAAACAAAATATTCTTAAACTGCATTGTAAATGAAACACATGCAGTGTGTGAATGTATGCACGTGTGTGTGTGTGTGTGTGTGTGTGTGTGTGTGTGTGTGTGTGTGTGTGTGTGTGTGTGTGTGTGTGTGTGTGTGTGTGTGTGTGTGTGTGTGTGTGTGTGCGTGCGTGCGTGTGTCTGCGTACGTGTACATGTGTGTGTTAAATTGGCAAAGGCAGGCTGGATGCCACAGGAGGGAGAGGGAGAGGGAGAGGGAGGGGGAGAGGGAGGGGGAGAGGGAGAGAGCTGAACAGTTGTTGTTTTTTTGAAAACCCGGCAACATCTTCTCTGGTAATATGTAAGGGGATGGTGGTAACACTTTCAAAACATGCGTTACAACCTACCACGCCCTGTCATCCATTGCTATATAGCTGTATTATTGGCATGGTGCTTTGACATTAGCAAGGGAGAGATACACCATTCTTTACTAGAGAAACTATAGTTTGACCTGATATAACTCATACAACTTCATATACAACGGTAAAAGTACTAGAAAACAAACATCAAAATAAAAAAAAGTTACCCTCTTACCTTGATATTTGGATTTCTCTCGTAACTCCTGGAAAAATGGCGCCAACTTGTGGAACATTTCTATGAGTGATCGTAAAGGAAGGAGGAGGAGACTGAATCTGTCACATGGCTCATATCTTATCCCTGAATGGGGGAAATTGTGGTGTTACAACTCACCCCATGTTACAACTATCCCTGGTCTCCCTACAGTCGCTTTGAGTGATTTGTAATTAATTCATGGACATTGGGAAAAATTACAATTTCAGTGTAAAAGGAACTTTACTTGTAAGCTATGATCTATAGTTGTACATTTACAGACTACACAATACATACATTTATCGGGGATCCTCATCACTTGGCTACTCGATGCCGTCGTAGACGATGACATAATCTTGGAAGTAGCCTACCCACTGGCACCTTACAATGTACAGGCCAGTACAGGCCAACGTAGCAATAGGAAGGGGAGGGGTCATGGGGGGACGGATTCAGTTGGTCGCAATCTGCAACCTCACCGCTAGTTGCTACTAAATTGTACAGTCTGGACCTTTAATGACCTTCACTGCATTTAGACAGAGAGAGGAAACTATCAATCATTAGCATTCCCCTCACGTTCCCAGTGAGCCCCAAGCTGAACACAACAAATCAATGTGTATGTGTGTGTGTGTGTGTGTGTGTGTGTGTGTGTGTGTGTGTGTGTGTGTGTGTGTGTGTGTGTGTGTGTGTGTGTGTGTGTGCGCGCGCGCGCGCGCGCGTGTGTGTGTGTGTGTGTGTGTGTGTGTGTGTGTGTGTGTGTGTGTGTGTGTGTGTGTGTGTGTGTGTGTGTATACAGGTGCATGAGAGAAAGACAAACACACACACACACAGACACACACACTCACACACACACACACACACACACACACACACACACACACACACACACACACACACACACACACACACACACACACACACACACACACACACAAACACACAGCAGTTTATGCCTGCTTTTACAAACACTGACATACTGGGATGAATGGATATTGGTAGCGGTGGATAAACAGCGCCTCTGCCTGCATCTTCCCAGAAACATAATGGTTTTGACCCAGAAGGCTGTGCCAGCAGAATGGATACATGGGGATCATGGAGGATAAATATTTAGAGATGGGAGGGCGACGGTCAGACCAAAAGCCCCTTTTGTCAAGCTTGTTCTGGGCTGACCGATGTTCTCTACTCTCTCCAAGTCAGGAACACGGGAAAACAGTTTTCTTATCTCCAAACATCTCTAGGCTTTGGCTAAATCAATCACTCCCCCCCCCCCCCCCCCTGGATGAACTGGGCTACTGAACCTAAGATTGCCTCGACGTTAAGGTTCCCGATGGGGCTACTGACCAGTACTTCTCAAGCCACAAAGTCAAAAGATTGGCATCTGGTGGGTGCAAGTTGAGAAAAACACTTAAAATGCTATGTAACGTTTAAAATGCTATGTTTTCATGATGATGTGTTGCATACAGACAGTGTAATGACCAGGCAAAAACTGCATGCTAATGGGTGAAAGAGCCCTTGACAGAGTCCACATGATTAAAAAGGTTTAAAGATATGTTTATTTATCCAAAATAATTTGAATGAAACCTGAAGCCTGTATCATCAGTGGTGCGTGTGATTGTTGCAGTACTAACACAAGATAAAGAACACACAACAAATGTGGCCTACAGGCCAAACCTGCACACCACATAGGTAGACAACTCTCTCAGCACCACCCACTGGCCCCTGGCAAAGACCGGCCAACAACAGGAGAACAAGCAGACAGAGAGAGGGAGGCTCATCACATCAGCATTTGGTAATTACTTTAATGGGTAAGTCTGTTTGTGAATATATACAATAAATGTCCTATTCCTGTCATCTTAAAGCTAGGGTAGACAATTTAATTAAGAATCATTTGCTGTCATATTTGTACACATTTGAACTTGCACACTTGCTGGAAGTATTTCCTCCAAAAAGGAAGTTTGTCCTCCAAACAAGATGTTAAACAGTTACAGCATATCACATCCCATATACTGGTAACAAACGAATTGGCATTTAGTAACTTAGAGTGCAACTTCTGAATTTTAGATGCACGTAAGTATGGAGCAGATATACGAGACCTCTTGCTCCGAAAGGTTGCAGACATTGGGGATCAAACCTGGTGGGCAAAAAAAAGGAACCTTATGAATGTCAGGGAGACAAAATAGCCCCGTATTGTATGGTCTGTATGGGGAACATACCTACTCCAACACACTTGTTAACCCTCAGATCTGTGTTAGGGTTAAGGCGTCTCACTCTAGGAGGCCGACAGGGAGACTGCCAACATCAGGGCTCGAACCTGAGCCTTTTGGCTGACAGTCAAATGCCCTAGCAACTACTCTATCCTGTGTAATATTATTAAATAAACATTGTTTTTTGTAACTGTAGGACCGCAGAAGAAACAGCAGCGGTGTATTTAAAGAGCAATGTGTCTAGGCCTGCCGGGGCCTACCATGGCCTGTGCTCATTGGCTGCTGATAGATGGAATGTTCCCGCCTAATCACGACCTCTAGAGTGGTTGGAGTGGCAGAGAGAGGAGGGGGGGGGGGGGGGGGGGGGGGGGGGGGGGGGAGTGGAGGGTTGGAGAGACAGACTGAGAGAGATATGTGTGAGAGAGAGAGAGTCATGATGTAATATTTTATTTCTGCAGTATCATAATTGGTCTCCTGTTTGATTAAGGCATGGAGTTTCGATTAATTTTGATTAATGTACCTGGATGTCTAACTGTCTGCCTTTATGCCCGTCTGCCTGTCAGCCAATCTGCCCACCCCCCCTTCCCCGCTGTCTGTTTGCCTCTCTGCTGGCCTGCCTGCATGGATTTCCTTCTTACTGCACAAGTTCTTGTCCTTTCAGTGAAGCGTCAAGCAAATACAGGTAAAATGACAACAAACATGGCATCAGTAAAAAAATACATCAATACTTAAAAACTAGTTCAGAACTAGATTAAAACAGTGGCCAGGATTTGTCATGCCATGTATAACACTTTATACATACATTCAAAAAACACACTCAGGAACCACAAGCTTATATAGCAAACTTCTTGATGAAGTTTATTTTCCGATGGGTAAATGAAAAGACAACATACAAACGTATCCGTAGATGGCAGACAAATTAAGTAACAGCTTTTACACATGCGACTGTTGCTGCACATGCTTTGTTTGCTTTGGTTTTGTAATCATCTTCTCTACATTTATTTAAATCCTATAAATCCTAAGAGTTATCTAATTATACACCAACCTGAGTTCATTTTACAATAACACAACCGGAGTTAATCTAACAATACTCCGACCTGAGTTAATCTAATGATACAGCCACCTGAGTTATTTAATGATGCTCCAACCTGAGTTAATCTAATGATAACACAACCTGAGTTAATCTAATGATAACACAACCTGAGTTAATCTAACGATAACAACCTGATTTAATCTAATGATAACACAACCTGACTTTATCCAATGATGCCATGATACACCAACCTGAGTTAATCCAATGATACACCAACCTGAGTTAATCTAATGATACTCCAACCTGAGTTAACCTAACAATAACACAAGCATTGCTTCACTAGCTCTCTATTTAACTAGAGGGTTTACATGAGGTGGAGTTCTGTCTTCAAATTAAACCCACAGATTTTTTTTCAAAACCATATGTATGCCAGCATGAACAAGCGATGTGTTCTTTCCTCCACTCTCTCTCCCTGAACTCTGTTGGAGAAGAAATGGACAAAGAGCAAGCGTGGCCACAAATTCTGACTAGGAGCTCTTGGTCTTAATACCGGCTTTTGAATCTCCAGTTGAGTGTGAATGTCTGCTTAGCTCCTCCACCTCTCAAATGTATCTCCTCACTTCACCTTTTCTCACCACACATCTACACTTTTTTGGGTACACTTTATTCTGTCCTTTGTATCCAATAAATTGCACAAGAGTTCACATGCCAAAATATTTTCCATTAAGTTCTGTTTTAATGGGGGTTATCAGGTACACTTTTCGGGATTAGTTTATGTCCTTCA
Source organism: Gadus morhua (assembly GCF_902167405.1). NCBI lineage: Eukaryota > Metazoa > Chordata > Actinopteri > Gadiformes > Gadidae > Gadus > Gadus morhua. The sequence continues at coordinate 14,910,153 of NC_044050.1, forward strand.
TCGACCTTAAAACAAGAAACAGAAAGAAATTACAGTTACGCAATAAATGAAGGATATGCAATTTCAGTTTTTTTTCAGAGAGAGAGAGAGAGAGAGAGAGAGAGAGAGGGAGAGGGAGAGGGAGGGAGAGGGAGAGGGAGAGGGAGAGGGAGAGAACAAATTAAGAAAGAAAAAGACAACACAGTGGGGACAAAAGAAACACGGAACGAACGAAAGCTTCCGGTATGACTTTCAGATAATCAAGCGTATCAACAAATCCCCTTACCTATTTCTAAATGTCAAAAACAAGATCTCCGACGCGGGCACGAGCAGAACAGCCAGGCGCATGCGTGTGCCGGTGTTTGAGTTGGAGACTCCTAGACCTACTCATTGGTGATTAGTGTAAACACGGTATGTTATTGTAGAGCACTTGTAGCTTCAGATGCCAAACCTAATAGCCAGTAATCATGAGAATATTTCCCTATTATTACTGTTCAATAACTACTACCGGGCCTATAAGTTTAGGCCTAGTAAAATACTACTACTAATAATAATCAGAGCAGCAATAAGAAAAAATAAAATAAAATAATAGGCTTATGCTATGATACTGTTTACATAAAAAATAACACTTATTATTCATAACACTTATACATTATAATTATTAATAATATCTTGTTATTATTGTTGTTATTACCTATTGATATATATAATTATATCCATAGTTGTAGTCGCCTATAATCGTGATTAAAAAAAAAGTTAATAAAGCATTGTGATTCAATTGTATCGTTTTTATAGCCTATAGAAAGAACATATTTTCTAATTAGTTTAGGAAATGTAGCCTTAGTCGGCTCAACTTGATCGGGGCATATTATAATAATACTAACCCTACTAATTATAATGTTATGGTTATTATCAATATTAATTATTATGATAAATTACTATTATTATTATGATTATGAGTATTATTATACCGTTTATTATGCTGATGCATTGCCTTTTAAATAGGCCTCATAATACATAATTCAAAGCAAGGCCTACATTTGTGTCGTCTTAACCCTGCAGGGTCCAGATAAGTAAGGTGTATAATGAGGCTGACGCCGTTCTGTCGCCATCTTTATTTACTCGGGTCAAGTGGCGTTCCCCACGCCGGGGGCCAGAGACCCCCTTTCCCTCCACAGCCCCCCACCCCGGTCTGTGTACCAGCCCATTCGTCCCCATTAGAAGCTGCAGGGCCACGCTGAAGGCGTCCAGAGACTGGTTCAACTAAAACAGGGGAGAGAGAAAGCGTCGGGCAGGTTAACAGGGGTTTACCTGGCGGTAGCCGACTGATCTCTATCTCGGTGCGCCCGATGGTCTGGAGCGATAAGGACGGGCAAAACTAGAAGGATGGAGGGGTGGCGGTGAGGTGGGGGGGGGGGGGGGGGGGGGGGGGGGGGCGTTGGAGTAGGACCACAGGACACAAGGAGCCCAGTGAAAAGGATAAAGAGAAGTAGGCATATTTGGTTCAGTTTCCCCATGCCTGACACTATCAACCACTATCGGCTAGGCTACTAATGAATTATTTTAAATGCAAATATAAAGCTTGAGAAATGCCCCTCACTTAAAACAGTAGGCCAACTTATCGTGGTTAGCCGCATGTTTAGTGCTATTCGGGGAGACCGGGTGAATGAGTGTGGATTAAAGCAAGACCCGGACTGCATGTCCCCTGTCCATCGCAGACCAGAGGCTCAAACAAAATAGACTCCTGTAGTTTATAGAATAACTCCGTTATAAAAACCCAAGTTTAACTTTTACCCATTGTCAATAGAATGGGGGACTTTCGATTATTATTATTTGTTATTAGGTTTCAATTTAAATGACACATGATTTTAAATAAAACCAAATAGCACCATTACGCATCTAATAAGGAGCAGTTCGGTTCTGATCTCCGATTAGGAATGGGAAAAAACGACCAAAAAACACAATATATCCCAACTAAAGAAAGTGAATGAATGCCCCCCCGTCCCCTTTCCCCCCCATCCCCACCACCACCACCTCGACCATGTTCTCCCCATGGGATAAATGGTACAACATGTAGCAATAATACCCTGCCTTTATACCCGTGCCCCCCGCTGCCATAACCTCCAGCCCTGCTGGCCCGAACGCTCTCGGCTGGGGATTTCTACTCTCCGCCCCAAATCAGAGAGCCATTCTTCCCGGACAAAAGCCCCCGAAGCGGACAAAAGTGAACACATCTCCCCCCGTGTCCCCCTCTCCACGTAGCGCAGCCAGTTAGAATAACGCGCTGCCCGATCCCCAAATTGGAATATTAGGACGTCAATCTCTCGCCTCTTGTGCGCCTTTGTCTTTCCTGAGAGCCCAAGTCTGCCCACCACACACCTTTTGTCCGGGAATCCAATAAACCATTATTCCCGCTCTGCAGTCCTGCGCCAGCTCCTTTTTAGGGGTATTTTAGGTGCCTAATCGCGTCCTTAAAGGCCCTCAAATAGAGAACCATTTCCTCCTTTCACACTGCAGGCACCAGGGCTATTATCACGAGTATTGCCTGGCCGGGCCCCTCAAAGACTGGCCTCTCAAGCTGCACTCGAAAATACACATGTTTCATTTAAGGAATTAGTAAGGGAGGTTTGAATGTGTTGGAATAGTCAACTCAAACTATCTTTCCATCTGCGTACAAACATGTTTAACCTTGCAAGTACACACTATGCTTAAAAGAAAATATGGTGTTAAGAATTGTTCATATAGGATACTCTCATAGCAGCAGACAACCACATCAACATGTTTCTAAGTAACATCTATATAAATGCCGTTTCGCATTAAAATAGAACAAAGAGAGCACTTCCTTCCATCTTGTGTTTATTGGAATAGTTGCGGAGGAGACACATATCTCCCTTTAACCCAAAACATTTCAAAGTAATTCCACTCAAGTCAAAAGCCTCTAATTCCCTGGCTTCTTTAAAATAATTCATACAAATACATGGTCACACAAACTGAAATACTGTCGCAAACCAATGCGTGCTGCTGAACTCGTCCTGTGTGTGGTTAATTCATGAATATTTTCGACCAAACTGCTGAAATTTCGACTCAATTGTAACACAGTGTTCGCTGTGATGCATACTGTCTTGGCAATAGCATGCCTACCAATCTAACCAATACTTTGTAGTATGACATAGCGTATTTGTCGGTGAGTATACATTCGATCCGTAGAAGAACCTTTACGCACCGGCACCGCAAGGCTTTCAGTTGGATGTTCATAAAACCTCCATGGGTTTAAGTCAATACAAAACGTCCAAAGAGGGGGGGAGGTGCGGGGATGTACCCTACCAAGCCCGAATCCCCTGCAACGAGCCCTGGCAGGGGGTGACTGGCCCCTGGTGTTGTTGGGTCTGGGGGCCACCGAGGCCCCCCAGGTTCATGTTCATGAAGGCCGCCCCGCTGGTGGTGTTGGTGGGGGGCAGCGTGGGGAGGCTCGTGTACGTGCAGCTGTAGTTGTTGTTGCCACTGCTGTAAGCGGGATTGTTGTACGTGTACGCCGGATACCCGTTATAGCTGTAGGGGCTCGACCCGTACGCGGCGTTGTAGCTCTGTGTGCCCCCTAGACACGGCTTTCCATCCCGTACCAGGACAGGCACCGCGACCCTTCTGGGTGGTGGAGGAGGAGCGTGATGGTGGTGCGACTGTCCGGCCAGCTCCAGGGACTTGTCCTGCCGCTGCCGCTTGCACTTGTAGCGGCGGTTCTGGAACCAGATCTTCACCTGCGTGGAGGTGAGTTTGAGGCTGGAGGCCAGGTGCTCTCGCTCCGGGGCCGACAAGTAGCGCTGCTGCTTAAAGCGTCGCTCCAGCTCGAACACCTGGGCCTGGGAGAACAGCACTCGAGGCTTCCGCCTGGTCCTCTGCTTATGCACCGGGCGCTCTGAGTCCCCGTGGCCGCCTTCCACTGCCTCCTCCCGGGACACATGGCCGCTGCTCTCTGTAGGAAAAGGGAAACAAATAATGTTGTGTTATTGAAGAACTCTAAAAATCACCACAGGCCTTATAGATTGCAACTCAACCCAATGGTAATCCTGGAGAATTGGCCCATAGCATGTGGAGGAAAGAAGCCCCCCAAAAAGTTTTTTTGTATTTTGAATCAAGGTCGCACGGCACTTGAACTTCATTGCGGTTTTAGTGATTGTATCAATGCTCAAATGCTGCCTCACGCCCCTTAGAATAAATACGTAGTCTGATAAATGACTAAATGTAAATGTAAACTAACGTAAATATTTGCCAACTATCAACGAAAAAAATAACATGAAGCTTATCTTTCCAACATGCAGGTCGGATCTATTTTACCCTGTGGATAAACACAGCAGTTACTTTACAGCAACTAAAATACACCTTTAAGACATATCTCAAAGCTATAGGCCTATCTTGCATGCTACACGTAGGCTATATCATAATATTAGGTCAATAAAGTGAGCCAATATAAATACTTGTGGTGTGTGATGTGAGAGTTGACTGTGTGTAGACCTATTTCCAACAGCACGCTGTGGTTTATTTTACAGACCTCTTCAGACTAATTACTGCTTTATGGTCACACATCACTGCTGCTTGTGTAGCACGTAGAGCAAAGCACTACAAAGTGTTGACATTTGGAGACTTTAGATCGATCTCCGAGCCTAACTTCCATCCAGGTGTTGTCCAACTTTATCGGGACTTGATGGCCTTCGCATCCCCTGTCCGCTAGCATTGCTTCAATTTACAATTAATTATTAAAATTCTGATCTCGTGTATTGAGGCGTGAATAAATTATGACTAAATACTACTAATTGGCCTTAATACTGCCAATTTCCCTCACTCATAAATGAGGTCTACAACACCGACATGTTTCTTTCTTAATGAAACGTTGAAATGTTTTTTTTTTGGAGGTGGTGGTTTCAGATACAGTTTTATAATTTTGGCTTATTTAGCCTTTTAATTTGTATTTTTAAATGGATTTCACAATTCATTACGACAAATAAAACTACACAAAAGGTGTAGGTTTATATACCTTTTTTAGAATGACTGGTTAGGCGACATGCAAATATCCAACAGTTTCCATGCATTTGAAATTCAAACTAAACCGTACGCCTTACTGCATGGTTTACTCTGCTCTTAAAGCCCATCCCGCTAACTAGGCGTCCCAGGAGGAGAACCGCCGGGTCGACTCACTGATCTCGGCCGGGTCCACGGCCTCCAGCTTTGGCTCGGCGAGGAGTCCCAGCGCGCCGGGGACTCCGCCGTAGATGATGTCCGGGGAGAGGCTCGCGTCCCCCGGTTCCTCTTGCGCTGCCAGCGCGCTGAGGTATGCGAGGTTATCCTCCCCCTCGGAGAACGGAGGGCTGTCCCGGGCCGTCCCGACCAGCATGCAGGATGGCGGGGCTCGGAAGTGTTGCAGGGGCTGCTGTTGTGGATGGTGATGATGATGATGCAGGCCTATTTGACTGTGTGGTGACCTCTGGTGCGCCTGCTGCTGGTGCTCAAGTAGTCGCGGCGGCTGCTGCTGCTGAGATTGTTGTTGTTGCTGCTGCTGCTGCTGTTGCTGCTCCATCTTGAGGATATCCTTGACGGAGAAAGGGGTGGAGGTGAGCTGGCTGGCCAGCATCGTGCTCCCCGACTCCGGCTCGCCAGCGGTGGAGAAGTGAAGCCCGCCTAGGAACATGCAACCCTTCTCCTTAAATAACAGCAATGGTAATATAAATACAGATAGACCTTAGCAACCCGCGCCTTAGTGATCAGAGGGTGCGCGACGCCGCTAGAATCCCTCATTTCCCTTTAAAAGTTAAAAGTGTAAAACAAAAGTCCAAGCGGTTGTTCGGAGAGCAGAATGTAGCGACGGGTTGGGCCATGCAGGGCCGCGCGTCCTGCCTGTCTGACAGTTCTACTCGGTGCTTTGGTGGAGAGGGAACGAGAGGGAGAGAGGGGGTGGGAGAGAGAGGGAGAGAGAGAACAGGGGGTGTCTGAGGGGTGGGTGTATCCAGGGAACAGTGTGCGGGCTGGGAGGAACCGGCTGCTGTGCAGAGACGGAGAGAAATGGGCGGCGTCACTTAGTTATTGTGTGTACAAGTTGTTTTGTTTTTGTCTCAGTGGCTCTGTGAAAATACCCAGTAGAAGATTAAAAAAAAACTCATGTCTCCGTCATAGCAACATCACATCTGAAAGCAAAGCAGCCTATAGCCCATACTGTATCATGTCATAACACGAGCCAAACAAAGCTCTTACGCACATGGACACGTGATGCCTCATACAATTATTACATTTTGACAGTAACATTATGATCATCCCTTTCTTTTTGCCCATCTCTTGGGGCCACCACTGGTGGACGACTGGTGGTCCTCCCGCGAGCGTGCGCGCTCCCGGGAAAGACGCTGAGAGGAGGCGCGCAACTGCGTGTGACGCGCTCCTATCAAGGTCAAGTATCGCTCCTCTAGCAGTGAGCGAGCAGCGGGCTGCCTGCTATAACTGATATCCTGTGAACCGGTTCCAACTCTACATCTTGCCAATCTTCTCGCTGATTAACCGTTGCATTAATTAATGTTTTAATGAATTCCATCCCCCAGCCTGGCTGTGTCACTGACCTGAGCCAGGGTCTCCGTGTCCCCTCTATCGCAGCGACAGGGTTGTATTATTAACCGCAAGGGGCCGATAAGCAGGGGCCCCGCCGGGGCAATTAAAATTCCAGCTTCAAAACTCACCGACATTTTTAGACACCCCAATCTGCCCCTATCAGCACCCCTTTCCGCTCCACGAGGAACCCTGCTTCTGTCAGCGGCTCCAGCTCCCGGCTTCTGGGCCATCAACCCCCGCCGCCCCCCCCCTCCCCCCCGCCCCTCCACACACACACACGCACACGCACACGCACGCGCGCGCACACACACACACACACACACACACACACACACACACACACACACACACACACACACACACACACACACACACACACACACACACACAATCACACACCTCCTCACCCCGTCTCCTCCCCCACCTCCCCTCCTTTATTTTCTTTAGCACCGGACACAAGGCCGATAAATATTTTTGTGTGTGCGTGTGTGGTTGTTGTTTGTATGTGTGTGTGTTTGCGTGTCTGTGTGTGCATTTGTGTTTGCGTTTGATTATGTGTGTGTGTGTGTGTGTGTGTGTGTGTGTGTGTGTGTGTGTGTGTGTGTGTGTGTGTGTGTGTGTGTGTGTGTGTGTGTACGTGCAGTTGGTTGGTTTTAGCGGCGTAATATCACGGTTTCCTGATGGAGCCCCGCGTGGTGGGCGAGCTCTCACCGTGATTGATCGAGGGAGCGACTCACTAACAGACAGATATTTATCTAAACATACATATATATATTTATTTATATACATCTCTCTATTTGGTTACGCACGGCTGGTGCCGTTGTCCTGTCTCCACGACGCGTCCCGTTGGCTGCGAGGTGCGCCACCTCCGCCGCCACGATACTCTGGCGATTAGTGGCCGTCGTAAAACCGTGCCAAACAAGTGCCAAACAAGGCCAATGCGGCCGATTGTGTTTAGACTGGCCAAATGCACTCAGACAATCGCCTCCTTTTACTTTAAATAAGCATTAAATCCAACGACGCCAGCCTAAGCGATGTGAGCTTGTGTGTGCGTCAAATGCAGGGTCAGGATGAGTAAAAAGAAATCACAAAATACAGCAGTGTGTCATAATTAACGGGCCGGGACTATGTTTGGTTTAGGAACTCGTTGGTCCGCATTCCCCTTCAACAAAACACACCGAGACATCTCCACGGCTCCTTTAATCTGTCGTTCATATTAACCTTAAACCAGAATCAAATCAATGTTCTGTCTATAACTTTTAAGAATGACAATTACAAACAGGACACACAAAGTGTAACGTATATTTTATTCGTTAAAAGGATCTCAACCTCAGTGTTCACTGACATTTTTGGCAGAGGTTTTTGCAGTGTCATGGAGAGGAAACTTATGTGACAGCGCGAAGAGACTCTTTCGAGGGGTTTTAGAGAGCAAACAACAGAACCTTCCGCTTCAACATCTCTGGTCCCCACCGGTAACGCAGCAGTCAGGAGGAAGCATGTTAGACCGGGCTGTTGATGGACGAGCTTATGGAGTACAGGCCCTGATCCCCTTTTTACACACCTCATGGGCCCTGAACACGTTTTAGGAACCCAAAGCAATAAGTGAAAATGTTTGGGACAATGCGGCGGCAATTCTTTCTGGTCGGATTTGTTTAAGGGTGGAGTAAATAAATCCAACCAAGAATGATAATGGCAACATTTAAACTGAAGAACAAGTTCAAAGTCTGACGCCATCAAAGAGGAGTCCCTCTTCAAACATTTATAAATAGTCAAACGAACCGGATTGTATCGGTCACTTCGACATGGACGTCAACGATTAGGCCATTTGACTTTATAGTTTTACGCAATTGTTACCAAATGTCTGCAAGAAATTGACCGATATATTTAGGAGTTGAGGACGACACAGGCCTACCTTATATGTAAATGGTTTTAGGGACGATATAGGGTCTCTAGTTAGTGTGTAAACAGAAGGGAGGGGTAAGGGTGACAATAGGAAACGCTACACCTCTTGTCTGCTGTCATGGCGCCAGTGTGTGTGTGTGTGTGTGGGGGGGGGAGGCTTGAGTGAGACATAGAGAGAGAGAGAGAGAGAGGCATAGCGAGAGAGAGAGAGAGAGAGAGAGAGAGAGAGAGAGAGAGAGAGAGAGAGAGAGAGAGAGAGAGAGAGAGAGAGAGAGAGAGAGAGAGAGAGAGAGAGAGAGAGAGAGAGAGAGAGAGAGAGACAGACAGACAGACAGACAGACAGACAGACAGACAGACAGACAGACAGACAGACAGACAGACAGACAGACAGACAGACAGACAGACAGAGAGAGAGAGAGACAGAGAGACAGAGAGCGAGAGTGATTCATAGCGAGAGAGAGAGAGAGAGAGGGGGGGGGGGGGGGGGGGGGGGAAGAGAGAACCTATGGGTGTGGATGATGGAGGGTGGGATGAGGGGAGGGGGGGGGGGGGTCGTAGAGGAGATGGTCAGCGTGATTTGTGACTTGTAGCCGCGTGCCATGCGGTTCTCCAAAGGACCCATCCTGCGAGAGAGTGAAAGCGAGGGAGGCCCGCGCCACCAAACCTTAACACGCCCTTTGACCTGTATGTGATGCCACCGAGTGAGACGTGGCAAGCGTGGTTTGTTTTTGTTGGACGAAGCGGATAATTGGGATGTTTTTCATGAGGTAAGATGTCCCAATAATTGGCCTTCTAACTAATGAACAAATATAAGGTAAAGTCGTCACCACAGAGGCCATATGCGCCACATATTCAGCATTAATGTAGCCAACAAATTCACTGGATGCATGCAGAACCAATTTATTTTGTCACATTGAGGAACCGTATCGTTACTGTTTTGTGAACATTTTCAATAAGTTGTACTTTCTTACTTTCTCAACAATCTCAACTTAGGTTGAGTTTGTTGTTATTTTGTAAATAACCAACATGCCAATACAAAAGGATTGGATGATATATAATTATATGAATAATAATGTAAATGTTTTTTTATTAATAAGTATTATTATTATTAGCCAATTATAATGGTAGTAATAATTATTTTATAATGATTATTATTAGTAGTAGTATAAGTATTATTATTATTATTATTAACTGTTTTAACATTTTCTTTAGCATATTTGGCAGCTAAGCGGTATACCATTTATGTTCGTTAAAACAAAGACGAGGTTAATAAAACTATACTCAAATTATTAAATATTCTCCATTTATTTAAGTAGTATTAGTGAGTGTGGTTAGTCTTAAATGCAATAACCCTGGACGTTGTAGTATTCATTTCCAATTAAAAAAAAACTATGACAGTCAGTTTTTCCTGCAAAATCCTAAATGTAACCTGAATAAATACAACAGTTTATAAAATGGCCTTAAACCCTGATTTTGAATTAGAGCTCAAAAACTATCTTAAATATGACTGGCCGTATTTATTTCACCAACATTATGAATCATATGACCTTTCACCCTTGCAGACGCGTAAAAATTGACTGGGCGGTTGAATTTATTGCCGTGTGAACGTGTGCGTGTGGCAGCGTGCGTGCGTGTTTGTGCTGGTGTTTAGATAGCGCAGGCCTGCAGCCAGCCAGTAATAGCTCCATTAAGCCCAATAGGACGAGGCTATCTCGGTCATCCGTAACGTCTATCTCCGATTGTCCTAATGACCACACACACACACACACACACACACACACACACACACACACACACACACACACACACACACACACACACACACACACACACACACACACACACACACACACACACACACACACACACACACACACACACACACACACACGCACGCAAATCAACAGCTTTCCAAAAATAGGATCTTAATTCCGAAACAAAGGCATTTTATTATGATTATTATTAGCTCTTTCTCGAGTAGTCCTTTTTGCTAATTCTGCGATTAATAACTTATTTCTCTCTCTCTCTCTCTCTCTCTCTCTCTCTCTCTCTCTCTCTCTCTCTCTCTCTCTCTCTCTCTCTCTCTCTCTCTCTCTCTCTCTCTCTCTCTCTCTCTCTCTCACACACACACACACACACACACACACACACACACACACACACACACACACACACACACACACACACACACACACACACACATACACACACACACACACACACTGGACACCCCCAAATAGACTTGCGCGTATATAATGACGCAGCCGTCTCTGTTTATCCACGCTCGGGACTTTGTATAAATTGTGGCGTTGAATGGTTTACCTAATGCGACTTCTGTTTCTCGTATTCTGTCACGGGGAACGCCAAAGCCCGGTGACAAACGACCGTCCTTTACCGGCAGAGGAATTCCTGATTTATGTGGGAAACGAAACAAGAGCAAAACTTATTTTAACGATGAAAAAAATTAAAAAATAAAGATAATCATCCCAAGAGCAAACCATATCAAAGTAGCATTTTTGTCGATGATAGTGGTTAGTCATGTGATGGCCACCGTTGCATCCCAGATCGAAGCGAGCAATAAAGTGACCTGTCTTGGCCTATATCTTTACTGGGAGGCCCGCAGACCAGACATTACCGCCCCCCCCCCTCCACCAAAAAAAAAAATCCACCACCACCACCACCCCGGCGGAAACAAGTCGTTATTTACAACTCAACGCCAAGATGAATGCCGCTTATCAATAAAGGATTCCCAAGGTTATTTTTGAGTAGGCTAATGAATTAAACAGCATAAGAGATAACCACACTTCTCCTAAAACCCACGTCTTAAAATGTCTTAAAAGCCCAGATACATGGTCATATCTTCAGTGCCGGCGTTCATCTTTATAATTTTTTTGAAAGTGAAAGTTAAGATGAATAATTTGATGATTATCCCCGAGTTTCTCACGTCTTCTGCCAAGTCTCATCCACCCTGTTTGCGAGCGAGCGAGCGCGCGCGCGCGCGTGTGAGTGAGTGTGCGTGCGTGCGTGCTGATGCATGCATGTGCGTCTGCGTGGGTGTGTCTCCGTGTCCATTTGTGATACGCGCGAGCCTGCTGTCTGTATATAAACTGCTGAGCATTAGCACTGAAGGGGACGACAGAGCAGTCCATCACGAGGAGACAGCCGGATCCCCCCCTCCTACACCCATTAGCCGTCGTTTTCCCCCCAGAGCACCGTCTTTATCAGCTCTTTATCTCTAAACAACTCGTCCAGGCGGCTTGTCAGGCCAGGCCGCCCCACAACAAGCCGAGGGTTTCTTGTGTATCCATCACTCGAGGCCCGCTGTCCCGGAGCGCCTGTTAACACACACATCTTTGGGCCTGCGGATCATACACACCCCGTCCTCGGCGCTCCTCCCCAGCGGCTAGATGCTCGAGATGGACCAGCGAGGGAGATCTGATTGTGGTGGTCAACAATCAGACATCTCCTCCAAAACAAAGTCCACTAAGCCATCTCAAGATCTGTATACGATACGCCCTCACTCCTCGCATTCCTCCACGGGAGCAAATTGCCTCAGCATACTAGAGACCTCTAACCACGACTGCTGTCCTAAAAGGAAATAAATCACTTTTTGAAATTGTAGTGAGAGTTACTACTCGAAACCTGTGGTGATGATAGGGGCCAAGGCCGACCATGCGCATCAAGCAAAATACCATATATATCGGCCGTGGGCTGCTTCCCAAACGTTTTTAGCATTTCTTTCAATTATAATCTTTATTTTATTTATTTTTAGCTCACAATTTGTACGTTTTAATTCAAACTTTTTGGGATTTAGTTTTCTACCAGAACATGGATGGAAATGTATTATTAACAGATCAAACAACAATTTGCTAAATAATCTGCTAAAACATTGGGTTGAGTGCAAACCCTGGTAGAATGTTCTTAAGTCTCCTAGAAGTGAATGCAACATACTTTTTTTGCGGTTTTACGCACAGAGCGCGCACGTGACGATTGTGTATAGCTGAGCACTTTTACTGCCTCTCTGACTTGTCAATCAACCATCAATCAACCAATAAATCAGCCAATTAATCAATCACCCCGTGCCTGGAAGACGGAGTGTCGCGGTGGCGCGCTGACAGAGTCCATCGCGTGCTGGTGCTTTAGTACTGGGGCGGAGCGCAGTGTTTAGGCGGAGGAAGGGCCTGTTTCCTGGAACAAAACCCAGGCCCCCGGAGGCCCCCGGAGGACCACGGTGAGGCGGGACGTGGCCGCCCTCGGCCGGACGGATAATGGTAATAGATCACGTCGACCACCGCGGGACCGGGTCGACGTGCCGGACAGGGTTTAGCAGCTGGGGAAGCTCTGGACAAGGCGGGTCAAGGGCCCCCAGCACGGCCGCTCTAGGGGCCTGTCATGCAGGGACCCGGGGCATTGACAGCAGGGTGGTTTATGGCCGCCTCACAGGGAAGCCTCGGACCTTTCCATTTTCACTTTCGATCTCCAGGCGGGAAACTCGCTTCAATTCTCCAGTAGGAAGAACGTCCGGTGAAGTGTTTTTACTGAGTAGTTTTCGATCTTAAAATAGACTGTCTGTATATCAATCAATCAATCGATCAATCAATGAACTGATTTAAGTTTCGACGCATATCCATTCGAGAAATAGGTTTTGCAGTCGAATCGCTTAACGAAATTACACATTCC
>NC_044050.1:14930798-14948298 GCF_902167405.1 Gadus morhua
TCGTTGAGACATTGGCTGACGGAATAACCCGGTCCCTTCATAAAGTATTAGCTGCATCAGTGTCCTCCCATGCTTACCCTTTCACACACTTTCTATCTGCCTCTCTCTCTCTCTCTCTCTCTCTCTCTCTCTCTCTCTCTCTCTCTCTCTCTCTCTCTCTCTCTCTCTCTCTCTCTCTCTCTCTCTCTCTCTCTCTCTCTCTCTCTCTCGCACAATCTCTAATTCACTCTTTCTCACCCTTTCCCAGTACTCCCTTCTCTTTACTTTGATAACCGCTTCCATTTTCAGCAGGAATCCCTGAGTGTCTGTCAAATGTAAGGAAAGTCTTTTTAGTTCCTCTGAGAAAGTGACCCTGTGGACCCAGAATAGGAACCGTTCCAAGAAATCGGCCATCTTGCCAGTCCCTGGGCCTCGTCTGTAACCTTGACAGCTGCTACCATGGCAACAATAAGCCCATCAATCAGTGAAGGGGCTTGGACTTTTAAGAAATGCACAAAGACTTCCTGCGTTCCCTGCTATCTCTATCTATCTATCTTTCCATCTGTCTGTATGGTCTGTCTGCCCGTCTGTCTGTCCATCTGTCTGTCATGTCAGCAGCGCTGTTGCTATATAGCCGTGGTACAGACTATAGGCTACGGTTTTGCTGTCTTTCTACAATATAAAAAATACTTTATATTGTTGTTGCAATCCCCCAGACCCGGACCATACTCCTCTGTGAGCCAGAGTCGATCCACTAACTACATTTGGCTGTAAGTAATAATCCTAATCAGTAAAGTGTGAGATGTTTTTGGTGTGACTGATGGCTTTCTCGATGCTTAGTTGTCTTTAAGTCTCCTCTCAACTCAAGTTCTCTCCTCCTTTGCTCTTTTTCCCCCTCTTGCTTTCCTCTCCCCCCTTCTGCCCACCTCCCTGCTTTCTCTCCTGTCCTCCCTTCTCCTCTCATATTCAATCCTCTCCACTACTCCCCCTCTCCTCCCACTCTCCCTTCTCATCCGCCCCCTTCTTCTGTCCTCTCCAGTCCTCCTCTCAGCTCTCCAGTCCTCTCCCCTCCGCCTCTCTTTGCTTCTCTACTCCTCTCCTCTCCTCCCTTTCTACTCTCCCCTTCTCCTTTTCTCTCCTCTCCTCTCCTCTCCTCTCCTAAGTACTGATGACAGGCTGAACCTAAAACAGACATACAAACAGCAGACACACCACTGCTAAAAGCTGTCAATCAACAGGCTCCTCCTACCCTGACCTCTGACCCTGCAGCACTCCCTTCTCCTCTCCGGGCGGTGTGTTGATGTGTACTTAGCTTCACGGATCACTTCCTGTCCAAGATGGCCCCCGGGACTAGACGCAACACAGACGAGCAGAAGGAGAGGCCTCTTATAAGATGACACTGAACGTGCACGTATGAGCGCGCACGTATGAGCGCCCACGTATGAGCATGCACGTATGAGCGTGCACGTATGAGCGCGTACGTATGAGTGTGCACGTATGAGCGTGCATGTATTAGCATGCACCTATGAGTGTGCACGTATGAGCACGCCAATCACCTATGAGCGCGCAAGTATAAATGCACACGTATGAGCATGCATGCAAGAGGATGCACGTATGAGCACGCACATGCTTGCAGACATGTGGGCACATGTTTGGCTGACAGCATTTACATGTGGACATGGAATAGGAACATCCATATGCATACAAGTTGTTCTGGTATATACACACACAAATCCATACATATGGGCACACAGACACATGCAAGAACGCAAACACAGTGCACATATTAAGGTATATATACACGGTAAAATCCCCCCCCACACACACAATAAATAATGTACACCCATTGAAGTATGTACAGATCAGAAATCACATTATAACATTTTATCCCTCAACAAAACATTGAAACACACAATGTACATGACACACAAGCGAAAATTAGAACATACTTTCACACACACACACACACACACACACACACACACACACACACACACACACACACACACACACACACACACACACACACAAACACACACACACACACGCCAAACACACACACACACACACACACACACACACACACACACACACACACACACACACGCACGCCAAACACACACACACACACACACACACACACACACACACACACACACACACACACACACACACACACGCCAAACACACACACACACACACACACACACACACACACACACACACACACACACACACACACACACACACATGTTGATACACATTCAAAATAAACAAACACGGAGACATACATACCCACACAAACACACATTAACAGGCTGACAGGGAGCCGTGTACAGGCTTGTGCACTCGTGTGCATCCCAGAGTATCAGTGTGAACGAGGCGTTGACACGCTGCCCTGACAGAGCAGGAAGGGGACACAGGTAACTGAGTAAAGCACACACCATTACCTGTCTATGGAGGACATCAGGAGATGGACACACCCTTTACTCTCTTGTCTTACACCCCCTCACCCCCCCCCCCCCCCACACACACACACACACACACACACACACACACACACACACATTGACACAAACATACTCAAACAGACGTAAGCAGCACTGAACACACGCACATGGCACGCACACACACACCCATGAACACACACACACACACCCGCATGCACACACGCACAGATGAACATGCATTACACGCAAGCAGGCGCATACAAAATCGTTAAAGCACTTTCCCCAACCCCTTTTGAAAAGGGCTTTTGTTTTGCCAATGAAAACATCAGCTTCATAAAAGTAATTGCTACGTCACTTGTCTCCCTTCATCAAAGCTCCTGCATGTTTATGTGCGCATGTGTGTATGTGTGTGTGTGTACTGGTGTGTGTTCGCGTATGTGTTTTGGTTTCCATTAGGTGAGGGTTCAACAAATCTGATAATTACGTCGTAGCCACTCCCTTTGAAACACACTACCACACACACAAACACCACCATACACACACACACACACACACACACACACACACACACACACACACACAAACACACACACACACACACACACACACACACACACACACACACACACACACACACACACACACACACACACAAGCACACACATACACAAAGCCGCACAAAAAGGTTTCTGGATGCATCCTGTAAAGGCCCTTTTTGGTTACCAGGGACAACAGACTACGGTAACTAAGGACTTATTGTACACACAATAGGTAGAGCCGAACACAATCATTCACACACAAACACACAAGCACACACAAACACACACACATGCATGCACACACACACACACACACACACACACACACACACACACACACACACACACACACACACACACACACACACACACACACACACCCACACACACACACACACACACACACATGCAAATAGACACATAGACACACATACACACACTGACAAAACCACACGTCCAAACGTGTTTTCTATAAAGAATATCCTCATCCTTTGATGGTTTAAATAGAAATGTGTGCATCTCAAAGGAGTCGCTTGAACACACACACGTTATCTAATTCTGGATTGCAATGTTTTGCGTTTCATCAGAAGTCCACATGAAGAAGAGAGCATACTGGAGAGGAGGAGGGGTGTGTGCAGCTTCAACCTGCAGTAGAGCGTGCTCAGCAGATGACAGGCCTCTGTGAGGAGCTGCTCGCCTGCGGGGAGCATCAGAGAGCCCCAGAGAACCACCAGACGTCAGTCACCTGGACACACTGACTGAATCACCTTCACCCACCAACTCCCTCACCTCCTCCCCCCCAGCCAAACTCCCTTCGCTAACATGTATCCCCATGGCCCTTTGAAATCTGAGCCTGATGCTGGTTGGAGGAACTTGGGGAGTGAGGAGAGGTATGGGGAGGGGGGGGGGGGGTCCATCATGGAGTGGGGAGAGAAGAAATATGAAGAAACGATGGTGTGTGTGTGTGTGTGTATGTGTCAGAGATATATATATACATATATATATATATAGAGAGAGAGAGAGAGAGAGAGAGAGAGAGAGAGAGAGAGAGAGAGAGAATGTGTGCGTCTGTTTGTGTATGCGCCTGTGCGTGTGTTTGTGTGTGTGTGTGTGTGTGTGTGTGTGTGTGTGTGTGTGTGTGTGTGTGTGTGTGTGTGTGTGTGTGTGTGTGTATGCGCCTGTGCGTGTGTTTGTGTGTGTGTGTGTGTGTGTGTGTGTGTGTGTGTGTGTGTGTGTGTGTGTGTGTGTGTGTGTGTGTGTGTGTGTGTGTGTGTGTGTGTGTGTTTGTGTGTCAGAGAGAGGGAGACACAGTGAGAATACGTAAGTGTCACACTTTACTGACATGAAAACTTGCTGGGGGGAGGGGCTGATTGGTGGTATTAGAAGGTGGGGGTGATGGTTGGGGGAGTATTAGGGGGTTGGAAGTGGAGTCTATACAGATGTGAAGATGACAATCCATCAAACACTTAAGGTCCTCCACTAAAAGACAAACAGCATAATGTGCGTGAGTGTGTGTGTATGTGTTTTGAAAGACATAAGTCAAAGTAATAAAGTCAAAAGAATAACAGAAAATACACAGCACACCGTACATGCATTTATTTACACAACACAATTTCAAATACTATTAAATTACAATATAATGAAAATGTATCATAACATTCAATGTCACATAACATTGTTATATTTTTTGTGCAGCAGAGAGGTATTGAATCATTGCGAAGCAATGACCACTGTTTTGATTACATTGCCATCTGGTGGTGGGAGGGGAGAATGTGTTCCACTTTTTATTTAGCCACCTCTTTACCCCAATGTTGTAGTAAAAAGTAATATAACCATTCATTTAAATGTTTTTGGTGTCGCAAGGAAGAATAATTATTAAACACTTAAATCTGACAGCTATCAGTTTACATTATTTCCTCTTGATTTGTGTTGATATTATAGCAGAAGCTCTACACCTTTGACACGAGTGAATGATGTTAAGATTAACCTATAAACCCGGATCTTTCTTCATCATCTGAAGAGAAGCTGTCATCTTTCTGACCCGTGGCAGTCTGCACTTTCATTGGCCGGCTCTACGTTCCGTACGTTTCGGTTCTCTAACCGGATTGGCTGCCTCGATGCCTCGCACAGAGCTGTCCTACAGCGGCGTATTGAAGGTTGAACTACCCGGCCTGCCTTCGTATCTCAGCGGCATCGAACCGTCCTTCTTCTGCCTGTAGCACATCTCCTCCGGGATCACACCCACAGCCATGTCCATATTCAGCGAGGTCCCACAGGCCCCTCCGGTGGCCGTATTCAAGCTGACAGCGGACTTCAGGGAGGACAGCCACCCCCAGAAAGTGAATCTCGGAGTAGGAGGTAAGACTTGTGACTGCTACCTGCTAATGCTAGTTGGTTAGCCACCTAGCAGTCGTGCTATGGGCTGTCTGACTTATGACGTGCGGCAGGGTCGTTGTGTTTTGCTCCGTTATGTAAGAGATCTGCGGAAACATAAATGTTTGAGCTTGTTCATCCCACCAGAGCTGTAGAAACGTACTGCGGGTTGCTTGACCTTGGTGTGTTTGTGACTTAGCAGCCCCCTGACATGGTCAAGTGTTGTGCCTGCATTCACTGGTTGACATTCACTCCACAGAGAATGATACTTAATAGTGTAATAGTGTTGTATTAGTGCTTATACCATCCAATGGACTTTGCAAAATACGTTAACGGATATTATAAGGATTGTATTGCTGAAGCCGGGGAGCTACTCTAGACTGCATCGTTTGGGCAGGTGTTTAAACGCCAGGTGACAGCTGGCGCTTGAGCTGTCAAATATCTTATGAAAGAGTATTTAGTAGTTTTTGTCTGTTTTTGGCCGAAGCTTCTTTAGTTCATGTATGAATATGTCTTTATGTCATGGAGTGATCTAAAGTACCTGACCAGGGTGGGGTTAGTGAAATATTAGATGGAAGGTTTAGTAAGCCTCACCATCTATATTCCTTTGCAATTAACAGATTTTATTCAATATCATACATTCCAATATTACAGTGAAGAATACCTTGACCTAGAAACTGTTGTAAGATTCTGTTGTTGATATTTTTTATATTAGGATTAAGATTAAGAATTGTATCACTTTCTAAATCTCAGACTCGAAATTCTGATATTTTGAATGAGCTCTATTGACCTGTTTGTTGACTTGTTGACGTCACTGTAGGTTTCTTCTGTTGTCTAGTAGTAAAGTATGTGTACAGAATGGTAACCTGTTTGATCTGTAAAGAAAAACCCCAATATCACTTCTGTTTGGGTCTCACAATGTGAATGATATTGTGGACTAGAATGCATTGTGTTGTTAAATGCAGGGAATTCTCTGCTCAATTCTAGGGGGGGGTCTGCTACTTCCGGCTAAAATGGCTGAAAGCCTTTGACAACGCCCCATGCACCTCCTCCTATGAACCCAATGAGCCTGTTTTTATTGATACCCTTACAACTTTTCTTTGCCCCACAACAGCTTTTTAGAATCTCCTGGGGGAAGTTGTCCTGCTGAGTCAGGGGTCTTCTTACCCTTTAAGTCAAAATGTCCTGCTGGTCCCTGTGGGTTTTGTTTTAGCTAGTTCACGACCTCAGAGCTGCACTTTGTTAATAGTGTGCACTGCAGTCATCTGATACGCTGGGTAGATCCAAAGGTCACTGCGTACCCACTGCTTCTAGTTGTTCCGACCACTAAGAGTGACCTCCAGACGCCTCACCCTGTTTTTCTTCTTTCTCTATCAAGAAATTCCCTAACTAATCTACTTCTTTCTGATCTTCCTCTCTTTCCTTCTCTTTCTTTAACTTTCAGTTAGCCTTTAGGTTTCAGATGTGTGTTTTAGCCATTTTATTGACTTTATAAATTGCAAGTCAATACGAAATAGACACCAGTTATTGTTTTTACTGTCATGTAAAATCTGGTGGGTGGACGCGTAAGATAATTTAAAGTCTATTAGCTTAAAATAACTACTAAGCTGTAACTGAAACCTTTCAAAACGATGCATACAAAGTTCATTCCCAAAATAAGGTGTCAACCCTTTCTGTCCTCTGCAGCGTACCGTACAGATGAGTGCCAGCCCTGGGTACTTCCGGTGGTAAAGAAGGTGGAGCGTCTGATCGTGGAGGACAGCAGCCTGAACCATGAGTACCTGCCCATCTTGGGCCTCCCCGAGTTCCGCTCAGCCTCTTCCAAGGTTGCCCTGGGAGATGACAGCCCAGCCATCAAGGAGAATCGGGTGGGTTTAAAAACTCGGACGAGTGGTCGATGAAGCCCGTTAAGACTGTCACTGTGATTAAGGGCTATACCATAGTCTGGAAAAAATATGGACGTAGCGTCAATGACATAACTCATTGGTCTTTGTATTATGAGATTGAAATCACATCGTTCCCATGAACCTGGCCAGCCTTTTCGCATCGACCAATACAAGCCACCAATAGGCCGTTAGATGAACTACATGTTGGTAGCTGCTGCCACGGCTTCACAGACTGGTGGTTCTTGTTGGCTGTTTGGGCTATACAAATACAATGGGCATACTGGGGTAGCAGAGGTACACATGCAGGATTATAGATTAGTCAGACTTTATTGTCCCCTGGGTGACTTTTGTTCCACAAAACTGTACATCACAACACAGGTAGTGTGTTGGTGTCTCTGACACCAGGAGACAGGCAGTGGTTGTAGAAAGCAGTTTGGTGCAGAGGTTGTACCGTTTTGGAGGCAGAGCAGGTGTTTCCTCCTGGCATGTCAGAGCTTTCCCTGAGTGTGATGGCTGGTTTAACCTGTGCACCCTGGTTCCGGAATGCCGCACGGGTGTGAAGCCTCACCCAGCCCCAGAGTCTATTCAGCCTGACTCGGGCCACGTTAGGCTTCTTAAATCGACAATCAACTACAAACTATCCACATACTACACCCTACACACATCATCGCACAACATGGACAGTTGTGCTGTCCATTATAGAGATGTTTTTGACAGAGGGTTTCTTAATGAAGGAGCTATGTGAACAGTGATGTTAGAGAGGGATTTTGTATTTGGATATTTATTGATTCATGGTTTTATTCTCTTTCTTTCAATCTATTTAGTTGTCTTTTAATGTTTTTATGTTTTTTTTTTTCACTTTCTGTTCACATGGTCTTAGTGTTCGGCCTTTATCTCATATCTGGAGATGTAAAAACCAAAGGGCTCTTCTGAATAACATGTCTCTCCCCCGTCTCCCTTTAACAGGTGGGAGCGGTCCAGGCCCTGGGTGGTACCGGGGCCCTGAGGATTGGTGGGGAGTTCCTTCGTCGCTGGTACAACGGCACCAACAACACCGCTACGCCCATCTATGTCTCCGCACCCACCTGGGGTGAGTGGACCTCAGTCCCCGGTCCGAGTGGTCGGGTTTGGTCTAGTCCGGCCTAGTTCAAATCTGGGTTCCCCTTCCTTTTGCCTCATATTTGTTTTGGACAAATTATCTCCCTGGAGGCGGGGATCTGTAAGCATGTAATAGGCTTGGGATTTAAGAAAATGAAAAGGAAAAGGGTCTTCTTTGGAAGAATATCTTGGCAGAACGAAACAAGGTGTTACTCCATCCCTTGCAGTTTCTGCTATAATGTAGTTAGACTGCTGTATCAGAGATTAGGCTTTTTCCTGCCCTCCATTGACATCACCATATGAAAGAATGGTTGCTCCATCAAATTGCTGGCAAATGGCTGGCAATGAAATTCAAGTGTTCAAAACCTCGGCTCATGATCCGTCTCTCCCTGCTGCTCCAAGAGAACCACAACGCTGTGTTCGCTGATGCCGGCTTCAAGGACATCCGCCCCTACCACTACTGGGACGGAGCCAAGAAGGGACTGGACATCAGTGGTCTCCTTGACGACCTGGAGGTACAAGGGCGGGGGTTGATCAGCATAACTTGGGTGTTTTGACATGCAACTATTTAGGTCAAGAGTCCCTCCCTTATCATGGCGTTCTCCTCTTTCTAACGTTCTCTCTCCTGTTCCTGTGTCGGCAGAAAGCTCCGGAGGCTTCTGTGTTTGTCCTGCACGCCTGCGCCCACAACCCCACGGGAACGGATCCCACCCAGGACGAGTGGAAGCAGATCGCAGAGGTCATGAAGGTAAAGAATGGAGGACTGATAGTGGTGGACCTGGAAAAAAATATAGGGTTTCTCTTCAGACTAAAGAATAAATGTGTGTTCGGCCTTCATACTAGCTTTTCCTCATGGCTAGCTAGAAATAGATCTAGACAGCTAATTCAACACTAATTGGACATTTGCAATCGAAACAATTGCTTATGTTGCAGTAACACAAACTTAACCGTATGTCTCTGTGTCTCTCCCCACCTGTCGCCCTCTAGAGGAGGAACCTGTTTGTTTTCTTCGACTCGGCCTATCAGGGCTTTGCCTCAGGCAGTCTGGACAAAGACGCCTGGGCTATCCGCTACTTCGTCTCCGAGGGCTTCGAGCTCTTCGTGGCCCAGTCCTTCTCCAAGAACTTTGGCCTCTACAGTGAGTAGAGAGGCAACTCAAGGGCGTTTAAGCTAGAAAGGCATCCAGCAAAGTTTTGCATGTGAATAGAAACCACCATGATATACGAAATGATGTATAACCAACACAGTACGAGCTACAAGATCTACCCAACTACGTCGGTCTTCATTGTCTTCCCTTGAACTTCCCGTTCTGATTCATTTAAGTTCCGTCACTCACTCACTAAACCTCTTCCTCTCCTTCCCCCTATTCTCCCCATCCTTTACTCCCCCCTCCTCCCAGATGAGAGGGTTGGGAACCTGACCGTGGTTGCCAAGGACAACGAGAACCTGACCCGCATCCTGTCCCAGATGGAGAAGATTGTCCGGACCACCTGGTCCAACCCACCGTCCCAGGGCGCGCGCATCGTCAGCAAGACCCTGAACTGCCCAGAACTGTTCGCTGAATGGTATGTGGTACTTTTGTCTGTTCACCCTCATACAATATACAAAATATAGCTTCATATAAAATATATTATGTTATATAATATATATGTTGCTATACTGAATTATGATCTATTCTGGGTTTTTTTGACCACACATATGACAGAATAGATGGGTGCACCCCTAAATGTCCAATACTATGAATGTAGTTAATATAAAATGATAGATAGATGATCTGTAGAACATCACATCTTTAGTTAACAAACGTGAATAAAAAATATAAATATGCAACCTTTTACGCTCAGTACATCAGTATGAATATACAGACTATCCAACATTAAACACACAGAACTAAAGATTACAAAATACAGAATATACCATCATATACACCGTTTACTTTAGTTTACAAACATTTATATTCAACCTTTGACCCGCGGTACCGCAGTTTACAAACATTAAAATAATAAATATAATCTATAGAATAATAGTTGTGCAACTAAAGTTCTCCTCTTCTGTGGAAGCTATGGCTACGGTCCACTCTGTCCTACCGGTTGTTTTTAGAAGCTAGGTCGTGCAGCTCTTATTTTTAATAGGGCTTTGATTGCTCTCAGGGCTGCATAATTGCATATCAATCCAAATCATGATTTTTGACCTCTGCTACTAGCTAATTATGAATGTTGCTATAAATAAATAAGATGTTGAACGCCTGTAACCTTAACATCCAATCAAACAGTTTCAACTCAATTCCACTATTTAACATTTTCCTACACAGTAGACGCCACTGAATATTAATAACATCTATTTAATTATCGGTTAATCGCAATACATAATCGCAATCACAATATCTGGTACAATAATCAAAAGATAACTTACTTGTATCAATGTGCAACCCTACATGCCAGTACCTTTTGGATAAAAGCGTGGTCTGCTGAATAACTAAATGTAACCAGCTAAGAACCAAGGTGTCCCTCGAAACACACATGCCAAACGCCAGACCCCAGCTCTGATGATGACCAGATCAGCGTAACGACCCGTCACGCTCGCGTACTGAGCGTGGACACAAGTGACCCTCCTCCTCCCTCCTGCTGCCTGCAGGAAGGGCAACGTTAAGACCATGGCCGACAGAGTGCTGCTGATGAGGGACCAGCTGAAGGCCAAGCTGCAGGCTCTGGGCACCCCAGGGACCTGGGACCACATCACCCAGCAGATCGGCATGTTCAGCTTCACCGGACTCAACCGTAAGACGCCCACAAAACCCCGACATCAGTCTGTGTGATTTCAATGAGTTAACTGCATACAATAATTAATGCAGGCTAATTAACAGTGATTATAAACGCCTGTAAAGCGGAGATATACATGGTTAGTTTAATATACCAGCGCTGTTATCCAGCACATCAACACTCACGGAATGCCTCTTGTCCAATCACGTTACTTAGTTGGAACTAACTGCTGTGTAAAATCCAGTTTATGCAACAACGTGTTGTACCCTGCTTAGAACAGGCATGTTCCCTGGCTCAAAGTTAAATGTTTTGTATCAGTAGATCTCTTTAGACTTTTCAATGGCATTGATGTTTCTGGAACAGAGACAGGAAGTGAGGTAATAGACTCCCCTTCCTCCCACAGCCAAGCAGGTGGAGTACATGATCAAAGAGAAGCACGTCTACCTGATGGCCAGCGGCCGCATCAACATGTGTGGTCTGACTTCCAAGAACATCGACTATGTGGCCCAGTCCATCCACGACACCGTCACCAGCGTCCAGTAAACCCCCAGCAACAACCCCCGCCCCTATCGCTACCCCTTCCCCAGAGTCCTACTCCAACCCCTACTTGTGCTCCACCACACCAACCACCCTGTGTCTTCTCTGTGTGCTTGTGTGCCCTCTCTTCCGATTGGTTGAACCCTGCTTTCCCTCTGTTCTGCTACATGCTTGCTGGGTGTCGAGGCAGGGGAGGGATCTTACTGTAGTTGGGAATGTGCAATTACTCCGGCAGGTCACGCTGAACCTGGTTCATCATGTAATCCCCGGTTCATCATGTAATCCCCGGTTCGTCTTTCCTCCACGATTCCATTCAGGAAAAGTTTAATTGGGGGAAGAATAAAAATGACTTCTAGCTTCCAGTATAGAGAGGGCTAGCAAAGTACTGTAGAGTCCATGAAGCCATCTCAATGCTCCACGTCAGGCCTTGACCCTTTTGCCCATATTTCATGTATGCGTCTCTGCATCCTGGGGATTGAAGCCTTCGGACTATGGAAACGTGTCCCCGTTGCCTTGGGCAGGAGAGGCCACACACATTTCAGCCCAACGGACCTCATTTTAACATAGCTTCTGGCGGAACGACAAGAGCTCCGGCTCTTGGTTCAGGTGCCATTTTAACTAGTCACGTTATTTTCCGAGATGGCCTTCTTAGAAACTGTGTCATATTCGGTGGGTAAATGAACATGGAGAATAACCCCCAACTCTATTTCCGTTGCCGCTGCACTTAGAGTAGCGCCAGGCCTGCCCGAGCGAACACATGAACCACTACATGTCTTGTGGACTATAGGCCAGACCAACTATTGGTAAGTTCCGAATAATAATGGAAAACAATAATAATACTGGAATAGCTGAATGCTAATGAAAATGTTCCTGTTAGAGTTTGTAACCGGCTGTGTTAAAGGTCTCGTAACCCTAGATAATATCCACGTGACTGTGTTTCTGTGCTTCCGTTGAACAAAACCATGACTTCTACCACCTCATGATCACGTCATTATGTTACAGAAGTACTGCTGCAGTGAACAAAATGGTCCTCATCACGGTTCACCACACACACTGTGCTGTGTTGCACCTCTATCACCATGTCATGAATATGATGAAATAAATATTTCATTTGAACCACTAGGACTGTGAGTGTTACATTTCTTTTGTGTGTGGTCGACCACAGGAAACACACATCCCCTAAATGTTCTACCTGGAAATGGTTGGATACGAGAAAAAAAACATTTTAATGTCAACTATATAGAAGACCTATAGGACCTCTTCTGGGAAGAATTCTGCTTTCAGGGGCTGTTCTTGAGATGGTGGGTAAGTCACATGGAAAAGGCTAGGACCTACTTCAGGATATCTATGTTTATACTTGGTTTTGTTGCAGTCCAATCCCATAATAATGATGGGTCAGATGAAATTATGGGGTTGTTTATCTTTAATATCTGATTTATTTTAGAGCAAATATAATTGTGTTCTGTCTTAGAGTAGACCCTTTCCTTGAACATGGTAAGATAAACGTTTTTTAGTAAGATAAATGTAACTTTATAGATGTTATTATATTCATACAACTTAAAACATAGAATCCAGAGAGCATGTGATGCTTTTGACCATCTTCATCATCTTCTTCCTCTCTCCTGATTGGCTGTACAACAGGCTGAGTCGACAGAGGGAATCAATGGTACTGGATTGACCTCTAAACTAGCCCTGTGATTGGCTGCTGCCTGCGCTCCAATGCAGCAAAGTGACTCGGCAGATCTGACATACTGCACAGACACACATGCCTCCCCTTGCACGCACCTTTTATATATAAACCAATAGTCGACTTCACAAGAACAACCCCTCCCACTTTTCCACCAATCACCATCCAGTAACCGTTCAGCCCCCTCCCCCCTCCCCCTCCAACTGGTGCAGTGGCTCGAATCTACTTCAGACGAAAACAGAAACGCACACACACCCTCTCCTGCGGTGGTGGCCGGAGAGTCTAGTGGTTTGGTAAAAGACTAAATGTTCTTGGTGCACAGATTCTTATTCTTTCAGACCTCCTTCAGCAAGACCTTCACCCCCACAGACCCCCAACACAGACACACTTCCCTTTATGACCTTAATCTGAATATTAAGTCCCTTCACTGCAGTCAAATGTCTGCTAAAATAAAGACGTAGTTCGGAAGTAGTTTTATTACTAACCTAACCACTCCTGAACTACATATTTCTAGCATGTTAGTGACTTTTAGTAAGAGACAACAGAAGCAGTCTACTTTGCATTTTGATGAATGTAAAACAAAAAGCATTGTTTCTTAAATATGCATTTGTTTAATCAATTTAAATAACTTTACATTTGATTCATATTGCACTTTTGATTTTGTTTGCTTGTTAATGAATGATGGATCACCATAAAAAAAATAATCACCTTCATGTTGGGTCCATATATTCTACACAGCACTTCAGCCATCAGATTCGGCAATAACTGTCTGAAAGATAGCTACGATGTGTGATTATGGGCAAGGGTTGAGATGGATGCGGTGATAAAGTTGATGGTCTACAAAAGCGGCACGCAAAGTTGAGGTGTGAAACGTTATGAACACAAACTCTATGTCACGGATTATGTGTTTGTTTGGATTATTGTCTTTCACTTCTATTGCTTGCTCAAAGAAAGGCATCATGGCACATGCAGTCAAACTATTGGTGATGACGAAGATCTACAACCGCAGCAATTATTTAGCAGTACATTCATTGGTATTCATTAGCAAATATAAATGTATTTTTTATTTAAACACATCAAATGTCTGTTAGTGAACTGTTATACGTAAACCCAGTTGTGTGTGTGTGTGTCACTGTACAAGTGTATGGGCATGTGTTTTACTGTGCAAGTGTAGTTGTGTGTAAATATGCATGTGTGTTACTGTGCAGGTGTACGTGTGTTTAGTGCAGGTGTGTGTGTAAATGTGCCGTTGTATGTGCAGTGTTCCCACTGTTGAGGTGTAGGTTTGTGCATGTGTAGGTATGTGTACTGTGCAGGTGTATGTGTGGAGGTGTTTGTCAATGTACAGGTGTAGGTGTGTATATGTGAAGGTGTGTGCAACTGTGCAGCTGCATGTGTAGGTGTGTGTATGTTTGTGTCAATGTGACTGTGTATGAGCATGCTGAAAGACCCAGCGGTTCATCACATAAGGGGGCTTGTTAGAAAAAGAAGGTGCTTTGAAGATTCCTAACACAAGGAGCTGGGTTCAACTGAGAGGGCACTCACAAAGGAACTTGTTTCACTAGATTATACCCAAGCAGGCACAACTGACCCTTGCTAATGCTAGGGCAGAAAATAGCTGCGAAATATACAAGTCTTAAAGTGTCTTTAAGTAGCGTAAAGTGTCTTTTAAATGTGAACGGACTACGTAGTGTATAAAAATATAAACATATCCCTTGCATACAGGTCTCTGTGAACTTTCCAAACCTAAAATGGCTTGATGAAGAGTATGGCACAAGGACATAATATCGTCCTTATATAATCCCTTTCTCTTCTCTTTTGATTTCTTTAGAAAAATTCTGTCATCCGGAAACTCATAATCACTTGACACCGTCCAGCGGATTCCTCTGTTTCTCCCAGTCATGCAGAATCATCCGGATAATGTTCTTTTTAAAATGGGAACTCTACGTTCTGTCTCCAGTGTCGCCCCACCATCGCTAGGTCTGCTCAGAGAGGGCCCTCACCTCACTAGGTCTCCACCAGGGGCCGCTCAGAGAGGGCCCTCAACTCGCTAGGTCTCCACCAGGGGCCGCTCAGAGAGGGCCCTCAACTCGCTAGGTCTCCACCAGGGGCCGCTCAGAGAGGGCCCTCCTCTCGCTAGGTCTTCACCGGGGGCTGCTCAGAGAGGGCCCTCCCCTCGTCTTCACCGGGAGCCGCTCAGTGAGGGCCCTCACCTCACTAGGTCTTCACCAGGGGCCGCTCAGAGAGGGCCCCCGCCTCTTTAAGTCTTCACCAGCGGCTGCTCAGCGAGGTCCTCTGGGGTTTTATCTCCCTCTCTCGACTTTTTCCTCTTTTTGTGACCTGGAGAGACAAGGAGAACCACCGTTACCTTCTGACCTGGCTGAGTAAACTGGCTAGTTTGAGTTTGTTTAACTAGTTTCTTTAAACTGGCTGATTTAAAACTTCAGTCCCTAAAATCACTTTAAGAACAGTGCGTTGAGTAATTAACATCAACACATATTACAACATATTATATAAGACAAACATAATTATAGAAAGAACATCTGAAAAGGTGGTTCTGATGTTATATTTGGTATATAATGTAGGACAAATAATGTCATTTGTAAATATATTCTAAAACTAACTGGGAAGAGAGAGCAAAGTAGGCCTTCTCTTTACATAGAGAGAAGGGCGGGGGGTGAGCGAGAGTGAGAGACGGTGATAGAGGGAGACTACAGAGGACTAAGTGGAGGGTAAAGAAGGAAAGAGGGTGAGAGAGTGTGTGTGAAAGAGGGAGAGAGAGAGCTATAGAGTAAGAGAGAAACAGTAAAGAGGCTGAGTGAAAGAACTGTTTCAGAGCAACTCCACACTCTGAGTGTTAATTAGACACAGTCACACTCTGTGTGTGTGTGCATGTGTGTGCGTGTACTCTTGTGTGTGTGTGTGTGCCTATGCGTGCGCTCATGTTCCTGTATGTGTGTGTGTGTGTGTGTGTGTGTGTGCACTTGCAAAATTCTGCTCCATATCTGTATTAATAGGCAGCCGCCACATATGGAGGAGACGCTGCTTCCTGTATCCATAGACTGAGATCAGACATGTCAAAGAGATTCTGGGCTTGATGAGTGCATCTACCATTGTTTGTGTTCAAGATTTGTTATTGTAAAATGTGAACATAAATAAATGACTAAAATGTGTGTGTGTGTGTGTGTGTGTGTGTGTGTTTGTGTGCTTGTGTCTGTGTGTGTGCGTATGCACGTGCGCGTGTGCCTCTTTGTGTGTGTGTGTGTGTGTGTGTGTGTGTGTACCTGTGCGTGTGTGTGTGTGTTTGTGTGTCTGTTTATGTGTGACTGACTGAGTTTTAGCAGCAGCTTCTTGCCATAGGTGTGTGTGTGTGTGTGTGTGTGTGTGTGTGTGTGTGTGTGTGTGTGTGTGTGTGTGTGTGTGTGTGTGTGCTTGTGCTTGTGTGTGTGTGTGTGTGTGTGTGTGTGTGTGTGTGTGTGTGTGTGTGTGTGTGCTTCTGTGTGTGTATGTGTGTGTGTGACTGACTGAGTTTCAGCAGCAGCTTCTTTCCCAGTGTGTCCTCTGAGCCGCTCAGCGACAGAGCACTGATAAAGGGGGAGGTGTCTGTCTCCATGGGAACGGAAGATGTTTCTGAGGAGGAGGATACAAGGAAGGGATGGAGATAGAGAGGAGAGCAGAGGAGGAAAGGAAGGGAGGGGAGAATATAAGGTTGTTTAAAATGCTCAGAATATGCTTCTCAACTACATAAACCAGGCCAATTAGAACGATTTTGCAAGATTTCTTTCTAAAGCTGACAGCTGTGTGTACAAGATGTATGCAGAAAGTGTGTGTGTGTGTGTGTGTGTGTGTGTGTGTGTGTGTGTGTGTGTGTGTGTGTGTGTGTGTGTGTGTGTGTGTGTGTGTGTGCGCGCGTGCGTGTGTGTTTGTGCATAAAGGCTTTGTAGTGTTTATACATGGTTGTGTCCAGTCAGTGTGTAGTTAGTGTGTAGATGATTGTGTAAAGGCAGTGTGTAGTCTGAGTGTGTAGATGGTTGTGTATACAGAGTGTGTTGTCGAGGTGGGCAGATGGTTGCATAAAGGGAGTGTGTAGTTAGAGTGTGCAAATGGCTGTGTTAAGGCAGTGTGTAGCTAGAGTGTGTATGTGGTTGTGTTAAGGCAGTGTGTAGTCAGAGTGTATACATGGCTGTGTAAA
>NC_044050.1:14953298-14975798 GCF_902167405.1 Gadus morhua
TGGTGTGTAAACAAATAGCGGTGTGAAAGAGGGTGTTGTGGAAAAACAGACTGGGTACTGTGAGGATGAATCAACTCTGAGCAAACACATTTAATATTCTGGCCTGCAACTCACTGAGTCGCAGGCCAGGGGGAGAGAGGGCTGGAGGGAGAGGAAGGGATAGGGAGAGTAGAGAGGGGGATGAGGGAGGGATGGAGAGAGCGGGAGGAAGGAGAGGTGGGGAGAGAGAGCCGGAAGGAGGGGGGGAGAGGTTGAGAGAGGGAGAAGAGGGAGGGAGGAGGGGGGGAGAGGTACGGCGGGGTGAGAACGGCAGATAGCGAGGGGGAGGGAGAGAGGAAGAGGGTAAATCGGGTGAGGGAGATGTAGGGACTAGGGAGTAAGCGAGAGGGGGTGGAAAGAGAGTGAGGTTGATGGGAGGAGGAGGAGAAGGGGGAGGGGCAGAGGCTGTAGCAGGTGAGAATTTCAGCCATCATCCTGCATGCGACTTTGTCCTCTGTGCTCACACTTTGACACCACAGAGAGGACACTTTAACCACCTGTGGACCATTCAGCTGCCAGTATCACACAGGACCTAGAATATTGTTGTTTTTATGCTGGGATATTTTGGCAGCCGATGCTGTGTCCTTTAGCTTGTTGCAAAATAAATGAATCATTTCATGATTAGGCAAAACGGTTAACTATACAGCAAATGGTTCAGTACTGGTCTCTTTAGTTGGCATGCAGTGATGAATGGCATTGGCTTGCTCTGTGTGTGTGTGTGTGTGTGTGTGTGTGTGTGTGTGTGTGTGTGTGTGTGTGTGTGTGTGTGTGTGTGTGTGTGTGTGTGTGTGTGTGTGTGTGTGTGTGTGTCTGTGTGTGCGTGCGTGAGCGTGCGCGTGTGTTGTTGAAAAAAAACACATGAGGGCGTCATAAAGCTGACTAGGCAGAATCGAGGCGGTCTGTGATTGGCCAGTAAGGGCTGCACCCATCTTATCTCTTTAAGACAACAAGAGAGCGAGAAACGGAACTCGGTCACTATGATGACCGATTACTCTTCATGTTATTTGAAGATAAAAGGTTGAAAAAGAT
Organism: Gadus morhua; assembly: GCF_902167405.1. Classification (NCBI taxonomy): domain Eukaryota; kingdom Metazoa; phylum Chordata; class Actinopteri; order Gadiformes; family Gadidae; genus Gadus; species Gadus morhua. The sequence goes on from NC_044050.1 coordinate 14,954,367, forward strand.
AAAAGTCCGATGGTGAAGCAAGTAAAAAAAAAAAACACTCACTCAACTATAATGAAGAAGAAAAAAAAAGAATAACAAACCAGAGAGAACAAGCTCAGAGACTTGGCGACGAACTCCCGCCCCAGTTCCCATCACAAACTTTACCTTTCTTGAACTCCTCCAACATGGCGTCAAGTTTAGTGTCGTTGAAGACGCAGTGTAGCGGGTGCTTGTAGAACTGGGTGATGGTCTTGAGGGGCGTGCAGTCGTCAGGGTCCACGAACGCCAGGTCTTTGACGAATAGGATATCCACGATGTTGGAGCGCTCGTTCTCGAACACGGGGATGCGCGTGTAGCCGCTCTGCATCATCTCCGACATGGTGTTGAAGTCCAGCAGCGCGTCCGACGCCAGCATGAAGCAGTCGCCCAGCGGCGTGAGCACGTCTTCCACCGTCTTGGTGCGCAGCTCCAGCGCGCCTTGGATGATGTTCAGCTCCTCTTTGACCAGGTCGTGGTACGGGTCGGTCACGCGCAGCATTTCTAGGAGTTTCTCCCGCGTGTAGAAGTTGGAGATCTCCTGTCTGAGCACCAGGTCCAGCAGCTTGCTGATGGGGTAGGACACGGGGAAAGAGAGCACCATCAGCACACGCGTCACCCAGATGGTCTTGGAGGCGATGGCGAGGCCGTGGCGGGAGGCCACCGAGTGCGGCAGGATCTCGCCGATGAAAAAGATGCCAAACGCGCAGAGCACGGTAGATTGCCATGTCATGCCCAGGATCTGGCACATCCACACGGCCAGCGCGGCGTTGATCAGCGCGTGGCCCAGCAGCAGCGTGCACAGCACGTAGTTGCCGTGGCGACGCACGGACTCGATCCTCCGCGCGTGGTTCTGCTCGGTGTGCGTGCCGCTGTTCTGCAGCACCTGCAGCTCCACCGGGTCGAGCGCGAGCAGGCTGATGTTGAGGCCGCTGAACAGCGCGGACAGACATAGCAGCAGCACCGACACCAGCACCTGCAGCCACAAGTTGGGCACAGCCGAGCGCTCCACCACCGCCACCCAGAAGTCCCGCGTGCGGTAGTGCTCCCACTTTGAGCCGTCGAAGGCGCACATGGAGTAGTGTTTGATCTTCTCCCCGCGCCGCAGGTCCTTGGCCAGTAGCTCAACCAGCACCGAGTTCTGGCTGGAGGCCGACTTGAACGAGCCCAGCACCTCGATGTCGGACGTCCGGGCGGTCTTGTCCATGCACATGTTCCGCTTGGGGTGCACCTGCCCCTCTCTCCCGGGACTCGGCTCCTCGATGAAGGCGATCCACGGAGCGGCGTTGCTGGCCCTGGAGGAGCCCGCGGTGCGGTTTAGTCTCCGGCTCGGGGAGGAGGTGGAGTAGTACACCCGCAGCATGAAGCGAGTCCCCTCGATGGCTCTCAGCACCCCGTCCTCCACGGACAGCTCCCCCCCGGTCTCCTCCGGACGGAAGCCCAGCAGCCCGTGGGACTGAGCCGGGAGAAGGAGAGAGGCGAGGCCGACGGATAGGAGCAGAAGGCGGGACGGGGAGCTCCGAGCCCCTCGGGTGGAGAAGGAGACAGCAGAGGCTCCGCCGGGGGAGACCGCAGCTTCCGCAGCCATGATGCGGTGTGAACAAGGCGCTCGCTCCAGCAGTGAGCCCTGGTCACGTGCACGCGGTACCGTTCTCACGCTCCATCTGGCTCCGGGAAGCGCGAGCCGACCCGCAGTAAGTGACGGTGAGGAAGACGATGACGACGATGATGATGTGTTGTTGTTGTAGACCTACTGTACCGCTGGAGAATCTCGCCCACCGACTGTGTACGATTACGTAACCACAAAAGCCTAATGTGATTGTAAGCGTAATGAGCTTCCAGCAGCACTCTGACTGAATAGGCTACATCTGAAATCTTATTGTTTTGCTTCGTATCAGATCGCTGCTTCATCGACATTGGATACATGGACGATGAGTGAAATGCTATCAAGCAAAATGCGACCGATGATAAATTTGTCTGCCTATATCATCATCGCTTTAGCCTTGTTATCATATTGAGCGCTTTGTGTCATTTCCTCTGCCCTTAATCACGGAACCAGTGATCATCCTCCTGAGACCGCAATGGAAGGAGGCTCTGAATCCTAAGTGCGGCACCCACGCCCACCACAAGCAGGATGCTCTGTGCATGTTGAGATAAGAGGGGGTGAAGTGATTATTGCCATATTGCTGATGGTTGCATTATTGGCTCTCAAAATAACCCCAACATAATATTTTTTTGCAAAACAATGATGAATGATTCAACAACATTATAAAACAAACACTCATATTCCCACTTTAAAAAGGTTAAGTCCTGCAGATAGGCCTAGATAAAAACTACTACTTTGAAATTTTCACAATTATTTCAAGTTACAGAGGGTGAAGCATAGGGTTATAGACTTTCCCAACACAATTATGTCGAATAAAATACGCAAATGTTTGCTGAAAGAATGAATACCTATTGTCTGTCTTGTACTTCTTGTACTATATGACTATTAATATACCAATATCTATATTATTAAATATAGCATATTTTAATGAGCCGAGTTATGTTTATAAGAATGTCAACAGATCCGATAATACTAAAGTGAAATGTAGGTCCGCAGAACACCACCAGGGGGCGGTATTGCATTAGCAATGGAAGCCACCTACTATATTTCTCAAATATCTGGATATGTATGGTGGTTATAATAACATAGGCCTACTTGATCCCTGAAACACTCTAATGAAAAGAAAAAAAAAGACCGTCACATTAGTTGAAGTTTATGTTACACCAACATACACTCTTTAAACAGGTGGTGGGCGGGGCACTCGGTGAATGTCGTCACCAAACAAGCGTCTGACAGACAGTCAACTTCACCTCATAAGTCCAAAGCGTGGAAGGATTCAACTTGACAATGTCCTAACCTCGTAGCTGAGGCAGGCAGGTTCTACTTTGGGAATTATCAAGTCAATGTTTGCAGACCGGGGAGTTAGTCATTAACTGGAGGGGTTGCGATACCTAAACTCAGTTCTCAGTTTGGAGCCATCTGTGTGTGTATATCTGCAGTCGTTCAACATGTTAGGTGTCGGAGCTGTAAAAAATATGTTTGCCCTGTCCAGAAGCGTTTACGTTACTCTATGGAAACGCAGCGCATCCCAGGCAGCGGGTCAGAGACTGGACATCAGCGGGATATACCCTCCTATTGCCACGCCGTTCACAAAGCAGGAGGAACTGGACTATCACAAACTAGAGGAAAACCTGCAGAAATATGCAAAGATACCATTTAAAGGTAGTAGTTATAGGCCGACGGAGAATAGAACCGATTGCTTAAGCCGTCTTCTGAAACGTGGATAGATGCATATCTTTATAAACTAACCAATATCTGAGAACATTGCATAGCTTATTAAATCGCTTCTGCAGATCCCATATGTTTAGACTATTCATGGCTTATTGACCTTCCCTGTCTATAACAAGGATTATCCTCATAATTGTCGAAACGTATATTGCTCCAGGGCGCAGCAAGGTTTCATCTATAAAATAAACTCCCATGTTGTGTGAAATCAATAATTTGCCAAGAGACTTGAGTCAACCGGATCGTGCTGGGCTAATCCATACGAACCAATAGCCAACAGGAAGCTGATACGTATTTCAAGGATAGCCCTTCCGTCACGGATGTATATCGCCCCCTGTTGGAAATCCTTCCTAACTGTCTTGAATACTGTTGTACAAACAGGCCCTTTAAGACAAGACGGCATAACAATATCGTTTTTAAAATATACATATATATTGTTGTTGATATTTATTCTGTGTATATTATCCTGTCTAAGTATTACAAGTTTAGATCACCAGTGATTTTCCGTGCTCCCACATCTACTATATCGAAAAATTAACTCTGTGTGTGTGTGTGTGTGTGTGTGTGTGTGTGTGTGTGTGTGTGTGTGTGTGTGTGTGTGTGTGTGTGTGTGTGTGTGTGTGTGTGTGTGTGTGTGTGTGTGTGTGTGTGTGCACTACAGGTCTGGTGGTGCAGGGCTCTAATGGAGAGTACCCTTACCTGACGGAGGAGGAGAGGGTGGAGGTGGTCAGCAGGGTCCGCCTCTCGCTGCCCAGAGACAAACTGGTTATAGCCGGATCAGGATGTGAATGTAGGTTTCTCTGTGTGTGTGTGTGTGTGTGTGTGTGTGTGTGTGTGTGTGTGTGTGTGTGTGTGTGTGTGTGTGTGTGTGTGTGTGTGTGTGTAATGTTTAAGGGTACATGTTCTATATTTGTCTGTGTGAGAATTTGTGAAAATGTTTTTGTGTGTATATAGATGATATTTATTTATATATTTGTTGCGTTGTGTGTGTTTTTATGTGTGTGTGTCACCTCCTTTCCTCCCTCTCACCCCCCATCCACCTATCTTAACCTCTCTCTCTCTACTCCTCTTCTAACTCTCTCCATCCCTCTCTCCACCTCCCTCTCCATCCTCCCCCAATGCCTCCATCCTGCCACCCGTCTCCACCCCCCCCCCCCCCCCCCCCCCCCCCCATCCCCCCAGCCACCAGGGCCACCGTCCGGATGACGGAGAGGATGGCGGGGGTGGGGGCAGATGCCGTGCTGGTGGTGACACCCTGCTTCTACAAGGGCAAGATGGATAGCCGTGCCCTCACTCACCACTTCACCCAGGTCAGCGGTGTCACGTCACCATGACGACAGACAGCTTGGCCGCTAAAGAGTGGCCACTTAGCGCCCCGTCCACACCTATACAGATATTTTGGAAACGTTTTCTTTCGTCTGCATATTGGCCTCATGTCCCAACGAGAGCACAGTTTTTGTCGACTGAAACTGAGCTTTTACTTTTATTAAATATATTGTAAAAAAAATAATTCTAATATGCTGTTGAAGAAAATACTATTCTTTTCGGGCACTTTTTGACTATTTATAGAGCTATTTTATGTATCTAATTATTTATCGAGCACTTTTCATGCTTAACAAGAATAGCAATGCCAGAGAAAGAATAAATTAGTCTCAAATATCAGTTAAAACATCATTCAGGGATTTGTTTCTGATCAGAGAGACTTTTGCTTTTGATGTATTCTCTAAGAGATAGTAGTAGCAGTCAGTTGGTTCATAAAGTTTGCAGTTGACAGTATCTGAAATTGTTGTGAAAGGCCACATTGCATTCCTGGGTGCCACCCTAACAGAGTCTCACCTTTTCACCTTTCCTTTAAGAAGCAACGCCACCCCGGCTTGTAAAATGGTTAGATTTAACATCCATTGCAGGTGCAGGTGCTTTGCTGTGATTCCCATGATAGGAGAATAAACACATACCATTTTCAGCTAATGAGATGATTAGATTGCAATGTATAATGATATTTGAATCAAATTTGAAATTGTTAACAGACTGCAGCTTCTGAGGTTGGCATGTGCATTGGGGAATCAAACCCACAATCTAGCCACGCAACTCTCCTGCCTGGCCCCAATTTGAGTCATTATATTTGAGTCTTAGATATTCAAGATTTGAGGTAAAATGTGTGGAGCTTTTTGACAGTGTTAGAGCCTAATATCTGACTTCCAGATAAGATCCATGTTGAGCCATATATTAAATAAGTCTACAGATAAAGGAAAGAGGAAAACTAATTACAGGTATCAATGTTTTTTGTGGCATATGGAGCTAATGTGGAGCAGTTCTTTGTTTGCATTTCATCACATTGTTTAAAGTAGAGTCTACTTATATATTTAGATCATTCACGTTCAAAATGCAAACAACACGTCGAAACCTCAATCAGGGACGTGTTTCCAGAAGCACAGTAGGCCCAAATCCAATTAACGCATTCAGGTGTTGCCGGTTCTCGAAATATTCAGCGCATGTACATAATGCTGACAAGCTAATCTATTATGAAGCCATGAACTGATAATTGAACAGAGAATATTTGCGATCACAGTTGGGTAGGCATGTAAAAAACAGATTTAGTTTCCGATCACTTTCAACTGACGCAGCATGGTACTGCTCCAGCTCCCCCCCCCCTCTCATGCCCTTCCCTAGGTTCAGAGGAAGGCCAGAGACCATCATGACATCACCACGTCCACTCTTCTCATAGTGCTTTTGGATGATTGATACATCTTGTTATTAGATGAGTCAGTTGAGTTGAATAAACATCAGCAGACTTGCCTTAGTAAACATTTTAATTAAGTAAACTTTAGTATCGGTTCGTAGATGTCGGCCAATCTTTTAGTAGATGTTGGTCAATAGATAGATAGATAGATAGATAGATAGATAGATAGATAGATAGATAGATAGATAGATAGATAGATAGATAGATAAATACTTTAATAATCCCAGAGGGAAATTATTTAATTCAATAGTTGAGTACATGTCAGTTAATCGTATAGATGTTTGAAAATGTTAGCATGTAAGTAGATTGTTTAGTGGATGCTCGTAAATAGTTTAGTATATGTTAGTTAATTGTTTTGAGTATATGTTAGTTAACTCTTTAGTAGAAGTCAGATGTTAGTAAATGCATTAGTAAATGTTATTAGACGTTAGTAAATAATTTAGTGGTTAATATCAGATGTCAGTAAATAGTTAAGAAGATGTTTTAAGATCTAAGTCAATGATAATAGATGTTAGTAAATAGTTTAGTGATGATAGAAAATAGTTAAGCAGATATAAGATAAGCAGATAATAGTTTAGAAGATGTTAGTGCATATTTTAGTCGATGTTGACTTTTTGGTTGATTTATGTTGATATTAGATGTTAGGACACCTTACTAAACGTTAGTAGATCTTTACATCTCCAGATTTTAATGTACTTTAATAAGTACAATTTTAATATTTGCCAGATGTACCTTAACGTTTGCAGACGTTATTGATTAAATTAAATGTCTTGTTTATTATCAAAATCTTAATCTCTTTTGCTCTCTTTCTGTACACCTCTCATGTCTGGCCTGCGATGGCAGTAACGGATGTCGTTGTGTGTTCAGGTGGCCGACAGCAGTCCTGTGCCCGTGGTTCTGTACAGCGTTCCGGCCAACACGGGGCTGGAGCTGCCCATGGACGCCGTCTGTCGCCTGGCTCAACACCCCAACATCGTGGGCCTCAAGGACAGCGGCGGAGACGTAAGGACTGGGTTGGGACTGGAGAGCAGGGGGTCAGGGAATATGTATTATAGACATTAATGTTATTAATGCTTATACTAGTAGTAGTACCGTATAACTAGTTGTTATTAACACTACTGTATCACCAGTAGTTTTTTTTATATTTACCGGGGAACTATTAATTACAGTATAATGTAATCCTTAGTGGTTGGATTGAATTATCGTATCAGTAGTGTTACAATAATGTTTTCATCACCGGTTAAACACTTAAATAGTCTCAAGGTCATGGGGTGAAGTTCAATTTTATTGATCACATTTTTTATAAATGATTATGTGCAAATCAATATAACAACAAGCAGTCATTCCAGCCATCCTCAACAGTGAAATAAAGTAAATAGAAAATAAAAGTAAATAATTTGCAAATCTTTAAACTACAAACAGAACATTGACAGAATCAGTGGTCCCACAGTTCACTGCATCACTTTGGACAAAGAACACATTATAGCTGCACACTGTTAGGGTGCCCTATGCAAGATCCACTTCTTCAAGCTACTTTAAGTACAGCTAGTTAGTTTATCTGGTTATTATGGTGTGCCTGATGTCCTGTTATCTTAAAAATCATTAGTTGTTGAGGAATTGTCTTTGACAGGAAAACGAGATATAGAGTTTGTCTACTTTGGCTTGCGTAACAATAATAAACTTCATTCATAGGCATGATGAATTAAAATTATACCAAAGTGCAAATGTTAAATGTGTACACAATTAAAATATTGATAATATTTAAAACTGGGATTTCTATTAAGGTACTATCTAAAATATAGATAAACATAATTACACATAGATTCATTATATCTGAGTCAGGGATATATTACCTTCGGAAATAAATGTAAATATATGTATAGATGTATATATAGTATGTGTTTACTTACTATTATTACTAACTTTCCTTACAAAATAATCGAATAGCGTTTCATTATTTTGACAGTTTGTGTTTGGGTGTGTGTTTGTGCGTGTGCGTCTGAGTGTGTGTGTTTGTTTGTGTGTTAAGATAGTCGGCTATGAACTAGTTAGCTGTGGTAGTAGTAAGTAATCTGTATTGGTAGCGAATATGCTCTCTAAGTTGATAGCTCAGCTAGTTAGCTGTGTTAGAAGCTAATTAGTTATCATACTAGCTAGTATATTTGTTACAACTTTAAGTCAATTTGACTACAACTATAAATTTTTATCATTCGTTATCATGTTCTACAAAGTGTATTTTCCCGTTAAAAATAAAATATAGTTAAATTTAATTTGAGATTTTTAAATGAGGTTCCTAAATATATAAGTGAAAAAAAGTAGGCTACGGATTTAAATTTTAATCTGAGATTTTTTTTTCATGTTTGAAAAGATAATTGAAAAATAAAAAGGAGCTCACCAGTGATGAAAAACTATAATTTCCTTCCACACCTCATTTGTGACTACTTAATTATAATGTAATTAAAGAACATAAAGCTTTGACACCATTAATACGAACACTTACAACTGAGAGAGAGGGTGTGAGTGCTCGAGCACACGTTCAAGTGTGTGTGTGTGTGTTTGTGTGTGTGTGTGTGTGTAAGAGAACATGAATGTATGTCTGTGTGTGTGTGCGCATTTATGTGCGTTTGTGTGTGTGAATTTGCATACGTGCGTGTGCGTTTTCTAACTGCGAGTGACATCAGTCAGACGTGTGATCCGCAGCAAGCTGTGCAGTTCAGTTTTAGTGTTCAGGTGGGAAGTGGATTAGCAGCGTGGTGGAGGATGTGGCGACAGCACCTCCCCTGCTGGAGCCTTCTTCTGTCATCACACACACACGTACACACACACGCTACACAATCTATTCCTTGCCCTTCTCGCATCTATACATTTTTTATCTCTTTGTATACTTATTACAATTACTGATCCCATACTTCTGCTTTTTCCTTAAACCTTTAGAGCATGTTGTAATTTTCTCTTATTTGAGTAAATGCCAGCCCTATCAAGTCCACGTGCACACTCAAGTCCACGTGCACACTCAAGTCCACGTGCACACTCAAGTCCACGTGTACACTCGGGTCCTGGTGTGTAAAAATCCCGTCCAACTTCTCCAGAAATGTTTGTTGGTCCTGAATTTTTGTACTTCTTTATCTGGCAAATGACTGCAGGATTCTCCGTTTCCATCGGTCCAGTGTATATGCTTGTTATATACACTGGAGAATAACAGGTTGCCCATAAAATGCTTGGATTTCAAGCATCTACCACTGTGCAGCTTGTACGAAAGGACACGATTTGATAAAGACCTCATACTCTAAACCAGTGATTCTCAAACTATGGTACGCGTACCACTGCTGGTACGCGATGCGCTATCAAGTGGTACGCAGAGGAGTTAGAAAAAAGAAAAAAATCGTTATTATTCGTCATTAAAAACAATACTATCAAAATACTAGTACGAATGGAAATACATTTACCATGAGGTCATGTTCTCACTTGCTGTGTGTGTATGTGTATGTGTTTCCGTGTCTCTGTTCTAGTGCTACCACTTTGTACAGCTGACAACAGCTAACAATAAATAATATTGTTGTTAAGAATAAATGTGCCTCCTGCATGAGATGTGCGTAGCTGATTAGGGCCGCAGGCATACACTACTGTATGTGGTTATATTCTATAGCATCTTTCATAATTTTGGTACTTGGGGAGACAAATATTTTCTGTGGTGGTACGCAATATAAAAAGTTTGAGAACCACTGCTCTATACCATTCCTACTCATTGAAGTATGTCTAATCGTGGTTGTATATCTATATATATATTTATACTACTTTCTCTAGTCATAGGGTTGGATTAATAATAATATTTAATTAAGGTCTGTACTAGGGTTAATCTTGTACTAATATTTTATAATGTGTAATAAAGAACACTTTATTTGCTGATGGGTTTGAGTCTAGTCGTACCATTTGATCATATTGAATAATATTTGATAATATTGAAAAATCAATGTGACAATATTTAATAAGCAGGGTACCTCTAAACCTTGATCAAAGCAGGGCCCAGCAGTGCTCCTCCACGGGGTGGTGGGGAAATAATTTGTAGCGAGCAGAGGTTCTTTGTAATGAAGACAGAGGCTTTCTAAAATTCATTAATTTTAATGGAAAGAGAATGGCCTGCGGTGGGGGGGGGGGGGGGGTGGGGGTGGGGGGGGGTGGGGGTGGGGGTGGGGGTCCCCCTGCAATAGAGACCACAGTAATTAGGCTAATAGCGGCTGGGGCGTGCTAGCTTTATATTAAAATGCTCCTCCGTTCTGTCGACATCCAGGGGGTTTGGGGGGGGTGAGGGCACCCATTACCGTGGTGGGATAGATTGACTGATGTGTGTTGGGAAGGAACATTTGGGGTGGGGGGGGGGGGCAGGAGAAAGGGGGGAGGGGGGAGAAGATTGACTGACACACAAATGGTGTAAAAATAGACGTTTCAAGAGGTTTTCAAGGAACCTCAGACCTAGAGGCACTGCTTTGGATTCCCCGGGGATCTGGGGCTAGTTTTGGGGGTAGGGTGTGTGGGGGATGGGGGTGGTTGGGGATTTTCCTCTGTTCTTCTTTGAACTAGGACTGCTCTCCAGGTTTTTCTGGAAACGGTGCCTTCATATCTGGATTGACAAAGGACATCATGGGTAGAAAGGCAAACAAAACAGCGAGCGGATGAATTATGCATTACCTCTTCCTCCCCCCCGTCCTTCATATAATCCTCCTCTTCCTCTCTTTTGAAGACACCTTCACTTATTTTCATTGTCCACTTGGGACTCTCTCTCTCTCTCTCTCTCTCTCTCTCTCTCTCTCTCTCTCTCTCTCTCTCTCTCTCTCTCTCTCTCTCTCTCTCTCTCTCTATAAAACATAAATTTGGTCTGACAGCTACGAGATAGGAGGGGGGATTTAAAACAAACACTCACACATGTACACATAACCCAACCGCCAAACACACTCTCTTCCATGCTCCTGACATGCTGGGTTCTTGTCCAGATCACGCGGATTGGCCTGGCGGTCCATAAAACCCGGGGTCTGGATTTCCAGGTCCTGGCTGGATCGGCAGGCTTCCTCATGGCGGCCTACAGCGTTGGTAAGACACACATACGCACAGCAATCGAGTTGAGGGGGGGTGAGGGGGGATGGCATCCCCCTTTGGAATTAAAATGATCAAAATCATCCCCCTTCAGAAACAGCCATCCCCCCTTCCCATCCCCTGTTGTTTTATCAATTAATGTGGAAATATTACCGCTATTTCATTATAGCGGTTTCCTTTTTCAATTCGGCACATTTGTTACTTTTCCCAGGGACAGATTTGACACCGATACTGCAATCTTGGGCAGTATGCTATTGCGCAAGCACGCAGGCGTACTTACGCAATAGTGCCTTCACAAGCTCTCATTCCGCACTGTACGAGACAGACACTGTTAGCGTGAGGCTGTCTCTGCATCTCAGACATCGCTTCCGCAGGCAACTCTGTCCCCTTTCCTCCCTTTCATTCCAAAAAAAGAATAAGAATCAGTTTTTAAAACCCTTAAAAGTGATGCATGCCTCCGAATCGTGTGATGCGTCCGATCAGCTGCTTTTTTGGGGATAAAATAAGAGCGATGACATGATAGTACTCATCGCTCTTATTTTATCCCAAAAAATATATTATAATAATTATAATTATCACACCATTGGTCTCCCACCATATGCGCTGTCATCAGCACAAATGATATGTCCCTAAAAGTTAAAATCCACCATCCCCCCTGGCTTTTTTTTATAACTCGACCACTGCATACGCACATACACACGTAAACACACACACACACACACACACACACACACACACACACACACACACACACACACACACACACACACACACACACACACACACACACACACTCCCCTCCTGGGCTTCGTACAGCTTGTTTCAACAGAATAAAGAACATCCAAAACATTTGTAGCCATTTTTGTTTCAGACTGATACTGTATTGGTAGATATTGACACTGGTGATGGTGTTTATTTGGTTCTACTTTTCATACTTTATATGGTTGGAAAGCTGTGCAGCATTTTAGCAGGAGGTTAGCATGATTTTGATATCAGTGGATGTCACTGCTTTCATTTATTAATTGCAGTTAAGCTGTTATTGTTTGCAGGTATTATATTTATCATTGTCAGCAATTTTTTTACTAAAAGGCATCAAAATAAGGAGTTAAGAAAAAATGCTGAGAGGATAGCTTTAGCAAGAGTTTGGATAGAGATACAGGACCTAATTATTAAAAGCCTAACTGAAATCAAAGAAACAGGTTGTGACAAAACCAGAATTGTCAATGATGAATTTATTTTTTGAAGACGATCTGTGTTTCTTTCGACCAATTTTTCTTTCAACCAATTTTTATAATTAGGTCCCATATCTCACTCCATACTGGGGGTTAGGGTACTAGCATGGTAGCGAGCCAGTGAAAGGTTAGCAAGCTAGCGAGCTGGCATGGTAGTGAGCTAGGCTGTTAGTGAGAGGTTAGCGAGTGAGCATGGTAGAAAGCTAGGAAGAGGTTAGTAGCTAGCACGATAGAAAGCTAGCGAGAGGTTAGCATTGTATCAGGCTAACGTGTTAGCGAGTCAGAGAGAGGACTGCGGGAGAGGGCTGCTTGCAATGGGGAACACGTATGATGCGCTTGTGGAATGGATTAGACTCTGCGCCGCGGGATAAGCTATGATTCGATACCCTCAGAAACCTAATGAGTCATACGCTGCACGTCAAAGCCCCTCTTATACACAGATATACCTTTATCTAGATGTGTCCGCGAGACGGGAGGGGAGAGAAAGAGAGGGAGAGGGAGAGAGAGATACTAATGGAGACGGAGAGAGGGGGAGGGAGCGCCGGAGAGAGAGGTTCTATGTCAGCTAGTTCTATGTCAGCACGGTCCTCACAGTGTTCAAAGCTGTACCCCGATAGGACCTTGAGCGGGAAGGGCGGGGATTCTGGCTGTCACTCAACCATCAGAGTGCAGTTATTAAGGAGTCCTGAGAGATGTCACTCAGAGCCTGGGCGGCTGGCCTGTCAGTTGCTAGTGCCTGCTAGGTAGCCAGCATACCTAGCCCTGTCACTCATCTGATGTGTATGGGCAGTGGGAGCAAGAGGGCAAAATACAACTTAGCTGATATTTGATACGATCGGTGTAGGAGCCATATAAGATCTTTTAAATATGTGTAATGGTAATGGTAAAACTTCCAGCATTTTGGGCCTTTTTAACAATGGCACCTGTGCAAGAGACAATGGCCCCAAGACAACCATCCATCAATTTCTCAACCCAATCCTCAACACTTTCAACCTTTTTACTAGCGTAACTCTTTTGCCTCATCATTTACTTCTTCAGTCTTCCTTAACTCTTCTGGAACCCCGACCACACACGGCTAGTAAACGCAACCGCTCCTCAAAGGGGATGTTTCCGGTGACACAGGGCGTCATGGCGTCACAGTGCATGGTTAACTTTGGGAGGTATTGGCAGCGGGCGTCGCCTCAGACAAGCGGTACAGTGGATTGATGTTATCCAATAAGAGCAGGCTTAGACAGCCATAGAAACTCAGATCGGTTACTGTCTATTCATCATAACGGAAATACAGACCCACACTCTGGAGGACACTAAGGATTTCCGCTTCATAATTTATACAGTACAATATTCATGTTCCACAGATGTACAGTGCATATTCGCCCGTCATGGCTGGTAAATAATCAATGTCTCCGCAGTGTTTTCTGTGTTTGTCGAGGTCCACAGGGGAAACTTTATCCTGCTGTGTCGGCTCCCTGTGTGTCTCTGCATCATGTGACCACACACACACACACACACACACACACACACACACACACACACACACACACACACACACACACACACACACACACACACACACACTCTCCCGCACACACACACACACCTCATGCACCGTCTCTAGAAGCATGAAACAGGAATGCTTGCGAGTCTGAATTGACAAAAGACGACCTTGTGTGAGCACTATGGGGTGTTGTTATTTGAGTCAAGACATGTTGTCAACTGAAGGGTGAAACATGCAAGGATTGAATTGACGCACACACCAACACACACCGATTATACCTAAGTCTCCACAGCACCACAATCCTGGATTACAATTGACATCCCATATCTTTGCCAAATCAAACAAAAACGCTGCGCGTCCCCTTTGCATTTGTCTGACCCCCCTGCCCTGGTCCTCAGGGGCGGTGGGTGGCGTGTGTGCACTGGCTAACGTGCTTGGACGCCAGGTGTGTGAGTTGGAGCGCCTGTGCGTGGAAGGCAGGTGGGAGGAGGCCAGGGAGCTGCAGTGGCGTCTCATCGAGCCCAACGCCGCAGTGAGTAGTGCTGATCACCCTGACCCTATCCCATCTCTTGTCATGTATGTGGAGCTCCCAGGTGTAAATCCCCGACACACAGGCTCCATACAGGCACGAAGCGAGGAAACCGTCCCCTCCACTACTGAAACCAAAGCTGCGCACCCTGGACAGGCTCCATATATAGCGTCCCCACATATACGCTCACACTCAGGTCGTCCCCCCCAACAAACATACAGGGATTCACACACAGAAACCAACATAATGGTTTGTTGTGGTTCAGTCTTTATTTTACCTCAATAGAAGTCAGAGAATGGAGCTTGCCGCTGAATGGAGCAAGTAATCAGTTGACTCTATGCTGCGTCTAATGCATCTTTACAGCTTTTTTATCAGTAAGGCCAAAGTATTGGAGACTCTGCCCGTGATATGAATGTCCCTGTGAACGTCTGCATAATGTGCCTTTCGTAATGTGCCATCTGAACAGAAAAGTGTGCACGCCGTGGGACTACAGTGGTGGGTTAATGATACCTCAACGAGAGCCTATCCCGCACTATAACGCTCTTAATAACTTGAAAGCACCGAGGTCTCTCGACCGCCGCCATCGATAAGCGAAATGTCACTGAGCGCGGTAACATTTCAGCCATGCCCCGCAGACACAAGCCACTACCCCTACAGAACAGACCAACTGACCTGTTACTAGTTACTAGTACTAGCACTGCTCTTATAGACCTTTTACTATTTCTATCACTGTTTTCCCAGACCTGTTACTGTTACTATCACTGCTCTTACAGACCTTTTACTATTTTTAGCACTGCTCTCCCAGACCTGTTACTGTTATTATCACTGCTCTCACAGACCTGTTACTGTTACTATCACTGCTCTCACAGACCAGACCTGTTACTGTTAATAGACATGCTCTTACATATCTGCCCTAGCCCACCTGTCACACTATCAGCTTTTCTGCACGGATTTAGATACATGCACCAGACTCTAATTCATAACACATCAACACACAGTTGGAGAAGTTGATGTGATTTTTTCTCAAATCTGAACAAGGAGAACTCAAATCTCAGACCAATGAGAGAAAGAAAGTGAGAGAGAGATCCTGTGTGTCTCGTTGCCAGGTGACGATGTGTCCCCTGTGTCTCGTTGCTAGGTGACCAGAAAGCTAGGAGTGCCTGCTCTCAAGCAGGCGATGGAGTGGTTTGGTTTCCACGGAGGCGCCTGTCGCTCACCCCTGCAGCCAATCACGGAGAGCGAATCCCAGCAGCTGAGACGAGACTTCTCCTCAAATGGCTGGCTGTGACCGGGCTCGCCCAGCGGGGGACGGGGGGTCGGTCGGGTCAGGTGGGCCGGGGGGGCCGGGTAAAGGGTTCGGCCAGTCAGGTGGTCTGTTTGTTTTCAAGGTTTCTTGTGTTTGCAGCTTACCAGATAACACTGCACAACTGTTCTGGATCTGTCTGTGAGAGATCTTTCAATGAGGCTTTTATCGCTAATGATATGCTTTAAGTTAAAAGTATAAAGACAGTCACATAACTAATGTTGCCAATCTACAGGAACGTAATAGTATGTAACAGTTACTCTTATGATTCCTACTATTATTGTCAGTTATGCAAAAATAACTAATCAAAAGTACATTAATCCTTCATCTTTGAACAAAATACATTAACAATAAAATAAACAAAATTGTAACCTTTACTCTGCTGTCTGCCAGTGTTCTTGTTTTTGTATATTTTTTTCACTCAAAAGGCATCAAAATTAGGAGCAAAGAAGGATCTACGTTTTTAAAATTCGGATTGAATCCCTGTCAAATCCCTGTTCAAAAACAATGTTCAATGTATGGAAGCATATATGTAGCAAAATTCAAATGTCAATGCAATTTGCAATTTGGAAATTCAATAAGTCATTTCATTATGCAATTGACAATTCATTATGCAATTTAATAACGTAATTTGTAAAAACGTTATTCAAAGTGTATTTTATATGCAAAGTGACAATGAAATCCTCAATGAAATTTGCAAAAGTTATAACAATAAAAATAGAATAACATTTTGTCAATTCTTTTGAGTTCCTTTATTCAAATTGAAAAGCTATAGCGTCCCCGTGATTGCAATGCACTTCGCCACGCTCCGTGTGTTGCCAAATTCAAATTACATTTCAATCCGCAAAACTCTTTGCAAAAGATTTTGCAAAACGTATCAGCCAATCGTGTCTGGGCGGGAACTACGTCACTTCCTCGTCAGACCAGCTGATCATCCACGACCTAGCACTTGGCACTTTCTTTTCTATTGCCTAGCATTGTGCCAGGTTTGACTGGGTTGACTTATATAGTAATAACTTGAAAATGGCGGAAAAGACGGTCGCGGAGCCGCTGCGGGAGGCCGCTGCAGCTCTAGAGGAGAGGAGCAGCGGGATGCAGGGTCCAAAACAGCGACCAACATGCCTGCACCGGATCGCACCGGAGAAGGGCACGCAAACCGGTGTTTCGGTTCAACTAGTGACCGTGTTAACTGGTGACCATCAGCCGAATGCGTTGCTTGTTGTCGTGGCTACGGCAGCTGATGGAAATCGGGAAAAGACTCGTAGCTGTCCTTGCGAATGCCTCTTTGATTTGTTTTCAATAAAATGTCGGAAACATACCCATCTCATTCGTATTTGGAGTCTAATTGGAGGAAACTTGTCACGTAGAACCATTTTAAAGGAGACATACTATACGACCAGTGCCGTGTTCCAATACCCGTACTGTCCGCACCTCCTTGGAGGACGTCTTTCCTAGTTCTGCGTCCGAGTTCTCCCACTCCGGGGCTTCCACCGAAGCCACTGTCGTCCCGAGGGAGAGACCGCGCCGGATGGCCGATCTCTTCGGCGAGATCATTGGTGAGGTGGCGGCCATCAAGGGCATCCCTATGCCAGCCTCCATGTCGGATGACGTGTAGGGCGAGTGTTTTCGCACCCTGTCTTCCTCCCGGTGGGCTACCCAGTGCCCCCTGTTCCCACCGGTTCAGCACCTTTTCACCGCTGCGGATGGGGACCCCTCTACTCTGAAGGCCCCGGTGAGGGCCTTCACTGACTTCACCAACGTGGAAGGGTGGGCTGATACTCAGGCGAGGGGGATCCCTCGCCTGGAGCCTTCCCTAGCAGCGCTTCTCTGTCCGGGTGCCGGATGGCGTCCTAACGAGAAGCCGCTGCCCCCCGACCGCCTGCAGAAGCAGATTACCGGCCTGACGAACAGGGTGTTCATCTGTGCCTCGCAGTCTAAGGCGGCGGTCAACAACATCGCCCTGCTCTCCTCTGCCCTGGTCTCCTTGTCGGCTGGCAGGGAGGCTTACGGCCCGGAGGAGGCCGCGAGATGGCTGGTGGTTTCCCGCTTCTCCAATGCCATCCTTCAGCTGTGCCAGCCGGTAGCCGTTTCCGCCGGCCGGCATATGGCTTGGGCCACCATGATCCAGAGGGCCATATGGCTCTCTCACACTGCGGTTCCGGAACGAGAGCGGGCCAGCCTCGTCCATGGCCCATTAGCTACGGATGGACTATTTGGGCCCCGGTTCTCAGACGTGCTCGCTCACCAACAGTCCGCCCGTGAGAATCGTTCCCGGTTCGGGGCGATACTCACAGGCTCCTCCCACCAGCAGGCCGGGAGGAAGCGGGGTCCAGGCCGGTTCCAGCGCTCCAGGGGGCCGCCTCCGCCTCCAACCCCGATGCCACAGCAGCAGTCGCAACAGCAGCAGCAGCAGCAGCGCGGCAGGCGCACAGGAAGTCTCTCCGTTTTGCCTTTATGGGGGTGGTGTACGAGTACCAGTGCCTGCCATTCGGCTACTCCCTGGCCCCGCGCACCTTCTCGAAGTGTGTGGAGACGGCGTTGGGACCGCTCAGGCGTCAGGGAAAGAGGGTTCTCTTCTACCTCGACGACCTGCTTATTCTGAGTAAGTCAGAGGAAGCTGCAAGAAGGTACACCATGACGGTGATAAACCATCTCTCTTTCCTGGGTTTTGCCATTAACTGGGAGAAGAGCTTCCGGCTCCCCGGGCGGCAGATAGTCTACTTGGGGCTTTGCCTAGACTCAGCCGCCATGACAGCGATGCTCTCGCCTCCTTGGCGAGACGCCATCCTGTTGGCACTCTCCATCTTTCGCGTTCTCGGAAACGTGACCGAGCTGTCCACCATGCGCCTGTTAGGGCTGATGGCAGCCGCCCATCCCATGGTTCCCCTGGGTCTGCTCTTTATGCGCAGACTCCAGCAGTGGTTTGCTTGCCAACGGTTGGACCCCGTGCGACACAAGCTCAGGGTGCTCCTCCTACCCCGTTCAGTGTCACCAGACCTGGAATATTGGGGAAACCCCCGCCCTTCTCAGGGATGTTCCCCTGGGCAGAGTGACGTCCTACGTAGTGGTCTTCACGGACGCCTCGTTGACGGGTTGGGGAGGAAAGTGCCTCTCTCACTCGGTGGCGCACGCCCCTTACAGTCAACATAAATGTGCTGGAACTCGTCGCTGTGAAGAAAGTGCTGTTGAATTTCTTTCACCTGGTGCGTGGCCGCCACGTTCTGATCAGGACAGAAAGTGTGTCGGCGGCAGCGTACATAAACAAACAGGGGGGAGTGCTCCTCTGCTCTCCACCAAAAGGCGGTCGAGCTCTGGCTTTGGGCTCATCAGTATCTCCTAAGAGAGCCCTGCATATCGCGGGCGCCCAGAACTTCGGGGCGGACCTCATGTCTCGCGGCGGTTACATCTCGACATTTTCAGACCGATCTGGCAGAGGTTCGGGACGGCTCAGGTGGACTTGTTCGCGTGCAGGGAGAACACACACTGCAGGTGGTGGTTCTCTCTCCACCCTCGGGATCTCCCCCCCGTTGGGGGGGGATGCGTTGGCGCACACACCTTGGCCGCGGGTTCTCTTGAATGCGTTTCCTCCGCTCCAGCTGATCCTTCCTCTTCTGGATCGGGTCAGACAGGAGAGATTGTCCCTGATTATAGTGACTCCGGAGAACCGTTCAGCTCTGTGGTTTCCAGAGCTGGCGGCGCTCTCACGGATGGCGCCGTGGCCGGTACCGTTCAGACCAGATGCGCTTTCACAGGCCCATGGGACGGTGCACCACCCGCCCGATGTATTGGGACGGCTGTTGGTCTGGCTCCTGAGAGGTTGATCCTGCAGGGTAAAGGTTTGCCTGAAGCGGTGATCAACACTATCCAGGGTGCTCGTGCACCTTCTACTTCTTCCCTCTATGCGGCGAAGTGGCGCGCTTTCTCTGATTGGTGCGACAGGAACCACGCTGTCCCATTCCATTGCGAGGTGGGAAGCGTGCTTGCGTTTCTACAGCACTTATTGGAGAAGGGTTTGGCTTTTTCCACTATCAAGGTCTATGCGGCAGCTGTGTCGGCTGTCCATGCGGGCTGTGATGGTGGACCGATCTTCAGCCATCCACTGGTCAAGAGGTTCTTGCGTGGGGCTAGACGGGTTAGGCCTGTTTCGCGCATGCTTACACCACGCTGGGATCTCCCCACCGTGTTGCGCGGGTTGTCCAGGGACTTTTTCAAGCCTCTGTCTCAGGCCCCTTTGGATGCCCTGTCCTTTAAAACGGCGCTCTTATTGGCTTTGGTTTCTGCCAAGCGGGCCTGTGAGCTGACCGCTCTGTCAGTCAGCCCGAGCTACTTGTTGCTTAACGAGGACAGCTCCTTTGCGCTGCTCAGACCTAATCCTGCGTTCCTCCCTAAGAACATTAATAGTTCTTTCCGGTCGAGAGATATTGTGCTGAAGGCTTTTCACCCTCCGCCTCATTCTAGTGAGGCGGAGGCGGAGTTGCATCTCCTGTGCCCGGTGCGGGCGCTGGCTATGTACGTGAAACGCTCGTCCACGTTCCGCTCCACGCAACAGTTGTTTGTGTGTTATAGCGACGCTAGCAGGGGCCGCGCTCTCTCTAAACAGCGGTTTAGGGTTAGGGTTAGGGTCAGCTGGATAGGTGAGGTTGTTTGCTTAGCCTACGCTCGGCAGGGCTTAGCGCCACCATTGGGCGTTAAAGCTCACTCAACACGGGGCGTGGCCACTTCAACGGCTCTACTCAGAGGCGTTCCGGTGGAAGACATTTGCGCGGCTGCATCTTGGTCTTCCACCGGCCCCTTTGTCCGTTTCTACATGTTAGACATGACCAGGGGCTCACTCTGCAACTCTGTGTTGGAGTCTGGTCCCCCTTCTACGGCTTAAGAATGAAGGCATGTTCTTTTAAGCGGCATCGTTGCCGGATGGCAAGTTGGACTTGACTGCCAGTATTTCTCTCCCGCCGTTTTTCAAATGGAAAGCGGAATAGAGGGGTTCCTTTTGGCTCGCCGATGACAAGTTGGTTTTGTCTGCCAGTATGGCACTCCCACCGTTTTTTAAATAAGAAACAGATGAGAGAAGCTCCTTATTGGAGAGTCGAACTCCGTATCTCCGCCCCCGGTGGCCCCTGGATGTTCACATCTAGCGTTTTTTGTGATAGGGAAAAGTTGAGCCGACCGTTTTTTTTACAAAAACAAAAGCTGGTAGCGATTTTTTGCCCTAAAAGCGCCGAGAGCGTTTTTTCTATCGCCTAGCAACGATCCCATTCTAGACCTGACGTTACTCGCCTACTATGCGTCCAGGCTAGAGCCCATTAGACACAGATATCAACATGTTCTGTAAATACAACTATTAATCGCTTCAACAGCACTTTCCCAAGTGAAATGTCTGCCATTGTTTCATGTTTTGACAGTTGGGAGTTTCTTTTCGTTTTCTTTTTTTGAGTCTTATGTGCCCTGGTGACTTAAGTTTTCTTGACTGGGGTCCAGCAGGAGTACATTGATTGGGCTCCGCTCGCAGCTTCACCTTAGCCCATAAGGCAAAGCCTAGACGGCGTAGCCTACATAAAATAGAATTATATACACGGTGCCGTGGGAAATGTGGGCGGTGCATAGTTGGACATTTTCAGTGCGCGCGAGCACGCGCACGGGACAAGCCCGTAAGGCGAAGCCTACACGGCTACGCCTACAATCATAGGACTAGAGTTATA
>NC_044050.1:14978298-15010798 GCF_902167405.1 Gadus morhua
GCGTTTTACAATCTGAATATAAAGTTTTCCACAAAACATACATTTGTTTCCCTGGTTACGCCTGAGGGTCTGACTAATACCCGGAACCACCATTACACGCCCGTTGGGTTCTCATGCAACGGAAACGTTGTTCACTCCTCCAGTAATTAGGACGGACCATAGCTACGACTTTAGAACGGGAGGTAGCGGGAGGTATTATAGTCCGCTGAGCTTTGTTTTGTTTCCCGTTGCTATGGTTAGTACTTTTTTAGAGACGATACGACAGCTAGCGCATTAATTGAGAACGGTAAACAGACAATTTGACGGAACTACTTGTCCAGGTGTCCGTATATCAGGAGTTAATGCACACCCTGCATCCAATCAGAATCGAGTATTCCCGCAGACCGTGGTATAAATATTCATATATACAGTTCTGAAGCCTTGCTCTTTAACTCCCCATTGATTCCAGAGTCTGTTGGAGATCAGCTGACAGTCTCTCCTATCCCCTCTGGGCCACTGCCTCAGAACAGCACACCTGTGACCCTGAGAGACCTGGGACTAGGGACTCCTGTCAGTTCACACCTGAAGGGGAATATTCCTGGACCTTGTATTCCACAAATTCTTGCAGCACTCTTTTAAGAGATATGTTATCAGCACACTGCAGGACAACGCTGCACTCCTCCTGCACCCCGCAATAATCTGTTCTTTGGCTGATGGATTCAAATGAAGGACAAAAGCTCTTGTGGACGACTTTATCCACTTGCTGTTTTTCCATTGTTTGGTTGAGCGTATGTGTGTGTTTCTTTGCTGCATGTTTGTGTGAGTGTGTTTGTTTGGTGTAGTTTTGTGCATGCATGTTTTTTTGCTGTGTGTATATACGTTTTTTTTTGGTTGAATATGTGTATATGGGTCACACACGCATGCACGCATGCAAGCACACACACACACACACACACACACACACACACACACACACACACACACACACACACACACACACACACACACACACACACACACACACACACACACCTACACACCTGTGTTCAGGCACGGCTGTCACTTTTTGATTCAGCAGGTGAAGAAGTGCGACGGAGCATATTTAAATCCCTCGCCATGGCAACAGGCAGGGTGATTAGGGGCGAAGCGGCGGCAGCACTCGGGGGTTGTGATGATAGAAATTAAGGCAACTCTGGACTGTTGCCATGGAGACGCAATAGACTGAGGGGTGAAAGTCCATCCAAAACACACCTTAAAGCTATTTCCCACATTTGACAAGAGCAGCAAAGGGAGGGAGTGGGGGAGAAGGGGGATGGGTGGCTCCACTGCGAATAATCACCAGACCTGCCAAGATGTGTGTGATCATAGTTCAAAACACTCACCATATGATTGTGTGTGGAGAGGATGTGTTTGTGATTGTTTGTGTGTGTGTGTGTGTGTCTGTGTGAGAGAGAGAGAGAGAGAGAGAGAGAGAGAGAGAGAGAGAGAGAGAGAGAGAGAGAGAGAGAGAGAGAGAGAGAGAGATTGCCTTGGTGTGGAACTCTTTCTTTGGCTTTTCAATCGTTTTTTGCTATTTTATGATATGGGCCCCCCCCTTAAAGGCACACACACATACACACATCACACCACACACACACACACACACACACACGTTGCAACATACACTAACACACACACATACCATAAATCCATTGAAGACCTCTTCTGGAAGCTTCTAATCTAAACGCTGAAAGAAACGGGTTCTCACGCCAAAGCTGTTATTTAATTGTATTTATTTATTTAATTCAACCATGTTGTTTGTCCACTCGCATTTGTTGCAATGTATACACTGCACGCTTTTATTTGCGACATAATTACTCCATGTCTAATCCATTGGAGGCATCTGCATCATATGGCTCGTAGGAGACAATACAGCTTGTGTACCAGCAAGCAGACCCTAAAGAGTTTGAGGTGGCCAGCTTCTTGTCTGCATGCCTTTACAGGGCAACATGCTTATGGTTTGTGGACACGGTGCAGATGGTTTCACATGGATTGCACTGCTAACACACACACACGCACACCACAGCAACACCAACGAACATAGTGTGCGTGTTGTTTTGAAAGCTAATTGGTTTTTCATTAGTGGCCACTTCTTGTTGATCTCCAATTTGGTGGTGGTGGTGGTGGGGGGGGTCAATCAGAAACCCCACGTTGTGAATGTGAGGTCCAGGGTGCCCTCCATGGGGTGTGATGATGCCGTGTGTGATTTTCTATGCGTCAGTTTTCTTGAGATGGTTATCGTTCAAATTCAAGTGTGGTTTCCACAAGGTGAGAGTGTGGTCAATGTTACCAATGCAGCGAATCTAATCCACTCTGTCATCGCTACGGAAGGTTATCAGGGATCCCTCTAGCGGTCTTTAAACTAGCCATACCATGTCAGTTAGCTGGCTCTACACACGTCTTTCAACACTTATAAGAAATATAATATAAGAAAACCTATAAGAAATGGGAAGGGATAATACAATTCTCACAATTAGTTCTGTAGCTCTCTATAGGCTGTCCAATATGTATCTGTGTTTGTGTGTGTCTGTATGTGTGTGGGCGAGCCTTGCATCGTTCTAGAGATCATTGCTTGTTATTTGGTTTCATTTGGTCGAATAATAACTAGTGTAATAATAATACATTGATATATGGATTGCTGTTGGCATCTAGAATCCAGCTGCGTTTGTGTGTGTGTTTGAGAGAAAAAGGCACAGTAAAAGCAGTGGGAATTAAAGCAGTGATTACATCTTGAGTTTCTGATTGTGCGAATCGGCCTTTAGCATCAGTGCACGTGCATTTTTAAAGTCACCCACCCTGTACAGGTGTACAAAACAAGCTTATAGAAATGAAACAGTCATAAAGCCTCAAGAAAAACGTTAAACACTTCACACAAAGGACAAAGAACACTTCTACAGATATATGATGCATTTCCCCACACTGCCACTAGTTCCACACGCAGAAGCTAGTTACCCATCATACTTTACATTTGAGGATATCCCACCAATCTTTACCCATGTAACATATGCAACGTGCAGCAACTGTGTATATTTTGGAACTCTGTTTTTTCATATCTAACATTGAAATACTCACTCTTGCATTGTGGCAATGCATTTTAAACATGTTGGACTGTATTTGTGATTAAAGGTTGTGTGTATTAGTGATTATCCACTGGATAAAACCGGGGCATCCCCCATACATGCATAACAGTGAACAGAGCATGGCCACAAGCAGAAAGTCTGGGGGGCTAGGGTGTCTGATTTAGCCCGGTCAAAAGGTCAGTGTCCGCAGTGTACCTGAAAGCCTCCTGGAGCCAGAGGCCCCCTAGCCCCCTACCTGCTACTTAATGACATGTATCTGAATCCACTGTAAGTCCACTTAGTAGTCAACAGTACAGCACAGTGAGTAAAGCATAGCGACATGCAGCACAGTAAATTCCAGTCGTATTTTACACACACAGACAAGACATTCCTATTAGGCACCTTATTCACATAGAGTCAGTGTTAGTCTAGCGTCGTCTTTTTCTCTTTTTACATTTCTGTTAATAAATACACAAAGACACAACATCCAAGTGACATCAATAAACAAGTGAGACTGTGGGCTCACTAGGCTCTGTAATAGTGTCTGAAAGCTGGTTTGCCGGTAAACCAAACCATCTTAACAGGCTTAACACAGGGTAAACCATTTGACTTGAAAGTGAGATTCGTTTTGTTTTTCTCTTTCTGGTAAGATGGCTACACTTCCTGACAAAAGGCTTTACAATAAGTACTGTGGGTGTTCTCAAGTTATCCTAAAAAGGTTTAAAGGATTGATTACATTTTTGATCTTTTATTTTTTTGCTTAGGTCTCCTCTTGCTCCTTCTAATCGGGTCTGGAACAAAGCTTCCTGTAGAAGTGTTCTGACAAACTGAGCTTTACAACACAGCCTGATCTAAATCTGCCTACTTGTATTTGACATAACAAGCTATGCTATTAAATGTCTAAGCACATGTTGAAACAATCCAACGCGTGCCACAGATGCATCTGAAATGCATGAGGCAAACCTGACCTTGGCAGAAAACAAACCAGTACAAAAACATATGTAATGTTTCTTTCTAAACATCAGTATGTATGAGGTGCAATTTATTTAGGCAACTGGTTTAGGTATTTAGGTCCCGGGAGGCTATATGCCACCTTTTTTAAAAGCATAAGCAAATAGCTTTGTTTAAATTGATGTAGCTTGTGACAAGGTATTATATTTTCAGAACTAATTGGTTCAAATGTTCAAGAATGTTGTGTTTTTGCATTATTTGTTGCTAATAAGCAGTACTCAAACATTGAGTTCAGTTCGACCTCCTAGTTTTTTGGTTCCAGCTACACTTAGCTTAGTTTGCCAGAACACGTGGAGAAGTATGGTTCAGGGTTTAGACCAGGACCAGAGCTAGGAGACCCGGGAAGGGGAACATGGACGTGGACTGTACTCTGAGAGAAAGACCAGCCTGAGACACCCACAACAGCAAGGTCCCACTAACGAAGAGTGGTTTCATTCACTTTGTGATACAAGAAGTGTTTTCAGGCAGAGTGAGGCTTTCTTTAGGCCTGAGTGCACATGTATGAGACATTTCACATCGCAAGTCAAACCGTTAACTGCCACTGACTTTAAAACATTTTTAAAACACTTTAAAGTACTTGAAAACACGGCACTGACGTCAGCAGAATCCCAAGTTATAGATATATGATGGAGCACAATTTAGAGATTTGAAAGTTCCTGTGCATATAAACAGACTTCCTTAGGATTCGCAGCCAAGCAAGCTACTGCTACCACTGCTTACTATCAAGTGTGCAGTCCTCATACTAGGTCTGGAGCTTTGTTAATATGTCCAGATGTCCCTAGGGTTAAAACATTTGGGGAAGCAGAAAATATAAAAAATCAAATAAGTAGAAGTATTTCGCCCTAAAAATGGGGAGCAAAAGTTGGAGCTGAAAGGTCAGGAACTGCTGCTCTAGTCCCCAGCCCCACCTCCACCTGCCCTAGCCCCGCCCCCTAGCCTCGCCCCCCCCAGCTCCTGACGAGCCAATGACGACTCTGGGTCAGCTGCAGCTGGCACAGCATGTGAATGGCACAGAGAAGGACAAATCAAACTGATCCTTGACCAGCTTGTGTCACTGTGGCACTGAGTGTTGAGAAATAGAAATACTGCATGATATTAGAGGCAAATACAACCAATCTAACATGAACCAAAGCACCGTGTCTCGGGGTGATTGGTTGTAACAAGGCTGTTGATCGTGCTTGTTGAAGCATGACCCATGGAGGTTGGTTTTCAGAGTACCCCAAGCAAGATATGGATTGCTGCCTGCATGAGTCATGCAACGGATTGGAGAATAACATCAGCCTACGGCGATACTGTCCGTGTCAAACTTCAGGTCAAGGAACTCTTGAGTTGTCAAGTCGAAATGAACCTCAGACCAGAGAGAGCACCCAGGTGTCATCAGCAGCAGAAAAACGGAAGGTGAGTTTGGCTGCAGGGGATCAAGACCTTCTGGTCCCTAGCGGACCAGACGGTCCTGTCTTGTTTAGTAATAAACAACACACAGCTCTTAAAAAACAGAAGATAACCACAGACAAAGGGGATGGAGGGATCCTAACCCAGGGGCATATTGGGTAGTGGATGGTTATTTGGCCAGGGCACGGGCCTTGGCAGCGACACCCTGCGCCCGCTGTAGCGCCCCCTGGCTTGTCTCCCGCCGCACCAGCTGGTTGGACTCAAACAGGCCCTCCTGACAGCCGCCGCCGGCACCGCGACCGCCGTCAACAAACGTCAGCACCCCTGCAGCGAGGAAGACACATTCACTTTTAGGGACGGAGGTATTTCTACATTGATTTTGTTGTATTTTTTTAATCAAACAACCAGAAATACGTTTTTTTTCTCCTGTTGTCTATTAGAAGTGGCAGCCAAGCAGGCTTTGGTTTGTGGATCAATCGATGGATCCGGCACAGGCAGAGCTTTGGAGATTTTTCAACTATGCCCAGGAAGGGTGTGTGGAGGGACGTTTTGATCGGTCAGATCATCATCATCCTCTCATTTCGTCACTTCTGTTTCCCTGCTGCTCCATCACTGCTATTGCTCATGTCTTCCAGACAGAGCCGGTTCAGACCTCCATGGGGCCCTAGGCAAAATTCTGCCAAGGGGCCCTCCTAACTGACCCCCCAAAATTTTCAACCGTCGCACCTGACACCCAGTGCTTCCACTCATCCCCCCTTTAAATATATTGCATATCACCACCTGTTGGTCCAACTCAGAATAAATACAGACCAAATCAGAACAAATCAAATCGAACTTTAATGTGTTAACAAACAATTATAGAGTCTTAAATGTTGGGCATGTAAACATTTTAATGTTTTCAATTACCATTAAAAGTGTCCCTTCCTGCACTTCCTGGATGCAAAATCATAAATTATGTCATCGTAAGATATTTGCTTCCCCACATCATTCTTGATGCTCATGATGGCCAAACCACTCAGTCGTTCCTGGGACATGGACGATCTCAGATAGCTTTTTATCAACTTCAACTTGCTGAAGCTCCTCTCAGCTGAGGCAACTGTCACAGGCAGGGTGACAGCAACTCTAAGGGCTATCCAACGGTTAGGATAGATTTCCTCCAGATTTTTCTCACAAAGGAAAGAAAGCAAGGCAGTCATATTACCTGATGGTAGGTCAGGTAAAGTCTTGATTTCGTTTGCCAGATCCACTCCAATGATGTCACAGTCTTGGTTGAAGGTGAGAGTTTTCTCGAGTTGCATACACTGGCCCTTCAAGGAGTCACTGGACATCTGACATGCAGTGCTGAAGTTCAGCACTACTCCATATTTAGTCTTCACCTGGTTCAGAGTTTCGAATCGTTCATCAATGGATGCTATTGTAGAGTCAACCACAATGTTGAAGAAGTTGACTTCAAGATTCTGCAGTGCATCAGCCACTGGCTCATCAGGTGCTTCGTAGCTGAAATGCCTCTTGCTGGTTCTCAGCCTCTTGTCCTTCAAAACAGCTTCTACATTCATTTCCTTACAAATGCTTCTGGCTGTTGTCTGGGCATCTGAGAATCCAGTGTCCCGGTAGAGAGTGAGAGAGGCTTTTGCATTTGAGATCAACTGCACAGCTATGTCAAGCTGCATTGAAGCAGATTGGAGGAGCTTGTTCACTGTATTTGTTCTTGACAGTATCTCACACCACACTACACAGCAAATCAAGAAGCGGTAAGAACCAACTTCCTCTGCAAGTGACTGTGCCTCCACTTTGGCCACGGGATCATTAATCTTCTGTCTGGCTTCCAGTAAGGCTTCTCGAATCTCAGAGGCCTGATACCTGACTGCATGGACAATTTGGAGCCTGCTCTCCCATCTTGTGTCACTCCATGACTTCACTGTTATGTTCACGTATTGTTTCAAGATATTCCATCTTTGTGTGCCAGCAGAAAAAAAGGTGAAAAGCTTTTGTACATAGCCAAAAAAACCAACCGCATCTCTGGAAGATTTGGCAGCATCTGCAATGACGAGGTTTAATGTGTGTGCACCACATAGGACAAACACAGCTCTCGGATTATTTTGCAACAGTCTGGCTTGTACTCCGTGGTGTCTACCTTTCATATTGGCCCCATTGTCGTAGGCTTGCCCTCTGCAATCGTCAAATGGAATTTTCAGATCAGTCAGCTTATCCAAGATGACTGTAGACAGATTTAAGCCAGTTGTAGCCTCAACATTAACAAAGCCGAGGAAGTGCTCCTTTATCTCTGGCTGTCCCTTTAAAGCCACGCTTCTGAGGATAATGGACATCTGCTCCTGGTGACTAATGTCAGGTGTACAGTCTAAGATAATGGAGAAGTATTTGGAGTCTCTCACTTGAGTCACAATAGTTGTGAGAATCCTGTCACTCACAAGCTGTATCAGCTCATTCTGTATGTCCTTACTAAGGTAATGAGCATGTGTATCCCCATCTTTAATTCTGATGACATGATTTTCCAAAACAGGGTCAAATTTAGCTAATAATTCAACCTCTTTTAGAAAATTTCCATTATCTGGTTGGAAGAGCTTATCTGATGAACCTCTGAATGCGAGGTTTCTTTCAGCCAGAGACTGTGTGATGCTTATGAGGCATGTGGTCAAGAGTTTTTCCACGACTTAAGCGCAGATCAAATTCTCTCCACTTAATCATGTTGCTTTTGTGTTCGGAACTACCCTCATGCTGCTTCAGAATTGCGTTGATATTGGACCAGTCATTCACACCTTCTCCTATGATTTTGTGCTTTTGTGTAGAAAACAGTTTACAGCAATAACAAAATGCAGCGTTGTTTTTGACTGAGTAAGAAAGCCAGCTCCTGGGAATCGTTTCACCATTTGACAGCCGTCTCTGTAGCAATCCTGGATGGAACCCTCTGGACTTGTCTTTTGGGTAAGAAAAATCCACTCCTGGCTTGAATGGACCTCTACGCACTAGCTCAGTCCGCATACTGTCCGTTAAGACAGGAGGCCAGTCTGCTGGATCATTAGGTGGAGCAGCTGCTTTAGGGTCTGATTTTTGCTGTGTGGTTGTAACTGAGGCTGAGGCCTGTTCTTCCCCTGTGCTTTTGCTTGTGCCTGTGTCTGTGCCTGAGCCTGAGCCTGAGCCTGTGCCTGTGCCTGTGCCTGTGCCTGTGCCTGTGCCTGTGCCTGTGCTTGTGCCTGCACTGGATGGCTCATCTGTGTCTTTTCTATGGGAAGCTGGCTTTGTCCCTCCACTGGCTGACTGGCTGGAGTCTGTGCTGCTTCTAAGAAATTTAAGCATAGCACCTGTAAAATATGGATAAGGCTACTATTAATTCAGCTCCATCAAATCGGCTGCACTTGTTCTACTTTCATATACTTCAAATATAGGTGAATGTTTATATACTGTAATTATTAAATTATTATTATATGGCAATGACAGTTCCAACATTCTGGAGCAGAAAAGTGTGAACACTGAGAGAAAAAACACAAAGACCTAAAAATCTTTAAAAGGCAGCCTATTTACAATCAACAGTTAATTTACCAGCTCCCATGCTAACATGAAAACACACACATTGGTTGTAACTTTCAAATCTTCAATGGTCCAGTGAAAATATGCCAAGGTTCTCAGAAGAAGCAACTATTTGTTATAGAAAGACTACAAACTCTGAATCACTTGTGTTGGAATTAAAACCATTTTATTTAGCAGATCCATATTGTCCGTTTTCTGTTGAAGTGGTTGCTAGGCAAACAAATTGAGTCGTGAGAAGACTTGAGCTTAACAAAACGACATGTTTTCGATTTACAATGAACGTGCCTTTATAAAATGAAAGGAGAGTAAAATGCCATAATAAACAACGTACTAACCTCGAAACATCAAACCAATACTTCAAGCAACAGTTTGATATTTCTCGGTATGATCTCACTCTATTAATGAGTGTTTATTATTTAGCACCATTGTCATAATATTTCACGAGTTTTATTTATTCACCAAGAATAAATCGTATCTGCGTCTATATTTGCCTGTGGGCTATCCAAGCAAACAAACTTCAATCTTAGTCAATATGTATCCATTACTTTCCATTTTGTTAAGCGCAGTTGTAACTATACAAGGCTACAACTAAAATTATAGAAGCTAGCAAGACGCACACAGAGACCGGGGATCCCCAAGGGCTCACCGCCCTGTAGGTCTAACACGGACTGTCCCTCCCTCTCTCCCACCAGGAGAGGAGAGTTAAAGGCTTTACCTGAATGCTGCTCCCGCAGTTCATTTTCAAGTTCCTTCCTCTTCCTTTTTTCATTCCCCGAGGGATAGCTCCGCTTCATCTTTCTACACTGATGATGCAATGATGCGCATGGGTAGCTATCTGACGTCCACGACGGACAGTTACGTTGTCAGGTTTTTTTTTTTTCCCAACGGGGCCTTTATTATAAATAATAAATTTGCGGGGCCCTACGCAACGTGCGTAGTGTGCGTATTGAAAGAACCGGTACTGCTTCCAGAACATGGTGAAGATGAACAGTTTTGGATCCCAATTATTCTACAGTTATACAGCCTTTGGTGCTGTAACTTCTGTTTTTTAAAACTCAGTCGTCCTGCTTTGGCTACTTTGAACTGGAAGAGTAAATTGTTCAGTTAAAATGTAAAATAAATAAATAAATAATAATAATAATAATAACAACAAAGAATATGATCGAATAAATAACATCCTTGAGAAGTGGCAGCGAGGCAAACAGTGCTTCAACCGCGCATAACGCACATGTTTTAAGGAGAAATGCTTGGCCAGATGAATGGAGAGGGTAGCATCCGCAGAACGGAACATCTCTGTCAAAAGAGGACGAGGACATCTTTGTGCCGTTAATGTGTTTTTTAGCACTTGGAGTACAGCACCCAAACAATTTGTGCTCTTCAGAGAGCACAATGTTGAGTGCTGCCTTGGCCTTTCATCACAGCAATGACAACTCTGAAATAAACATCCTAGTTCTCTTAAGCACCAGTAAAGCGACATTTTGTGTGTTTTTGGCTTTGAAGTCGTATTCAATCTAAGTGTTCCCTGCAACAGAAATGTTCTTATTTCTCCTCGGTTTGAGTGTTAGCTTGGGGGCAGGTCTGTGGTGTCACCGTGTTCGCTATCACAGGGAAAGTAAAAGCGGACTTAAAACACTGGTGGTTATAATAATGCTTATGTTTTATATGATTTGTCCAGAACGGGGGATATAATTAGCCTTCATGACTGGAAGATGCGTTATTTACAGTTGGAAAAAAACATAATGAGCGGAAGGGTGAAAAAATAATTAGACTAATATGTCTGTATTTTTCTAAATTAAATGGTATATTTTCTGTTGAGACAGTTGTCCTGCGCAAGCTGTACCGCTCCCCGCTCCTCCCTCGTCTCCCCATACATCTACTAAACAAAGATTGTGTTGATTACCTCGGGAGAATCTCATATAACAAGGGAGCTCAACACCTTCCAGCACAGAGAGATAATTACTGCTTTTTCCCTTTTTAAGTATAATCATTAGGAGTGAAGCAAAAGGGATGTCCACCACTTCTTTGGCCTGAAAGGCCAACAGCAAGGCCCCCCTCCCCACCACACACACCACCGTCTGATTTATCTAATTAGCACCTCTTTATCGCAGACGGAGGACCACTGAGACACTCGGTCTGCAGCAGAGCGACATCAAGCTCAAGCCGTGAAAGAGTCTGATTAAACGAAGAAAGAAAACTAGGAACATTTATACGCCATCTGATCTCATTTTTCAATATGTGCAATTGAAGAAAAAATATTATAATGGCAAATCTAGTATATTAAGACAAGAAATCAGCAATTACATGATGGCATAATTGAAAGAAAAATTGCTTAACATGAAGGCTAATATATGTATAAAAAAGCAATAAAGTGAATCAATAACAGAATGTTTCTATATATACCTTCACAGCCCAGCCTAATGACAAGGTGCTATTACCTAAACCAATATCGATGGTTTAAAGTAGTACATTTTGAATGATGTGTACAGATACGGGGAACGCATGCAGTGTTTAATGTAAACGGAAAGATCATGTGTTGAAGATTCACCGTATCCGTCGATGCAGCCGTTCTTAAACTCTCCTTCAAACTTCATCCCGTCGAAGCGACAGAAGACACCGCTACCTTGAAACTTCCCCTGGACAAATTCCCCCTCGTACCTGTAAGTACCGAAGCACACATCAAGACTATTTTACACTTGCGAGGAGCAGAGTACGTATAGTAGTATTATAATCTTTTCCGTTAGATAGCTGCTTTCAGGAAAATAGAAATGGAAAGAAAAAGCACAGAAGTGATACAAATAAATCGATTGAAATTTAACAATGAAACAACAAATTAAATACAATAATATGCATATCAACAAAACAGATTATCATTCATCAGCATTATCTTTGTACTTCTAAGTATAAAACAATTATAAAATCAAACACCAAAGCAGAAAAATAAATATTCTTTGTTTAATCGATTTTTTAAGACCAAAATAAAAGTACTGATAAAAAATATTATATAATATATATTGCGATATTATGTCCTCCAACTAAATGCAAACAAAAGCGTGTCTTCAGAAATCTAGGCGTCTAATTTAATGTCCCGCTTACATTCAAAGTCAACCTACTCAAATATTTTCTGTATAATGTTTATAATGTCTTGTTCTAGTCTTTAACGTCTTGTCTTGCACATGTCAATGTAAAATGCACCATACCTTCTTTTTTTATCCTTATATGTTTTTATTGTGATTATGAATGTGAGGTTTATAAACCACTTTTCTCACTTGTATCTTTAAAACACTTCATAAATGTCTTTAACAGTGCTATCTAAATAAAGGATACATTTTCAGGTAAATAAGTTGTGAAAATATTATTGGGTTAACCCTAAAATATTTCTGTGACTATTTTGGTAGTCTGAAAGCGCTTTGAAACCTGTAATTCACTCCACTCATCAAACAGCTAAGTACTAATTGGTTTACTGCCGCCAGGGAAACTTAACCTGGCAGAACATCAGTACCAGGAAATGGACAAGTCAGGTCGTCCACCACAGCAAGAATCTAGAAATTCCATTTCCTGCAGAAAATGCTGTCGGTTAATTGCACACTCTAACAAGGCTCAATGGGAGTCAACGAAAAGAAACATAAATATGCTTTAATTGTGTTAAACTAAATGGTATAAAATAGAACAAAAATCGGTCTCTATAAAGAACAAAGATCTAAATGTGATAATTTGTTAAATGTCTGAACAGAGTTTGAAGACTGTTGGAAGAGACAGTAGGAAGACCAGTAGTTGAGTGATGGCTAACACACCCCTAAATAATATCCAAGACATAATAATAAATATAGCTTCAG
The DNA here is from genome assembly GCF_902167405.1 of Gadus morhua. Lineage (NCBI taxonomy): Eukaryota > Metazoa > Chordata > Actinopteri > Gadiformes > Gadidae > Gadus > Gadus morhua. Next base: position 14,991,158 of record NC_044050.1, read on the forward strand.
ATTCTGCGAGAAAAACACTTGTCTTTATAGTGATTAGCCTTCTGCTCTTTTGTCACATTTCTCTATGAGTTCTGTGGGGAACAAACTCTTGTTAATTGCATGGCTTGAAATATATATGTATTTAAAAGTATATCATATCAAAATAAAATGCGTGGTTTCACTAAAGTAATTTCTCTTTGGTCAATAACAAGTTCTACAGTGCTTTCTTCAGCTTTAATTCTTTCCTGTCTTTGTCTGCTGCCATAGCTTTCTTTCACATTTCTGTCACATTTTCCCACCTGGATTGTTACAATAAGTACATGAAAGGAGGCATTAAGGAACTTAAATTCAATTTATATTCTGTACATTTAAAGAGCGACAGAGCTGAACAGAGGGAAGCTGTCACTGAGCCCTTATCCTTATTTCATGACGGTAAATGGCCTTTCTCTATAAACGGGGTCAACAGGGGGCTGTGACTGTTTTCCCTGAGGAGGAAGAACAAAAGGAAAGGTCAAAGGTTTGGCAAATAGGGCGTGCGACATTGACCTGGAGTTGTCAGGGAACACCAGCACCCCACATCCGTTGAAGAGGCCGTTCTCGAACTGTCCCGTGTAGCATGTCCCATCGCTGAAGTTCAGCTGGCCCAGGCCATGCCGGAGCCCTGAGGACAACACACGTCAGATTAGTCATGTTTAAAACCAACACACTCCGCTATTGTTTAATACAGTGTTTCTAAAATGGGGGTACGCGTACCCCTAGGGGTACTTTGGAGTACTTTACGGGCTATTCAGAAATTAAAAAATAAATAATGATAATAATAACCAAACAATATTTTTTTTCATACTGAGCAAGTTCTAATTCTGAAAGCTATACAATAGAAAATCGAGAAAACGGTGATTGAAATGTCAAAATGTAAAAGAAAAATTGCCCTGCTAAATATGTCATGAACAATTCGTGGTCTTCCACATTAACCCCCTAGTCTGTTGCCAGGAGAACATGCGTATTAAGCGGTACTTCCTTATCTTATTGAATAGCGAGGGTGACCCTTTTAAGGTCAGATTACCCTTTAAGATAACATTTCATCCCCATTTCCCCACTTGCTGAAAGCTTTAGCTACATTAGAAATCCAGACAAACACATGATGGGTGTGGAATAGAAGTACGAGTGTAGTGTATTATTGGGAGTGAGTGTGTTTGTCTGTGAGTAAGAGATACGGGATGGGGGATTTAAGTCTATTGGTTAGGGTGTTTGACCAAAAGGTCCTGTGTTTGACCAAAATATTGTAACAGGAATATTAATGATACAATTTTAATCCAAGAATTTAATGTAATTGATTGATGGTTTACACCCGCACCCACAGTGCAGCTCTTGCCACCCTTCTGTCAAAATCCTGGAGGTTGCAGATGGCACATCCTTCATTAGATGAATCTCCAATGGGGCTGAGTCTGCCAACAGAAAGGATGTTGACCACCCGGCTTCCTAGTGTACCCAAAACTATGGGGCTGATTTATCCGACAAATATCATTCAGACAGACTGACTGAGTGGCAAATGTCTGGGGATGTAGATTTCAGCGCGTTTACCGAGCTAATGTTGCGTAAAGAACTTACATACTTTAACCTGACTGAAGCAAGAAGTCAGTTATTGGACAACCTTGTCTGATGATACCACAAGCTTGACATTGAAATCAGAAGCCTTTGGACAAAAATGTAATGAAATGTAAATGAATCAATGGGTATCCACAAATCCATTAATTAAATGCGGGTGGTATGTAGGAATGTATAAGGTAGGTGGGTAGGTTGCTTTTGTTTACAGTGCACGTTCTTTTCAGTTCTGAGACAATAGTCTAAGTCAAGACTTTGCTAATTGGCAAGCTGCCATCAAATTGGACCAAAGCGCTTGTGTGACCTTGGGAGGCTATTGACAAGTGTTACATTCAGACTCAAAAGCTTTTCATCCCTGCTTAATTTCCCATTTAATGAAGATGTGTTTATTACTGGAAGTTTGCCATTGAACACACTAAATTGGAGAGGGAGTTCTTTTATAATGAAAGATTTGAGCATTGAAACGCTAAATAGTTTTATGGTTTTTCAGGGACGACTCGTTTTGAGAGCGGGCTAACCTTCGCTGGATAGCTCAATCAGAAGAACCCAATTCCAAAAGAAACCACGTAGTGTTGGAAACAAGACTGAGGACGGTCAGGGGAGTTTTTCAGTGGGCTGGCGATGTGATGAGGTGGGAGGCCCTCAGCCCAGGGAAGACCATGAATTAGGGGCTGACCGGCGGGGGAATCCGAGGCAATATAAATGGTGTGTTTTAAAGGCAAACCGCCCGCCTGGGCTTTTTTCTAATTTAAAGAGAACTGATTCATAAGCGCGTTGTGAAGAAATAGGGGCCTCCAGCATCCACTCTTTTTCTGCAAAAAAGGAAAGTGAGGTTGGACAATCTATGGAGTTGTTCAATATCGGACCCACAGAGTATGCAAATAACAGGCCGATGACATCAGTGCATGTCAATGGTCCAACTTTCCAGCAGAACTTGGAGTTGATTTTTACACAAAATGCCTGCGTACGGTAAACCACTAAGGGCTGAGGTGAGAGACGTGTCCCCCCTGGTTCTGCTAATGGTGGACTAATTGAGACGTTCCATCTGTCAGGCTGCTTAGAGCGCTGCACCGCCCTAATCCCACCAGGGTTTCCGCAAGAGATTTGGAGAGGAGATTTGGCTGAGGGCTAACCGAATCAAAGGCTATCCAGGAAACCTCCACAAACACCCGTTTTCCTTTCCTAGCTATATGTGTCATTGGGTATGTGTGTGTGTGTAAGTATTTGTGTAAGACTTTGTGCCTCCGAACATGTGTGTGTGTGTGTGTGTGGTGTGTGTGTGTGTGTGTGTGTGTGTTTGTCGAGTCTGAGTTTGTGTGTTAATATGTGTGTTTTTACAAGAGTATACTCATGCAGGTGTGTGTGTGTGTGTGTGTGTGTGTGTGTGTGTGTGTGTGTGTGTGTGTGTGTGTGTGTGTGTGTGTGTGTGTGTGTGTGTGTGTGTGTGTGTGTGTGTGTGTGTGTGTGAGAGGAATGAGCTTTAGGAAATCTCCAACTTAAAGTGCCAAAGCCTGAAAAAGAGAGCAACAGCCAATGAATTTCCCCAGCCAGCTATTTAGTGGCGAAAGACCAACAGGCAGCCAAACAGAGAGAAAGGCAGCCAGACATGGACAGTCAGTCAGACAGATAAACAAGCATACAGACAGTCAGACAGACTGACGCAACAAAGTGCTTTCACATAAAGTTCATTGACAAAGTAGGAGCTAGGTACGTCAAAATGTGACATGACACATACTAAGAACGTGCCCCTTATCCCAATAATTTCTGGTTAATTTCCTTATTTTTATTTGTCCAATCTTGTGTCAGGTCACTGTGTCTGACCGATGATGTCATCAGAGGAGAGAAGTTGAGCTGATGTTGACTTAGCGTATTTCCTGTAATTTGATCACCCTACTAGTCTCCCTCACTCTCTCTCTCCACTGAATTATTCATCATGTGACACAGGACCTAGGTCTGACACACACACACACACACACACACACACACACACACACACACACACACACACACACACACACACACACACACACACACACACACACACACACACACACTCAGCTGCATTTCAATATTTGCACACATACATAGACACACACACAAACACACACACATGCACACAATCGTGGCACAGACACACCCGCCTACAGTGGGTGTTTGTGTGCAAACAGAGCAGGAGGTTCAGGTGCCCCCCCAACACACACACACACCCTCCCCTTTGTGCTCCAGAACTCTGTTTTCTTAACTTTAGCATGCCCTTCGTGCTTCAAACTGAAGAAACTGGTTATAGGGGCTTTGTGTGTGTGTGTGTGTGTGTGTGTGTGTGTGTGTGTGTGTGTGTGTGTGTGTGTGTGTGTGTGTGTGTGTGTGTGTGTGTGTGTGTGTGTGTGTTTGTGTGTGTCTGTGTGTGTGTTTGTGAGTTTGTGAGCCACTAGATATTTCAAGTTGCAAGAATAAACAAATCCCAAAGGCAATCTTAGTTTAAAACAAGCAAATCATTTAACGTTACGTCACAACATCACCTGAATACCATGAAATCTATATGAACATTATTCACATTATTCCTCTGTTTCATGTAATTTTAGGGGAAATCAAAAATATGTAATGGTGGGGATGATGGAGCGTAGAAACCGGGGGGATGGGGGGTGATGATGGAGCTAGTCACCGTGGTGATGACGGAGCATAGTAACCAAGTTGATGATGGAGCATAGTAACATGGTCTTGCCTTCTCGCCATTCTCCGTGGTACTCCTCGCCGTTGGTGTAGGTGAAGGAACCTCTCGTCAGGGTCATGGGTGCTACTCACACACACACACACACACACACACACACACACACACACACACACACACACACACACACACACACACACACACACACACACACACACACACACACACACACACACACACACACACACAAGCATTCCCACAGACACGCATGCATACACACACGTGCACACACGTTATAATTGAATGCCGGCGGGAGCTGCTTGGAAAACGTGTTTCTTTATTTTTGTACGCGTCTAATGAACCCAATGTCCTCCTCACATTTTTTGGCGTAGGCGAAAGACGTTCTCACAACAGTAAAAAAGGATAACCTGAGATCCTCACGTCACATAATATAAAATAAACAGCTATAGGCGTAGGTTTCGCGACATCAGATTTCAACATAAAAAACTACGAAAATGGCTGAAACACAGCATCATGCAAACAGGCTAGGAGGAAGATAACAGCCGTGCGGGTGTACTGTATTATTGCAATGACATGCAAAATGATTCTCCAAGTTCGCTAATGGACGACACCCGGCCTCATGTGTTGCCCTATTCTAATCCACGCTGGATCAGTGTAGTTAAAATAGCATAGTGGACGGCCTATAATATAGTGGTGAACATCCCTCTATCCATACAGCCATGTTGCCACAGTAACGGCGCCCCAGTGTCCTGCATCCTCCATGCCTCCGCTAATATGACGTCTGACACTCTCAACCACCGACAAAGAAACACTCTCATTACCTGCTGGTTATTTAAAGCCAGGGGGGCTCTACATCGCTTAGAGGCACGCGGCAGGTGAATGACTTCCCATCCCCGCGCGGCGACCGTCGGGTTTTCTCGTATAGCTTCTTAGGTAGCCTCGGTTCCCATCCAATGCGCCGCGGTGCTGTTGAGCATCTTCCCTTGACCTTGATTCAAACCCTTCTCCTATTGGCTGGCCCGCCTCGCACCAACAGCCCGGCGCGTGTAAGGTGTTTTTCTAAAGGGCAGCGTCGTGGCCGAAGTTCAATGGCTTAATTAGGAGGAGTGCTCCTACCGCTAAAGCGTCTGCCCTTGGCTTTTATGTGCTGCCTGCGTCTCTGTAGGATTATAAAACGGCACTGAGGTTCCTTTTAATGATATTGTGTCATTTCATCTACCAATTTGGTGATTAGGCGAGCGTTCTGGTGAGTTTTATGGAAGTTGATTTATGTTTCCCCCAGTGCGCACAGCAGCTGCACAGCGGTGCGGTTCTGGAGGTATGGATTCCGGAGTCCAAATGTCTTCCACACCAAGTCCTTCAATATGTTCTGCCTGTTCGCTGGTCTATTGCGCTTTAGTGTTGACCACGTGACTTGATTAGTATTTTATTTTAAAGTCCACTTTTTGTTTATAAAAGTGCATGAAACCAAATTTTGGATTTAATAATAATAATAATAATAATAATAATAATAATAATAATAATAATAAAATGTATGTATTATAATGTAATAATAGTAAAAAAACAAAACGATAATAAAATCTATTAAATTGGATCACCATGTGTCAATTTGAATCGAATATGAACGAATGAAATAGAAATGACTATAAAAATTGCCTCCACAAAAGTAACAGCATTTCATGGGAAGCAGCGGAAGTGCCTGCCATTTCCTCCATAACACCATTCTAGGAAATCAACAATAACCATTAACCCTGTACTGGTTTGTGCTTAAGGTCTATCTGGAGCTTCAATCAGCATTAGGCTGTTATTTTAACACCACGACCATCTCCTAAAAAACAATGCTGTTGTTCTCCCCTCTCCTACAGTCCTCTGAACCGCATCCTATCAGAGAGCGGCGCGCGGCCCATAGCCTCATATCTCAACAAAGCCGAATTCCTTACGTGTTATAAATCCTCGTGCACTTTGGCACACATTGCCTAAGCCGCAGTGATTTGGGAGCAGATGTAAAAAATAAAGCACAGTTAACAAAAACACGCGGTTAAAAAAAAACACGCGCGAACATTAACACACACCACAGCTCGGCGCATCACCATCAAACCCCGAAGTGGAGGGGCGAGTTTTTTTTTTGGTGGGTGGGACAAACCGGCAAGCACTACAGAAAGAGATGCTGCGGCGACGTCCCCTCACATCGCCCTCCGCCCAGCAGCAGCAGCCCTCTCCAAACTATTGGTGACGCGCTGGGAAGCACCTAGCACTATGTGCGCGCCCGCGGGAGGGGCCGATAGAAAATGGCGAGCCTGTGCAAGAGGCAGCAATGCACGGTAGAGAGGCGCGGCTTTCGGCAGGAACTTGACTCGTGGAGGCACAAACTCATTCACTGTGTAGGTAAGCTCGTTTGGCATTGTGCGAGGGGTCCTCGCTCGTAAGGGGGGGTCTCTCTGTGGGTTGTTTTTTGGCCGTTTGGTAAGCTGGTTGCAAAAAGAGAATGTATGGCTGGTCGCACGGGCGCAGCGCGGAGCTGTCATGTTTGTTCCGCCCTCAGCGACTCCCACTGGACGCGCAGCCTAATGCTCTCTCTAGCAAGTTTGGGGGAACATTTGGATGAATGTTTGCTCTTGGTCTGTTCTCCAAAGGCTGTGTTTGTGGCTCGTGACTTGTGTTTTGTGACTGATCGGAGAATGTATAGTTTTACATGCTCTAGGGGGTTACATTGGACGTTATTTCATTGCTGTTTATTTATTGTAAGTAGGGCGTGTCACGTGTACAGATTGAGCTGCGGCTCCGCCAATCACGGCTCTCTGGTGGTCTCGGCGTGTGCGCGCTAAAGTCTTATTTTTTTGGTGGGGGGAGGGCGCACTGCCTTCCCCCCCCCTCCCCACCAACATCCCCCATCTAAAAAATAAGACCGAGGCGCGCACACGCGCAGGAGGGCGCCTTCCTCCAAACCGGAGCCGGAGAGCTTTGGCAGTGCGCGCTCCCGTGGTGCCCTCGAAAATCAGAGTGCGGGAGTGCGCATTGCTGCATTGGGGAAATGTCAGAGAGAATAATTTGGTATTTTAGGGGGAAGGTGGGGGAAGGTGGGGGATGTCGGCGGAAAACGCCTCTGTGCGTGGAGGAAGCGCACACATCAGCGCTATGGAACAATGTCGGCTACTTAGTGTCGAGGCGAACTGTTTGGTTTCCAACCCGCAACTCTACAGTGGAGATGTGTTGGTACACAGCTCATTATTTTTGATAAGCCAGTTTTCATCTTCTTGAGGTTCTTCATCGCCTTTCGCATTAACTGTGCGTGTGTGTGTATGTTTGTGTGTGTGTGTGTGTGTGTGTGTGTGTGTGTGTGTGTGTGTGTGTGTGTGTGTGTGTGTGTGTGTGTGTGTGTGTGTGTGTGTGTGTGTGTGTGTGTGTGTGTGTGTGTGTGTGTGTTTGGTGATGCAGTTGATACGCGATACGTTTGTTCAAAAAGTGTATCCGCTTTGCGACCCAGAACATATCGAGGAAATTATGAAACGCGAGGGCTGCTTCGTAACCTTCCAGAGCCTCTCGGATGATAATAACATCCGCGTGGAGCTGTTTGGCTTTTTATTCTCCATACGTCTCTTAACCCCTCTCCCTGTCCCAACGTTTCATTAGCCCGCTCTAATCCGGCCAGGACGGTGTATTCCATGTTATTGCGAGATTATAACCCACTCTTCGCCTCTGATCCCTTAACCTCTCCTGTTTCCTCGGTTCAACCCCGCTTCTAATCTGGCTTTTATCGGAAAACTCCCCCGGACGGACACGGAGAGAGATAGGGAGAGAGATAGATGAGAGGGAGAGAGAGAGGTATTGGAAGGGAGGAAGGGAGAGAGAAAATATTGGAAGAGAGAGAGACAGAGAGAGAGAGAGAGAGAGAGAGAGAGAGAGAGAGAGAGAGAGAGAGAGAGAGAGAGAGAGAGAGAGAGAGAGAGAGAGAGAGAGAGAGAGAGAGAGAGAGAGAGAGAGAGAGAGAGAGAGAGAGAGAGAGAGAGAGAGAGAGAGAGAGAGAGAGAGAGAGATAGAGCGAGAGAGAGAGAGAGAGAGAGAGATGCAGCTTGAGATGTTTCGGGATAAATGTCTATAGGTCCAGATGTTGTGTTTGACCTGTCACCCACTTAACCATCAAACCACTCCTAATGTTCGCGAAAACATTCCCTGAAAACATCAAGATCTCGAGTCAAAATACAAATCCTATCATAATCCATTATATCTGCTCCCTGTTGGATTGCACAGGTTCGCTGTGGTGTATAAAAAAGTACAGCCTTCGGGCATATTTTAATGATCATTGTAAATTGGCCGAGGTGCTGACTGAAAATTGGAAATTTAGGTGTAGCGAATTGCCCATATTTCAGCCAAAACCAGGGTGTGTGTGTGTGTGTGTGTGTGTGTGTGTGTGTGTGTGTGTGTGTGTGTGTGTGTGTGTGTGTGTGTGTGTGTGTGTGTGTGTGTGTGTGTGTGTGTGTGTGTGTGTTTGTGAGTGTGTGTGCGTACGCGCCTGTGCATGCATGTGCATGTGCTCGTGCATGAGGGTGTGTATGTGTATTAAGGTTACGCTCTATTTAGACATATTTTCACAACGCCGGGCTGTAGAGCAGGAAAGCTGCTGGTTTTGCTCTAGAGACAGAAGCCCGCTTGCATGTGAATGGCGGATGTTTTTTCTAAAAGTCCTAATTTAGACTGAACGAAATCAAAATACCGTAAGTTCGGGATTGTTTTGTCAGGTAGGCAAATAACGTATAGCCACCAGCCTCTACTTAAAACGCGTCTTTATTTAAGCCGTCTAATTAAAAAAATCATGCTAGTTTATTCATATTTTCTGGTAAAGTATCAAAACCGCTGAATTGATAGTAATTCAAATAATTCGATACATTTAATGAGGGTTATTTAAATAACGTCTTAATTGAATTATTTACATTCAGAAAAAGTTACTTTTTCTAAATTGTAACTAAAATTAGCCTACAACAAAACAAGAATTACTCAAAGCCCAAAATAAATCTTGGGGGAAATTATCCAAAAGAAAAGTATCTGCTCTGGATGTTATACAAAATTGTTTTTGATGCCACAACAAGACAGTATACGTTTGTCCTATCAAGTTAATATGAATTCATATGCATGTAGGCCAGTGATAGAGCATGAATAGGGTATAACTGCATTATTTTCTAAATAATACACAGTGTAATCTGTGTGTGGTTGTGTGTCTATGTGTGTGTGAGTGTGTGTTTGATTGTGTGTTTGTGATTTTCTTTAGAGTAGAAGCCCTGGGGTTGGGCTTCAACATAAGTGCATGAGGAATTGGTTGTGTGTGGCAGCAGAAAGGCTAAAGGTATTCTATGGTATCAATGATTATAACCCTTCCCAAATTCTATGAACTCATAGAGTAGGTACCTCTGTATGAATGAACCTGATAGAGAGAGAGAGAGAGAGAGAGAGAGAGAGAGAGAGAGAGAGAGAGAGAGAGAGAGAGAGAGAGAGAGAGAGAGAGAGAGAGAGAGAGGGAGAGAGGGAGAGAGAGAGAGAGAGAGAGAGAGAGAGAGAGAGAGAGAGAGAGAGAGAGAGAGAGAGAGAGAGAGGGAGGGGGAGAGAGAGGGGGAGGAAAGATAATATTTTATGCTGATTATTGATCGATTGCTGGATGAGTCCACTCATCTTCTCTACCGTATGTGCTCGCTGCTCTACTGCTCAGTTATCTACTATATTTATGCTGCATCTCTGTACCTCTGCTGTGCCTCTACTGTTCTCATTTCAGTTCTCTACTGTACCCTAACTGTTCTTTATAATGTTTTGTGCTCTGGTGGATCTTTCCTGTATCCAAATTCTGCTATCTGCAATATTGCTGCGGTATATCTGCTCTCCTCTTTTGTATCTCTACCCTTCTATACTGACTGTCAGATGGGGGACAGTTCAGTAAACTCGCCATTCTTTTATTAAGAGCCAAATACTACAAACATATGTGGAAAATGTGGAAAGATACACACACAGGCACACATATGATCACACATACACACACACAAACATGATCACACATACAAACATGCACATGCATGTGTGTGTTGGTTTGGCAGTACATGTGTGAGTGTGAGTGTGTGCGATTAAGTCTTCAAAGTTTTCTCACTCACTCTCTCTCGCTCACTCTTGCTCACGCTTTCGCTCTTACTCTCGCTCTCTCTCTATCTCTCTTTTTGCCCTCTCGCTCTCTCTCGGACTCCCTTTATCTCTTTATTATTCTGTCGGTCTTTTTGATTTCGTCCCTTTGCTATTGACCAAAGTCCCTCCTATCCTTAAAAGCAATCTTTGTTCAGGTTGTCCCTAATTTACTTACGCAAGTCTTGCTTCCTGGGCCAGTGTGTGAGTGTTTGTGTGTGTATGTGTGTGTGTGTGTCTGTCTGTGTGTGTGTGTGTGTGTGTGTGTGTGTGTGTGTGTGTGTGTGTGTGTGTGTGTGTGTGTGTGTGTGTGTGTGTGTGTATGTGTGTGTTTGTGTGCATATGCATATGTGCATGCCCGCCGTTGTGTTCAACCCAAAGTGTGTCATGGTTCCCTGTCCTCTGCTTTTTCACCCGAATGTTTTTGGTTTGTCACCCTTCCACACCTTTTACACACACACACACGCACGCATGCACGCGTGCACACACACACACACACACACACACACACACACACACGCACACACACATACACATAAGCACATACAGACACACAAGTACACATATACAAATACACACTGTCAAAGGAAGCAACACTTGCGTAAGTAAATTAGGGGCACCCTGAACATAGATTGCTATTTAGGATAGGAGGGACTTTGGTCAGTAGCAACAGTAGAGGACGTACAAACGAGTGCACACGTGCACATACGGGACATGTAGAAGACTTTGGGAGGCCCAGGAATGTTTGCTCTATTGCACTCCATCCTCAGGAAATTCCTCCCAGTTATTCAATAGTGGCTGCTTTTGTGCAAAAGGTCCAGTTTGACCTTCCATATTTGAAGATAATACTGTCATCGTGTGTGATCGTTCTCTTAGCACAGCCCCCATCTTCATGTATCCTATCCCTGATATTCCTGAACGTATTCCGCGTTTGTGTGTGTGTGGCTGTGTGCGTGCGTGTGTGTGTGTGCATGTGTCTTTGTGTGCAATTACATTATAACATAATGTACTTAAAAGCGTGCCCAAACCAACGTGATTCCTTGATTTATTTTACCGTACGCAATTGGTATCTATTGCCATGAGGCGCTTAGATAATTAAAACTTGTTATATTTGATATATATATATGATAATTATCCTTAACAAAAGAAGCCGTCAAACCATAATTTCTTGCAAATATTAACATGAGCATACATCAGTGAGCAGTTTAGAGGGCGTACTTGGATTAAAGAATATGGCGTAAAATATTAATATTTATTCTGTCACATGTTGATTGTTGCAGAATAAAGCTAAAACCACAAATGGAAAAGTAAATACCTAAGTTAATACATGTACACCTCCAGATCTCTCTGCCTCAGAAGACACTCCCATGCTTGCCTGATCCGGTTTTATTCAAAGTTTTCACACGCCCGGAGACAGTGGGATATATTTTCTACATTGTTTATTGCTTAGGTTTGTATGGAGTGTGAACGTTTGTGTATGTATGTGTCTGTGTGTGTGTACGCATCAATGTGTGTCTGTGTGTGTGTATACGCATATCTTTATGTGTATTTGTATTTGTGGAAGTTATTTGCATTGAAACAATTGAGAATTTGCCACTGGCCTTCGATGGTTGTGTTTGTGTGTGTGTTGTGTGTGTCTGTGCATGAAATGCATGCGTGCTCATGTTTTTGTCTGTTTGTGTGAGTGTGTGTGTGTGCCTGCGGGGGTGTGCGTTTGTGACTGCGCAGTACTGCTTGACAGAAAACAACAATCATCATCATCACATCATCATCTATATCTCCCCAACAATCCTATTCATGGTGGGGGTGGGGTGTGTGCGTGTTGGCAGTGTGTGGGGGGGGGGGGGGGGGGGGGTGGAAGGCTGTCACCCTGGTCATGTTTGTTCACATGCCTCCCGGGCATGGTGGTGGGCTCGGTTCTCCCGCTGCTTTAGCTTCCAAATGCATGCTGGGGAATGTAGTCACTTAAAGGCGGTGTGGGGGGATGGTGCCGGGGATGAGAGAGAGAGGAATGAAAAGGAGGTCGGGAAAAGCGTGCGTTGGTGTTTTGAAAGCCCGGGAAGTCAAGACCAACGCCGATGCGGAGTCAATGGACGCTCATTTGCAATTCAAAACGAGGGCTGGGGCTCCTTTGTGACAAGGCCTTGAGCACGGGCTGTTTACAGAGGAACAAAGCGAGTCGCTGCTTCAAATCATTCAGTGTCACCTCCACACTTTATAATCTGTCTTCTGCTTTGCTCTCCATACTAGCGTCAGCCACAAAAGAAACGCCTGTTTGGAGCTTTCTCGACTCGCTTTGTCTTGATTTGCGGCAGTATCCGTATGGTTGCGTATGGTTGCGGTATTGGAATCTAATGACAGGGTTAGCGGGAGCGGTGGGCTGTGGGCTGTGGGCCGGCTTTGGAGAGGTGGGAATGGGAGAATGACGCCACATTTGCCAAATCTTTACTGAACTTTTCAGCACTGTCGAACACAAGAGCACAAGGCTACAAGGTACCTGCTGTTTACAGTACATTAACTAGATACGTAGGACATTACTTTTACTACGCTACACAATATTACTCACTGGCGCGCACGCACACACGCACATACTCCTGAATAAGTAAACATGACTGGCTTCGCTCTGTGTCTTCGAGAGCTAGTTGTGTAGGACCAGGGGGATCCCCTGTGTGTGTGTGTGTGTGTGTGTGTGTGTGTGTGTGTGTGTGTGTGTGTGTGTGTGTGTGTGTGTGTGTGTGTGTGTGTGTGTGTGTGTGTGTGTGTGTGTGTGTGTGTGCGTGTGTGTGCGTGCATGCGTGTGTGTGTCGTGTGTTTGTGTGTGTGTGTGTGTGCACATCTGTGCGCATTTGTATGTGCTTCGATAAATTGCATTTGAAGCCACACACGCACACACACACACACACACACACACACACACACACACACACACACACACACACACACACACACACACACACACACACACACACACACACACACGCATGTATGCACATGTGTGTCACCACTGGTTAGCTGTCAAACACGCCGCGCTGCACATTCCAGCAGAAAGGAAGAAGGGAATGTCAATACAAGCATCAGAACAATTTACTTCCTGGTTCACAGAGTGTACTCACAACCTTCTCCCTTCACACCTCAAGGCCAGAACCACACGTTGGCTTGTTGAAGATGTGGTAGCAGATAGCCTGTTCACAAGCAGTCGGTTCACTATTCCAATCTAGTCATTTTGTGGGGACAGGCAGTCTGTTCACTATTACTATTTAGTCATTATGTAAAGACTTACACACTAGCAGTCTGTTTGATCACCAGCAGTCTGTTCACTATTACTGTCTAGTGATTATGTGGGGACAAACAGTCTGTTCACTAACAGTCTGTTGACTATAATTATTCAGTCATTATGTAAAGACTTACACACTAGCAGCCTGTGTGTTCAACAGCAGTCTGTTCACTATAACTTCTAAAATAAGTCCTACTAGAGCACTACTACTTTTATGTCATGAAGGAGCAGATGGGGATGGGGGTCATCCTGCTCCTGGATGCGTACAGCTTTACTATGAACCTTGGGAAAGGGAATTGAACCTAGTGCCATTGGGTTGGGAGTCAAACAGAAGTAAAAACAAACGTCTTTCCCCCCTCCTGCAGGCGGATCACTCAAAAGTCTACTTTCTTTGAACGGTATCGAATGAAATGAAGATCTTCACTTGTGATAAGTCCAGCAGTCTAAATGAACTCAGATAGGATGAAAGATGAGATCAGATGTAAGAGTTCCAATGTCGAGAAAGGAAAAACTCGATTGAGTTTGATTCCACCCTCAATCACCGTCATATTGTTGGATTGAAGATCAGAATAGTATTATAAATGCCTTGGCTAATAATGGTATTATGGCAATTTCCAGTTCCCTGTAATGAGTTATGGTTATGATGAATAAAGTTTACATCCAATCCAATTCCCAGTGCTACACTGAAGTCAGGTGGTTAGTTAATTGTTCCTCTTTTTCTGAAATCAGAATGCTTTTTAGAGCCAGATGGTTATTTAAAAACATCTGTACAACTGAATCTACAAACATGAAGGTTATGTTATAGCAGCGGTCTTATAACCCATCTCCTCTCCTCCTCCCCTGACCCTTTCATTTCCTTTCCTTACTCTCTTTCCTCTTACAAAAAAAGTGTGTTTCTCCATGTTCATGTGTTTTTTTCTTGCATATATCCAGAAAAAAACCAAAAGGGGCCCCTTATCTTGTGACTATATGTGAGACTGTGTGCTTCTTTGAATTGGTCCTTGATGACCTTTGTAATCCTTAAGAATTTCGTCCATATTTTTATAACACACACACACACACACACACACACACACACATACACACATAGTGTGTCACCAGCTCCCTGGTAGCTCCACCTTTGGACCCTCTGAGAGAACACACTATTTTAGCAGACAAGCTTTAAGGTAATTATGAGTACTTGTGTGTACGTGTGTGTGTGTGTGTGTGTGTGTGTGTGTGTGTGTGTGTGTGTGTGTGTGTGTGTGTGTGTGTGTGTGTGTGTGTGTGTGTGTGTGTGTGTGTGTGTGTGAGTGTGTGTGAGTGTGTGTGTGTGTGTGTGTGTGTGTGTGTGTGTGTGTGTGTGTGTGTGTGTGTTTGTGTGTGTGTGTGTGTGTGTGTGTGTGTGTGTGTGTGTGATTGTGTCTGTGTGTGTATGTCTTTATTTGTGTGTGTGAGGGAGTCGGATTGTTTGAGAATAACTTTAACAACCCTGAGCTACCCTAAAACACATCTAAGAATACAACATTGATGAATTCTGTAGGTCAGAGTAAGTTCTGTAATCCATCTGAAACCCAAAAGCAAGTAGCACTTCTATTTGTACTCAGTTACCCTTTTTTGGCTGAAAGATGAATATGACCCATAGAGGCATCTCTAATTACTTTCATGTTGAAAGTTATACCTCATTTTATAGTTATCAGTCTTCAAAGTGTTTGTTTGTTGATTGACAGGTCTGTTGTGTTTCTCCTGTGGAAGTGCCCGCCACCTCCCCACCTCCCTTTACTAGTTCTCTGACAGTTAGTGTTTCTTTTGCTCCCTACATGGCAGCTATAAAAAACAACAAACCAAACGCTCCTTTAGCCGCAATTGGTGAAACGACGTTGGTGTTAAGAGTCAGTCAGTGAGTGCATCTCTGATGCTGTCAATCTCTCACTGCCTCTGTCTTTCTTTCCGGCTCTCCTTCTCTTCCTCTCCCTACAGCTCTCTCTATCCACCTTTATCTCTCCCCCTCGCCATATTCTCACTCTCTCTCTCTCTCCATCTCTCTCTCTCTTTCTCCCATTCACTCTCTCCACCTCTCTCCATAACTCTCACCCTCTCAATCTATCCCCCCCTCTCTCTCCAACTCTCACTCTCTACCTGGGGTTATTTCTGTTTCTTTCCTTCTTCCCGCCTTGTCGTCTAAGAGGAGAATGGATCTCTTTCTCTCCTCTCTCTTTGCCATTGTCTTCAACTGTTTATTCTTCGTCTTGTTTGTTATTCTCTCCTCACACTTTCTTTCCTTTCTCCACGAGTAAATTAACGTTGAACAAGAAATATTGTTCAAGTCATATAGCCATCATAATCATGACGTGTATTGTTTTTTACAGGAATACAATTTTTAGTATAGAATATAGAATTGTCTTTTGTCTGTTTAGACAAAAGACAGAACTATTGTAGGACTCTTTTAGAACTATTGTAGGACTTTTGAGGGATTATTCTAGGACTATTACACTGTATTATAGTGTTGTGTATTGTATTTGTTTGTTTTTAAGTTCAAGTTGAGCTTGTATTTGGGTTCACACACACCCACAATCATGTATTACATACTCAAATGAATTGAAATCTTTGTGTCTACAGCTATTTCCTGCTACTCTTCATGTGACAATCATATGATAACAAGAAACACACACATACACACACAAACACACACACACACACACACACACACACACACACACACACACACACACACAGACACACACACACACACACACACACACACACACACCCACACACACACACACACACACACATGCATAACTTTAGCTTAATCTGCAGCGGCTGATTGTTTTGTGTCTGCTCTAGCTTTAACCTCATGTTCATCACATCCTACATTTACTATCTCTCTCTTTCTCTCTCGCTCTCTCTCGCTCTCTCTCTCTAGCCCTCTGGCTAACTCTGTAGGGTTGAATTACCTAATGGTTACTCAACTCTCTGTAGTGTGAACTCCACTCTCTGTAGTGATGTTTACTCTGATATGTTCACACTGTAGTGCCCACTCTCTCTTCAATGTGAACTCAAAAGTGTTAACTCTCTCTGTAGTGATCTTAATCTAAGTGTTTACTCTGTAGTGTTAACTCTCTGGAATGTTAACTCCATATTGTTAGATCTCTCTGTAGTGTTTACTCTGTAATGTTAACTCCCTCTGTAGTGTTGACTCTGTCTGTAGTGTTTACTCTGTAGTGTTAACTTACCCAACAATCTTAACTCTGTCGTGTTAACTCCCCCTGTAGTGACTCTCTCTGTAGTGTTGACACTGTAATGTTAACTCTCTGTAGTGTTAAGTCTGTAGTGTTATCTCTCTCTGTAGTGTTGACACTGTAATGTTAACTCTCTGTAGTGTTAAGTCTGTAGTGTTATCTCTCTCTGTAGTGTTGACACTATAATGTTAACTCACTGTAGACTTAACTCCCTCTGTGGTGTTAACTCTCTCTGTCTTTTCGCTGCTCTGGCAATGACAATAAAGTATTCATTCATTCATCCATTCATTCATTCATTCATTCATTCATTCATTCATTCATTCATTCACTCATTCATGTAGTGTTTACTCTCTCTGTAGTGTTTACTCTCTCTGTAGTTGTTACTCTGTAGTGTTAACTTACCCAGCCATGTTAGCTCTTTAGTTTAAACTCCCTCTCTTTTCTTATCTCCATAGTGTTAACTTACTTATTCAACCATCTCAACCCATTTCTCAATCAAAAGAAGATGGATGACCTACTTTATTTCAGTTTTTTTGTTTTAATTGTTCCTCGATGTACGTGTGTTCGCCTCAAGGAAAACGTGGATCTGTGGTATCTGATTATATTTGAAGGTTGTGTGTGTGTGTGTGTGTGTGTGTGTGTGTGTGTGTGTGTGTGTGTGTGTGTATGTGTGTGTGTGTGTGTGTGTGTGTGTGTGTGTGTGTGTGTGTGTGTGTGTGTGTGTGTGTGTGTGTGTGTGTGTGTGTGTGCGTGCACATTAAGGAATGTAAGGAATTAAGGAATGTCAGAAAGTACTTAAAAAAAGGCAGGAGGCTCTGGTGTGTGTAGTAACCTGTCCTATTCAAATATGTCTTTCGGTGTCAAACAAAAGAGACATGCCTGCACACACCCTCGCAAATGGAACAAAAATAACCTGTACTACTATATTCATTTAATCGTGCATCTTATACAATTAATGTATAGTTTATAGTAAAATGCACATTTTTGTAAAAATTGCTAAACATTATTGTTGTGATTAAGAATATTCAGATTACGATTAATATTCAGAATATTATTCAGATTATTATTCAGATTATCCTTATGATGATGATAAAAAAGGAATTCATATTATTATAATAATAATAATTCTTACTATTATCATTATCATTATTATTATTATTATTATTATTATTATTATTATTATTATTATATTATGATAATAATAATAATATTATTATTATAATAATATATATAATAATATATATATATAATATATAATTAATTATATTATCATAATAATAATAAAATTATTATTGTCATCGTCATTATTATCATGATGTTGATAGCCAAAAGCTCCTTGATGGATGGGTGGGTAAGGGTCAAGTGTCAAGAGCTGTTTAACTCAGGCTCCCTCACGATGGCAAAAATATGGGCCATTATGAAAACACGTTGTTTGTTAATCGCAGTATGGGATTGTTTGCAACGTGCCAGCCAAATTTTGTAGTTTGTGTGTGTGTCTGTATGAATGTATGTGTGTGTTTGTGTGTATGTCATTGCGTGTGTCTGTGTATGTGTGTATGTACAAGTGTGCGCATGGTTGCATGCGTTTATGTGTGCGTAGATATGTGTGTGCATGAACACAGAGTGAGCACGTCTTCTCTGTGAATCACTTATTCACTCTTTCCTTTTCTCAGTCGACTTGCGTTGTGCCGCCATTACCTATTTCCTTAGAGTCCTTCTTCCCTCCGCTGTGGGTGTTCAACCTGGGAACATAACTAACTATGAACGATCAACAAAATAAAAAATAGAAACAGAATGAACAAGGTTTCAGGGAACGGTTGCTTCTGTTTTGCTTCCTGTCCGTACATATTTGAGGTGAACTGTTAGGGAACACCGTATTAAGATGGGTTCCGGAATCATCCGTTGCACTCCATCTTTAACTATCTTTAGAGGTTATATTGCTAAGGGTTGAGAGCAAAGAGAGAGCAGAAGAGAGAAGTAAACAAGCCAATAAAACGCCCCCCCCCCCCCCCCCCTCCATACATTCTGAGATTTGAGAAGCGTTGTTTTCCTGTTCCCGTGATTGACATGCAATATAAACTCTTCAAACAAATCAAGGAAGTGATTCTTTGATAGGTCAGAAGTAAGCTGGAGAGTGGTGTAAATTTCAAAAGGTTTCATACAGAGGCAGACGCATCACCTAGAAACGGATATTCTCACAGCGCATTTCACTCTTTATAGCTAATGAGTGACCGAGGCATTTCGAACAGATTGCATTCAAATAAATGCTCTTGCTGCACATTTGACTTATTGTCAGCTTAAGAAGATGATCCTATCCTAATCATTTTTTTAATGACGTTTGTTAGTATTCTACTAATAAACTACTTTCTATATTCTACTTTATACCTTTGTCTCAGCTTCCTAAAAAAATCCATTATTAATATTACTATTATTACTATTAATATAATAATAGTTGTTATTATTATTATTATTATTATTATCATAATCATAAAGATCTCAAAGCACATCTCTAATTACCTCACTGTCAACAAGAACACATCCTAATTTGTGCCTCGCGGCTTTTTCGTTTATCTTATTGTTGTTTTCCTTTCACGTCATTCTTTGAAACTTCTGTCTAAATGGAATTCACCCTCGCTGCCTTCCCCTCCCCGGCGCGCGGAGCCATCATTACCTGATTCCTTCAGCCCGGGGTCTCCGGGGCCCCCCGCGTTAAGACAGAT